>NC_142066.1:111508319-111821533 GCF_059756535.1 Pantherophis guttatus
ATAAAAGGATCAACAGACTTGAACAGTAATCCCTATTTTACAAACTGAAATTCAATGTAGAGAAAAGTAAGGTTTTACATTTAGGCAAAAATACCCAAATGCATAGCTACAGAATAGGTGGTACCTGGCTCAATAGTAGTAACTGTGAGAGGGATCTTGGCATTCTAGGGGACAATCACTTAAATATGAGCCAGCAGTGTGGTGCAGCTGCTAAAAAACCCCAATAGTCTTAAGCTGCATTAATATAGGGATGGAATCAAGATCACCTGAAGTGTTAGCACCACTTTATAATGTCTTGGTAAGGCCACACTTGGAATATTGCATCCAGTTTTGGTTGCTATAGTATTAAAAAGATGTTGAGATGCTAGAAAGAGTGCAGAGAAGAATAACAAAGGTGATTGATGCAGGCTAAAACACATGAAAAACTGTTGCAGGAATTGGATATTTATAGTTTAACAAAAAAGAGACAGACATATAATGGCAGTGTTCCAATATCTAAGGGACTACCACAAAGAAGAGAGGGTCAACCTATTGTCCAAAGCACCTAAAGGCAGGACAAGAAGCAATGGATGGAAACTAATCAAGGAGAGAAGCAATAAAGAAAAAAATCCTGACAATTAGAACAATTAATCAGTGGAACAACTTGTCTCCAGATGTTGTGGGTGCTCCAATAGAGGTTTTTTTTTAAGAAGCAGTTGGACAAACATTTGTCTGAAATGGAATAGGATTTCTTATTTGAGCAGGGGATTGGATTAGAAGACCTCCAAGATCCCTTACGACTCTCTTATTCTGTTATTCTGATTTACAAGTTTGGTAGCTGTGGATTGGACTTGGAGCAGGGAGGAGTTTCCACTCAGGTCCACCTTCCTTTGTCTAGTCCAGGTGACAATTTTTCCTTTCTTTCCTTAACATCTTAGTTCCTTCTTAACTACTCCACCATCAGCGCTGGAAAGAAACGCGACTCAGCTCTGGTCCGTTCAGCTCTTTATTAGAATGGTGAAAAACAGACTGCTGGCAGTGGCTCCCAAGCCTCCTTATATTCTGCTCGGGCCAGCCAGCCAGCCAATGACAGCTGTTCACACTTCCCACCGGTGGAAGTGACCAATCCCCCGGCGGATGTCCTTATAAGGACATAACACCCCTCCCCTCTTAGTCCTCAGCCAATCATTCCGTGGTGTACGTGAGTCACGTAGTCGCGCAGGTAGGTGGGACGGACAATGGTCCTACCTGACCTGCGCAGTACAGTTCGTTCTCCGGTGCTGCTCCCGACGGGTCTGGCTCCTGCTGGTTCTCGTCCCCCCGGTGGGCAGTCCCGGAAATCGGCTGTTGAATGTGCGGGGCCTCGCCTAGCGCCTCCAGCTGGAGTGGCCGGTTCGCCCCGTGGCTGGTGGATTACCTCGTCGCTGCCGGGATGATGTTGGGTCGGTTCCTGTCGTTCATCGCGGAGTCGGACTGGACAGCTGAATCCCGGTAGGACCCTTGGTTGTTTCTTTTGGTCTCTGGCTTGCTTCTGTGGGCTTCCCCGGTCGATGGTGGCAGGGTCCCCCCCTGGCTGGGGACCCCTGCTGGGGTGTTGTAGTCCTCCCCTGCAGGGCTGGCGTTGGGTCCTCTCAGTGTGGTGGCGCCAATCGACATTGCTGGGGTGGTGGTGGTCGACTCTTCCGGGTTGGTGTGGACGCGGTGGGGGTGGATGGTTGATGTCCTACCTCACTGTGCTGGTGTAGGTCTCCCTCGTCTGGCTGGCTGATGTCGACTCGGTCGGGTTGGTGTTGGTTTTCCGGGTCAGGTTGTCCCCGGTCTACCTCGTCCTGGTACTGGTGATGCCATGTTTCGGAGGGTCGCTGGCCATTGTCACCATTGGCTTGGTGCCTCGTCCCGCTGGGTTGGCCCCGGTCTACTGGGCTCTGGCTGCACTGCTGGCGGTCGTCCCCTTCGCCGTGAGGTTGCGGACCTACCCTGTGGGGGTGGGGTAGGCCTACCTCGCAGGGGTGTTGTAGGCTGACCTCGTCTGGGTATGGCAGGCCTATCTCACTGGGGGGTGGTAGGTCTACCTCGACAGGGTGTTGTAGGTCTACCTCGTCTGGGTGTGGCAGTCCTACCTCGTCGGGGTGGTTTCCTTCGACTCCCCTCACCCTTTTGCGGAGTTAGTCGATGTGCCTTCTGCATGACTGGCCGTCATCCAGCTCCACCTCGTATGATCTTGGGCCCGTCACTCTCCCGATCCGACCCTTGATCCACTTCGGCTGGCCCTGAAAGTTGAGTGCGAACACCAAGTCTCCACTAGCGAAGCTTCGCGTCGGTGGTGGGTTAATCAGCTTGTCTTTCGGGTTGTACTGTGGATGGAGTCTATCTAGCGGTGAGTGGAGCCTTCTCCCCATCAGAAGCTCGGCTGGGCTTTTCTTCATTATGGCGTGCCGTGTGATGTGTTGTGCCAGCAGGAACTTGTCGATTTGTTCCTGCCAGTCTCCTGGGCCCATCCTGGTGAGCGTGTCCTTCGTGAGCCGTACCATTTTTTCTGCTTGTCCATTTCCAGCTGGCCTGTACAGGGCGATGAGGGCATGCTGGATGCCTTGGCTTGCCAGGAAATTCTCCATGGTCTTGGCTGTGAGTTGCGGGCCATTGTCGGAGACCAGGACGTCCGGCAGCCCGTGTGTGGCGAATAGGTGGCAGAGTGCCCTGATGGTGGCCTCTGTCGTGGTGGATGGCATCGTGATGACCTCCAGCCATTTTGAGAACGCGTCCATGACGATGAGGAGGGACTTTCTGTTCATTGGCCCAGCGAAGTCGATATGTATTCTTGACCACGGGCCACTGGGCTGCTCCCATTCAGTCGGCTGGGCTTGACGGGGTGCTGGTCTCGTCGCTTGGCATGGGTCACACCTAGCGATCCACGCCTCTATGTCTTTGTCCAAGGTGGGCCACCAAACGTAGCTCAGTGCTAGCGCCTTCATGCGAACTATGCCCAGATGGCCACTATGGAGGGTTTCTAAGGTGCTCTTCTGTAGTGTGGGAGGGATCACGACCCGGTCACCGCAGAGGAGGCAGCCGTTCATGGTGGCCAGTTTGTGCTGCCTCCGTATGAATGGGGTGAATTCTTTGTCCACTCTTCTGGTCGGCCAACCCCTCAACGTCCATGAGAGTACCTATTTGAGGGTCTTGTCCCTCAGTGTGTGGGTCGCCACCGTTGCAGATGACACCGGGCACCTCTGATCATTGTCTATGTGGTGAAGTCCGAGGGTAGGTGTCGGGTCAACGACTGGTTCTCACAGGGGGCATCTGCTGAGGCCGTCAGCATTGCAGATGTTCTTGCCGGGGTGATGGATGAGTCTGTAGGCGTAGCTGGAGAGGAAGATGGAGCAGCGTGTCATCCTGGGCGACATGTAGGGTGGCGTTGGCTTGTCCCCGGCGAGCAGTCCAAGTAGAGGCTTGTGATCAGTGACAATTGTAAACAACCTTCCATACATGTATTCATGGAAGCGTTTAATGCCGGCTACGATGGCGAGGGCTTCCTTATCGAGCTGGCTGTAGTTCTGCTCCGCTGATGACATGGTTTTGGAGAAGTAAGCAATGGGGGCTTCGGTGCCACTGGGCAGCTGGTGGCTGAGGACAGCTCCGACTCCACACGGTGAGGCGTCACAGGTCAGGATCAGTGGGAGCGACTCATGGTATTGGATGAGGACGCTGTCGGAGGAGAGAAGACTTTTGATTTTCCGGAATGCTGCCTCTTCTTCCTCTTCCCACTTCCAGAATACCGCCTTCTCTAGCAGGCGGTGGAGCGGTTCAGCAACGGTGGCTTTCTGGTTCAGAAAAACACTATAAAAATTCAGCAGACCCAGAAAAGCCTGAAGCTCCATTTTTGATTTGGGGGCTGGAGCCTCGTGTATAGCCCTGACTTTGCTTTTGGTGGGGTGGATGCCCTTACTATCGATTAGATAGCCCAGGAACTCGACCTCCTGGACCCCAACAACGCATTTGTCCCTTCTAACTCTTAGGCCCTTCGCCTGGAACCGCTGTAGGGCAAGCCTGAGCCGTTCCATCAGTTGGGCTTCCGAGTTTCCAGAGATTAGTACGTCGTCGAAGTAAGGTACCACCCCAGGAATGCTTTGGAGAAGGCGTTCCATCATTGATTGAAAAATTCCCGGGGCGACGCTGACTCCAAATTGGAGACGGTTGCACTTAAAAGCCCCCCTGTGTGTGATGATTGTTTGTGCCTCCGCAGTCCTTTCGTCTACTGGCAATTGCTGGTAAGCCTGGGCCAGGTCCAGTTTCGCGAAAATGGTTCCGCTGCCAAGCGAATGCAACAGATGTTGCACCACTGGCATGGGATATGCGCTCTGCGGCAGTGCCTGGTTGATGGTACACTTATAGTCGAAGCAGATGCGCACAGATCCATCATGCTTCATGGGAGTCACAATGGGGGTCTCCCATGCCGCATGATCAATCGGTTCCAGAATGCCCTGGGCAATTAGTTTATCTAGCTGGGCATCCACCTTAGGCCTGAGGGCAAACGGAACTCTGCGGGGCTTGAGCCGAATGGGTACAATTTTGGGGTCTAAATTGAAAGAAATGGGTTTCCCCAGAAATTTACCTAGGCTCCCATCGAAGACGTCCTTGAAGTCCTCTAAGAGCTGGTCGAGTGCGTTAGCCTGAATTTTGTTGATTCCGCCAATCGTGAGCCCTAGGGGCTTGAACCACTCCACGCCTAGTAGGGTTGGACGGGCTTCCTTGACGACGGCGATGGGGAGGCGTCCTTCGAAGTCCTTGAACTTCACCCAGATGTTGGTCCGTCCCAGGATGCCGATGGAGTGCCCTCCGAAATCCACCAACCTCGCTTGGAATGGCTCTAGCTGTTTCCTGGATAGCCGCGGTTGAAGTCTTTTTAGCTGGTCCCAGGCTATGATGGAGTACAGTGAGCCTGAGTCTATTTCCATGGGGCATGGGGCCCCTTCCACGTAGACGGTCACGTGGAACTTGTCGGACCCCTCTGCTGCAGTGTGTGCAATTGTTGTCTGGTGGATCCCTCTGCTCTTGGGGTGGCCATTGCCATCTCGCCGTGGGTACTGGGACCGTTTGGATGTCCTCTAGTATTCACGGTCCGTGGGTCTGGGAGGCTCAAAACTTGGCTCTGCCGCCCTGCAGGCTTCCGCAATGTGGCCCTTCCTCTGACAGGGTCTGCAAGTTGCATCCCGCCAGCGACATCTGGTGCGAGGATGGTCCCCTTTGCAGCTGGCACAACGTTCCTCCCGTACACCATCTTGGGGTTTTTCCCGCCGTTGGGGTCTTGTGACCTTATGGACGGCCATCTCAGAGTCAGAGTCTGACCCCGTGGAGGTCTCGTCCGATGATGGCTGTGGGTTCCTGTGGACCTTGTGGATCCCCTTGGATATTCTCATTGCGGCTGCTGCCCTATCAGAGGACTCGGTGGCTGTGGCTTCCTCGATGACCTCTTTTAGGGACACTTTCTTTCGGCTGAGGAGCTTTTTTTGTACTGTGCTGTCCCTCATGCCGAAGACGATGCGGTCCCGCAGCTGAACGTCCATGTTTTCAAATTCGCAGCTGGCCACGATCTTCCGGAGTGCCGAAACGAATTCCTTGACCGATTCTCCTTCTGCTTGATTTCTCTGGTGGAAGTCGAATTGGTTGGCCAGAGGCGTGCTTACTGGGGCGTAATGGTCCTGGAGCACTTCCTGCAGCTCGGACCACGGCATCTGCTCGATATCCAGCGGTGCCACGAGGTCCATTACCATTTCCAGGACCTCCGACCCGCAGTGCGCCAGGAAGAGAGCCCTCTTTCTGCTGTCATCTAGGTCTGTGAAGCCGCTTCCCGCCAGGAACTGCCTGAAGCGAACCATGAAGGACTTCCATTTCTCAGTACTCGGGTTGAATGGAGCCATTGAGATTTGTGGTCCAGACATGGTAGTGACTTAGCTCGTGCTTCAGCTCTTTGCTTAAGGTGGCAGTTGGCTTGCAGCTCTTCGTTGGTTCTTCTCTGTCCTTCGTCGCCAGTGTTAGATTGGCGCTGGAAAGAAACGCTACTCAGCTCTGGTCCGTTCAGCTCTTTATTAGAATGGTGAAAAACAGACTGCTGGCAGTGGCTCCCGAGCCTCCTTATATTCTGCTCGGGCCAGCCAGCCAGCCAGCCAATGACAGCTGTTCACACTTCCCACCAGTGGAAGTGACCAATCCCCCGGCGGATGTCCTTATAAGGACATAACAGTAGTATTTCTCTCTTTTTTTTTTATTGCAAAAGTTTTACAATTACATTTTCACCCCTTTTTCCCCCCCACCCCCCCCAAACTTCCCAACCTCCCTAACCCTCCCTAACCCTCCCCTCCCCCCAGACTTCCCTATAATATACTCATACTCATAAAGAACCCTAATATAACACTTATATATAAACTTGAACCCCTCCCTCCCCTGTATAATTTTTCTCTTTACCTCATTACATTAAAAAATTTCCAATACATTATTTTCAAATAAAAGCTATTTGATACTTTCTAGTTTGATATTTGTTCTGAATGTATTCTATCCACCTTTTCCATTCCCACTCATAAGTCTCTTGTGAACAGTCTTTTAAATATGCTGAAATCTTCGCCATCTCTGCAAAACTAGCCATCTTCAAAGTCCATTCCTCAATAGTGGGCAAGGCTTCATTCTTCCAATATTTACCTATCAACAATCTTGCTGCTGTTATCATATACAATATCAATTTTGTTTCACCCAATGTAAAACCCTTAACTATACTGTAGTATTTCTCAATCAGGGGCCCTCCAGATGTCCACAAGAGTCAAACAAATGACGAATTCTATGTTGGACTCCCAACTAACAAAAGACCCAAACATATGACCAATTCTGCTGGGAGATACCAGGCTGTAAATAAGGGAGCCAGAGAATATGATAAGTGGGATGCTTTGCTTGCAAGAGCCTGGACAAGCACAGAAGGATCTTGAAAACCTAGAACACTGGGCCCTATCCAACAAAATGCAATTCAATGGTAAGAAAAACAAGCTCCTACACATAGGCAAGAGAAAAATATGCACAGATATAGGTGGTACCTAGCTCAACAGTAGCAACTTGAAAGTATGAGCCAGCACTGTGCTGCAGTGACCAAAAAGGTGAACGCAGTTCTAGATTGGAGCAACAGAGAGATAGTTTCAAGAATATGTGAAGTGATTATACTGCTTTATATTGCCCTGCTGAGACTATACTTAGAATACTGTGTCAAATTCTGGTAACCATGATACATAAAAGAAGTTGAATTCAGAAAGAATACAGAGAGGAGAACAAAGATGAAAAACGGTCTGGAGGCTAAACCATATGATGAACAATTGAGGAACTGGGTATGCCTAGTGACTTGGTTAGGCCCTAGTCTAACAAAGAGAAGAACTAGGGGTGATATTATAGCAGTCTTCCAGTACTTGAGAGGCTGTGACACAGAAGATGGGGCTCATCCTATTTTCCAAAGCACCTGAGGGCAGGATAATAAGTAACAGATGGAAGATTATCAAAGATAGATCCAATCTAGAACTAAAGAAACAATTTCTGACAACAAAAATGATTAATCAGTGAAACAACTTATCTTCAGAAGTTGTGGATGCTCCAATACTGGAGGTTTTCAAGAAGACACTGGACAGCAATTTATCCAGAATAACATAGGGTCTCCTGCTTGAGCAGGGTTTGGATTAGATTCCTTATTATTCTGAGTTCTATATTCTAAATTCTCATCGGAGGGTCCCATTCTAAGCATTCCTTGCTTGGTTCACCTCTTTTTCCTAAGAAGAATAAAATAAGAAAAAAAGAACCAATCAACTAGCTAGCCATCCTGGGGAAGAAAAATAAATGAATTGAACAGGAGGCTTGAAGTTCTAGGGTTTGGGATTTTGAACTCAGAGATTCAACCTTGTTAGCTTTACTAACATTGAGGAAATTTCTGGCCCTTTTGGATTATATTATGTTCTAATGAAAAACAAAAAAAGACTAATATTCACAGTTTCTGGTTATATGGGAAAAATAAATTGTGCCCAGGCAATCTGAAAATCACCTAATCCAAGCTCAAGACAACAAAATTTATCTCAGAGAGTGAGGGCCTTTCCCTTTATTATCTTGGGAAGAAGAAAAACATTAGGATTATACATGACAGGAGCCATCTTTTCTATCTATAAAAAAGCTTTATAATTAAATTATCTAACTCAAGACAATATTTCTTTTTCAGTATTTCAGATGACCTGTAGGGCACAATTTTCCACCTATAGAACCCTTAGATCAGGGGTATCAAACTCAAGGCCTGCGGGCTGGATCTGGCCCATGGGACGCTTAGATCTGGCCTGTGGTGCCATCCTGGAAACAGCGAAGAACTGGCCCGCAGTGCCTCTGCCAGTGAAAATGGAGTTCTAGCTGCAGGAGGCCGTCATGTCTCTCTAGCCCCGCCCAGGCCACCACAGGTGCCCCTGACACAAGAGATGTCAAGCTGACAACCCCCGTCCCAGCCCCCCTGAGGTCAAACACAAAACCCTGATGTGGCCCTCAATGAATTGCTGAGCACATTGTAAGCCGCCCTGAGTCTTCGGAGAAGGGCGGCATATAAATCAAATTAAAAAAAAAAAATGAAATTCAGTTGACACCCCTGCTTTAGATAGACAAGATTTGTGTCATAGTTCATATGGATATGGTATACAGAAAGGGGAGATTTCCAAATAGGAATGCGTTTTAATCAGTGGAGAAGTCCTGGACACCAGGCAAACTACTAACAAATTATGGGAAATTATCAGGCCATTACTGGATTGAGACTCCAGTTTGCTACATACCTGCTGAAGGAAGAGATGAGATCTGTCAGCATAATTCATGAGTGTACTTTTTTTTTACAGAAAAGCCAAAAGCTAATTTTATTTTCTTGTGCATCAAACATAGATGATCACAGAACTTTCTAGAGTTAGCTATTAGATTCTAGTTATCGAATTTCAGGAATCTATTTGGATAGGAAATCAAGTCTAAGGAAATAACATTGGCTGAGAATATATGAGGGGAGATGCTATTCTATACCTGGTCACAATTATCCCAGATAGTGGCCATTCCTGATTTAAAATGTTAAAAAATCATGTATGTCAGTGGTGAAATATGCTGTATGATTTTTATAACTGAGCATCATGTGCAAACATAGTCACAATGCAAATAATTGAAGGATGCACAGTAATAAAATATATTCCTATTTGTAGGAATGAAAAAACTGGCAGTGCACAGATATTTGTTTTCAGTACCTCCCTGAGTTCCCTTGGCAGAAGAATTATTTTACAATCTGTGTCTTTCTGATGGCTCATATTACAAGAGGTACTGAGCGGATCCTGAAATTCCCTGCTCTGGATCAGACTTTTTGCCAGCTCAGTTTCTGTGCACAGAGCAACCCTCTAATTTGGGGGCAATGATAATGATTAGGCTTGTACAGAGATGTTGACACGTACTTATTAATTGCAAGGCAGGGCTGGTTGATTCATCTATTAAGGCAAACATATGATGAACAATGAGTGTACACAGTAAATTGAAAACAATCCAGTCATGTATCAGCAGCAGCTGCAGAACCACTAAATTATTGTCCTGCCAAAGAAATGAAAATCCTACCTAGCAACCTGCTTATTTTTTCCTGCTTCAATTCTGGAAATGCTTTTCTCCATCAAGAAAAGTCCTTTGCATTCAGTTCTGCTGAAACAAAAGCAGCTCCCAACAATCAGCCTTGGGGCCATGCCAGGATTCCCAGTGATTTAGTGATGAAATTCCTAGATTACAAATGTCTCAGAGCTATAGGTCAATAGCACCTGGTAGTATATTAAAACAGGTGATAATTCAAGTGAAAGATTACTTGAAAGCAAAAAGAAAATATTAGGAGCTAATTGAATGATTAGAGATCAGCTATTGACCATTTAAATGACCATTTCCATTGTGTGTCTGAGTTTACCTGACCATTTCTCTTTAAGCAGGGAAGGATCAGGAAGAAACACTGCTCATTTGCATGTTTTAATTCTCTTCAGGGTCTGAAAATATAATATTGCTCATATCCATAATATTAAGTGATCACATGGTAGTCATAAAATGCAAGAAAATATTAATATCAAAGCATTACCTTCTAAAAATAAATTAAATTAACATTTCTCTCAAAATTAGTAGTCAACTTGCTTGCCTTAGGTGAGAAATACATCCTCTCCAAACCTTCCACCCAATCGTGATTTTTAATATGACAGAAGATGGGCTAACTTCTTTCAGTAGATGATGACTCTGTCAACAAGGTAACCTCCCGATGTGTTGGAACTAAAATTCCCAGAATTCCTGCGCAAAATAGCCTGTGTCAAATCTGCAAGATAGATTATTTAAATCAGGCTGAATATATAAAATGCTTACATACAGCAATTGAATAAATAGAGAAAATAGGTCACCTTATTATCCCTCAATAATTAGGTGAGGGCAAGGATTACCTTCCTGCTTTGCCCTTGTCATCTTTTTAACCCACTTCCCTTTTCTTTTTCTTTTCTTTTTCTGTCATCTCCTTCTGTCTCTCCAAGCTGCAAATATAGGGAAAGAACTTAATCTCTTTCAGAAGGCTTGTGGCACAGATCAAGGGCTGCTTGGGGTCCAAGAGTCATTCCTCGAAATGAAGTAATGACAGTCCCCAAATAGTAACTGCCCCCTTTAAGGTTAAACATATTTAACTCTCTGGGAAAGTTTGGAAATGGCAATCATGTAATCATGGGACAATTGATAACTGGTCATAAGTGTGTGCCAAGCATCTAGATCACAATCATATGACTTCAGGAAGGATGAGATGGCCAGAATTCTGAGGACTGGTCATAACAATTCATTCAATACCATTGTAACTTCAAACGATCTCTGAACAAATGGTCATAAATTGAGGACCTCCTCTATGTTAGCCATTAAAAGGACAGAAGCTTTTGTTTCTAGAGCAATAGATTAGCATGGTTGCACATTACACAACATGAAAACTAATGTGATATAATATTTTTAAATATTATCTTATGATTAAAGAACTTAAGTTCTATTCCTTATGCAAACTGAGATTTATTAGCTGACTTGCAGTCAAATAACTTTCTGGCAGCAGTTTACTCACATGGAGGATTAAATTAGGACAGACCATGTAGATTGCCTTCAGTTCCTTGAAATAAAATTGGTGTATAATTATTAATAATAATATTCCTTCATTCTAGTTCCCAAACTTTACAGGGTCGTAAAAAGGAAATTTTACTCTAGATGCTTTAAGATGTGATGGTCAATGCATTGGACAATGCATTAGACAGATCCAAGTGTAATGTTTTCAAGAAAGCAGAGGTATTGCTAATGATATGAAATTATTTTTTCATATATTTGTTTTAATACCAGAAGATTTTAGTTTTTAAATAAAGATTGAAACTATCTTTGAGGTAGATAAAAATATAATGCATCTCTATGGTCATCTATAATGTGTATCTTATATGACAGTTTATTGATTGCTTAGGGCCTAAAACTCAACTCAATTAAATTATTGGGTCTATATTACTGATAAGGGATACTAGATTAGCTCTAATTCACTTGTAAAAACTATAGTGTCAGCAAGTGTATGCTGAACTAATTAATCAAAAAGTCAAGTTGAAAAGAATTTGAAGAGCATTCCTATGTAGGTTGTATTTGATTGTTCTGGCTCAGCCTGTGTTTTTTTTATAAATCCAAGGGGTGGGGGAGATGAAAAATTGGAAATTTGTGAAAAGGATCTGCACAGTGGGACCATTTCTACAGCTCTTGATGATTTAGAGTTGTGAAGGATTCCCCCTAGGGATTTTTGTGAACCTTGCCATTCTAATTAACTCCATTGTTATGCTTTGTTTTGAACTTTAAAGCCCCTCTGGGATTATGATACTTCTTTCTCCAGCAGGGAATTACATTTTGTACCACTGTATGACATAAAAATTCTCTAGACATTGAAGAACATTCAAAGATGTTCAGATGTCAATTCCATCCTTTCCCAATCTGGTGCCTTTGCAATTTGCTGGACTCAAATACTGATAATCCCCAGCTTTTGGTAAAGATTGTTAGGAATTACTGTAGTCCCAACAAATTTGGAGAGTGACAAGTTACCACCGAAACAGCTGTAGTGAATCAAAATATTATATATACAATTATTTGTTCTCAAGAACTGTGAGAAAAATAAGATTCCATTGAAGAAAGTTGGATAGGAGGCATATGGAAGTGCTGCTTCATTTAATGCCTAGTCATTGGAATTCCTCACTGGAAAATGTGAGGCTGTGGTTATTTTAGATCAGCCTGCCTCTGCGTGGGGATGGCTGGATCTCAAATCTCAGAATTCCCAGGAGAGTGTCTAAACTGGGGAAGGCTGTCCTTAAATGGCCTTTTAAAATGAATTAAGTGTTAACTTCCCAGCTGGTGCTTTTCATATATGTTGAACAGCAAACTATATAGCTATTCATATTGAGGATAATGGAAGCTGTAGTACAACACAGATGAATAGCACTTGGTTAGAAAAGGTTAGATAAGCACATGGAAGATAACTTACGTGGATTTTTTTTTGCCAGGATAACTAAATTGAACATTTATATTAAAAGAAAATGTATCTATAAATATTTGAAGCTGAGAGTGTAGAAAGGGTGTCCAATTACCACCGAAAACTAGGTAGAATTCAGCTCATTTTGGCATAATCAGTTGAACTGAATTAAATATAAACACAATTTAAAAACTTGGTTAATGTCATGCATAGACAATATCTAAAATTTTTGGCTTTTTTGAAAGGTTTTAAATATATGTATATATATATTTAAACTATTTGTTTATATCTTATCTGTTTTTATTTTAAAGCTCAGTTATTAAGTGTTCAAATCAAGTTTCAAGACACCTTAAAATAATGTAATTATTTTTAAAATTTAATTAGTAGGGAAAAAAGAAAAATAATATATTCCATTATGTCTGTGGATAGTTCTATTTAGTCAACTTTGATTTTCCACAGTTTCAAATGCAACAACCTTTGGCAGATGTGCTTCATTTTATTCTTTAAGCATTATCATTATTTGACCTTTTTGAAATGGTCTATGACTGTATTAAAATGTTTTATTATTACTTGACCCCCCAAAACTGATCAGCAAGATTTAATTTATATCTAAATACAATGTATAAATACAATGGCCACAAGAGGTCATAACAAGTTCTGTGAAAGGCCCTCTTACAAGAGACATGCTCTGAAAATACCCTTGTGTCTGCAGGAAAAGTGTATCAATTTATTTGCTTTTAATACTGCAGAATGAGAAGGATGTGTACACTAAAGCATAAAGCACATGCAGGGGTGGGGGTGGGGGAGAGAGAGAGAGAGAGAGAGAGAACACAGATGATGACATAATATGATTATTGTGATATAAGATCATCTTGCCAGTTAGATTTTATGATTAAAGACTAAGCAATTGAGAATAAGGAACAGAATTAGCATTGAGTGTTTTGATGTGCTCAGATTGCAAAGACTTGGATTCAAATTCCTGTAACTCTATGCTGAACTGCAGCACAGCTCTCTCTGTCTCTGTAGCTTAGATTTGTCTTTATATATTTACTACTACTAGCTCAAAATAAATATTTCGGTCCTGTTATGTTGCAACTAATCTTCCAGGTTCTCTAGTGTTTCATTTTTGTTGTTTATTTTCAACTTAACTTTGAGGTTGAAAAAAAGTTACCTGGGAGACATTGTTGACTGGGCTTTCTTGTGTGATGATGAGTGGTGCTCCTTCTCGATTTCTGATATCTACCTCACCATTGGTTTACAACGTCTTAACTTATTTTTTTTCTCATCAGAATAAGACCTTTCGGTAGAATTCCCATATGCCATCTACCTGCCTTTGGGATTTAAGTGAATGAGGAGATGTGAGAGCAGCTTGCACAACTTTTAGAGGGAAGAGGTCAGATAAATACTTTAAAAGTAATTGTGGACCACAAAGGACTTGCTGGCCCACTAATCAGTTATGGTGGCAGTCATGGAAGTCTGGAGACCTTGGAGGTCCTTGGCAGTGTGCCTGTGGGGGAGGAACTAACTATGAAAACCTAGGTGGCAATGACTGTGGATTCTTCTTGGCGGCAATTCATTGGTGTTTGTTTTTTTAAAAATGATGGTAGGCAGCACAGGCTACTTGGTACCACATGTATCCTACATAGGGCCGGATTTAGATTGAAAGAGGCCCTAGGCTATTCCACTTATGAGGCCCTTTCACCAGTGGTGGGATTCAATTTTTTAACAACAGGTTCTGTGGGCGTGGCTTAGTTGGGGGTGTGGCTTGGCAATCATGTGACTGGGTGGGCGTGGCTAGCTGGTCACGTGACTGTGTAGGCGTGGGTAGCTCGTCATGTGACCGGGTGGGCGTGGCTATGTGCATAGACTTTTTTCAGAGGGCTGAAAAAAGTCATTTCTGACTGGGCCTCGCACTTTTGACCGGTCCTCACACTTATGACCATCCTCACATTTATGCCCGTGCAGCTTTCTTAACAACCATGTCACTCATTTCACAACTGCTTCTCTTCACCATGGTGACAAGATAGGGCAAAAACGTAAAATGTGAGGACAGTCGTAAGTTCGAGGACTGGTCAAAAGTGCGAGGACCAGTCAGAAATAACTTTTTCAGCTCTCTGAGTAGTCCACATGCACAAAAGGACTACCCAGAGGGCTGAAAAAAGTCATTTCTGACTGGGCCTCGCACTTTTGACCGGTCCTCACACTTATGACCATCCTCACATTTATGCCCGTGCAGCTTTCTTAACAACCATGTCACTCATTTCACAACTGCTTTTCTTCACCATGGTGACAAGATAGGGCAAAAACGTAAAATGTGAGGACAGTCGTAAGTTCGAGGACTGGTCAAAAGTGCAAGGACCAGTCAGAAATAACTTTTTCAGCCCTCTGAGTAGTCCATATGCATAAAAGGATACAGCAATAGAGAGGGATGAAGGAAGGGAAGGGAAATTAGAGTAGGAGAGAGAGGGAGGAAGAGAGGAGGAGAAGGAGAAAGGAAGAGGAAGTAGGGAGGAGAAGAAGAGGGGGAGGAAGAGAAAGTAAGAAGGAAAGAAAAGAGAGGTGGTAGGTTTGAGGAGAAAGATTGCTGTACAATAAAAAAGATGAAAGGGAAGAAAGCCAATCCCAAACAAATATAAAGATATTAAGATAAAGAATGAATTGTTAAACTTTAAAGAATAAAAGAGAACAAATATGAATAAATAACAATAATTAGAAACATACATACAAACATACAATGTATTTTCTTTGAACAGAGTATTTGGCCAGTTCACAAATTTAAACAGTGTTTAGTCATTTCAATTAAATTTACAATTTCTATATTTCCTTTTTGCCATATTTATTCCTCATCTATTTTTGTAAAAAACCAATATTACCCTCATCCTCATCTCTAATCTTAATCAAATTCAATTTTTCCCTTCTATTCTATATTATACCCCTTCCCATTGTCATCTATTTTTATATCCATCCTCACATTGGTTAATTATGTAATATTAGTTGTTTAATATAAATTCAACATTTTAATATAAATCAATTAGTTATATAACTACCTTTTTTGTATATTAATCAATATGAACATGAATATTCCAATTATTTCCATGCAATCCAATTTCTTACAAATCCATTAATTATATTTACCAATAATAATAAACCAAATAATTTCCCCCATATATTCCTCCAAACCACAACTTAACCATTTCTGCTTTCAGAAATATACAATTAATAGTATCTCAATTATTACAATTCCCTAGTTAAATACAGCTTTTTTTTCTTTTGTGTTTTAAAATCCTGAACTCTTCTCTTTTTCCCTAAATTTCCCATTGTTTGCACGTACCTTTTTTGGTGAGGAAAAAGAAAAGAATTCTGCCTGCCTAATTTTCCAACCTTGCAGCAACAGCAAAGCAGTTTCACTTTCGTTTCTCAGTATAGCTAGGGGGGAAAAAATCAGCACTCTTTGGAAGGAAGCAAAACAGCGGAGACAAATCAGCTGAGAGCCGGGAGGCCAATTAGCCTCTGCTGAAGCTCCGGGGGCCAATAAAATTACAAAAAAAACACCAAACCCTTGATAAATTGCTGGCTCCCCCGCCCCTCGCCCACCACTATTTATTGGCAATAAATAGTGGTGCGGAGGGGCGGGGGAGCCAGCAATTTAACAAATGGTTCGGCCGAGCCACCTAGAACCCCCAGAATCCCACACTGTGTAGGCCCCTCTGGATCTTGAGGCCCTAGGCTGAAGCCTAGTTAGCCTATAGGAAAATCCGGCCCTGATCCTACAGATTATATATTGTGCAAACCTGAGTTACAGAGTACAAATTAGGGCTGTATCAAGTTTTTTAAAAAGAATATTTGAAAGAGGTGCTTTTCCTTGAAATATTCAAGCAACCAAATTTCTGAGAAAGTTTGAATGGATACTTTGAAGGCTGTCTTTAGCTTCTGTGCATGACAGCTGTTTCTTTTTGTTAGTGACTCCAATGGAAGTATTGTGCATGCATGAACATGCAGTCTAAGACAGCCAGAGATAGCCAGTTGAACCTTTCAGAGAACACCATTATTTTAAATGAGGTAGAGATATTTTAAAAAAAGATTTATTATATGGCTTTACTGCAAAATATTGGAGTAAAAAAAAAGGAAAAAAGTTTTATTGATCTTAGATATGCTTTTGATCTCATCTCTAGCTCCAGACAATGGGAGAAACTGGACTCTTCCTCAAGAGATAAAAGATTACTTGTTCTTATATATAAGCGATATGAAAACTTCCAGGTGAAGGTGCTCTGTAATGAGTAAGAACACTGCACCAAAGAAATCTCTCTTGAGGGGAATAAGACAAGTGTGTATTCTAGCTTCTTTCTCTTTAATCTCTTTATTACCTCTTATAGACAAACTGAATCGTCTATCTCTTCATCCACTAGAATTGGGAAATAGACACAGTCTGCTCTTTTGAATGTGGATGATGCTTTGTTGCTTTCTTCAGACACAGATTGGCCTGAAATGGGTGCTTTGTATACTTTCTCAGCATTGTCAAGAAGAATTATTGGAAATTAATTACTCCAAAACAAATGTGAGAAGTTGTATGTCAAAATATATGTTATTCTTTATACTCTTTCCATTTTCCCTTTAAATATTAATAGAATCCACAATGGACTGAAAATCAGTATCTCCATAGATAATTGACAGTCAGGCTGAAACTAAATTAATCAAGTGAAAATAGCAAATGGGGAGAAATTTTTTATTCGAACTCCCTCAAACTCACAAAAAAATTACCCAGACTTAATCCACATATCAAAGGATAAGGTCTGCAAACACAAGTAGAGATAATTAAATTAGGTCTCCAGGCAGAACTGCATGTTCACAAGAATAAACACCATAGTCTCACACACACCCTGCCCACCCCTCAAATGTCACTCTAGAATCAGCACATACACACCTTCACTCCAGGACAAGTTCTCCTATAAAAGTGTGCCGCTGTATCACATTTCTCTGCAGTTCCCCTAAAGACAAACTCTTTGCTTGTAGGAATAAATATTTCCTTTTCTCAGAGATGTCTGAATTTCATTTTTATTTATTCTTGTGCAAGCCTAGTTGGAACCCCAACTTATTCTACTGACATCAAGGTCACGGTATTTGCTAAGCACTCTAAGGCACATACCTCATGGCTAAACAATAATTTACCAGAGCAAGTAAAGACCTCTAAATATCTGGGAAATATTTTTTATGCTATAGGTATAAAAAATTAAAATTTCATGCCAATTATGTTATTCCACATGCACAAAAAACCTGTCAATTTTACAATCTTTCTATTTCCTGCAGGTTGCTCAGCATATGCCTGCAGAAATTTGCCTTTTGCCTAAAATCTGAACTCAGCTCTTTTTGGAGTTGAATTGGGCCCCCAGGGGTCATTTCTTCCTCTTGAAAGAGTTCAATCCAAGTTCTTTGGATCAACTTTGCTGCATTCTGAATAAGGTGCTATACCATGAAGCCGACCTACTTAAAATAGAAACTTCTGCCTGGATTTTCATTTTCTCCTATTGACACTTCCCCTCACCCCCCTTGTTTCCTTTAATTATGACAAATAGCTTTCAAGGTTCCTGGTGCTGGCAATACACACCCAAACTACAATTTTATGGCTTTTTATGACTTAGCTGATCTCAAATAGCAAGCCATTGATTTAGAGATGCAAACAGATTTATCAGGTTTATCAGTTGTAACTAGAAGCATCTTCATAAGCCATTCTGCACACCTTTTTCACACAGCCAGATAACTTAGATGCATAACATTCCAAACTTTAGAAAGGCCTTATGCTTATCCAGATTCAATGCCCTCACAACAACTGTTACTGAATGGAGATAATGAAACATCCTCTTTGAACAGAGACTATATACACGAGGTGGAGGAGTAACTGAAAAGATGGAACATGTTATTTTTTTTGTTCCCCCTACATACTGGTAGATGCTCACCAGAAATGATTAACCCTATTCTTTACTAAACATCCTAATCGTTCTGACTTATCTTTTGTTGTTATATATCAGTTTGATCTTACTTCTTTGACTACAGCTTAGTAATGTTATTCCTTCTTTCCTCCCTCCCTTCCTCCCTCCCATCTCTCTTTTATTTCTTTTTCTTCACTAAGGCTATCAGGGAATGATCTACTTTGACAAGGGATTGACAGTAATCTCCCTGAATTCCACATCAAATTGCCATCGCTCCAAAATAAAAACCAGATCTAATGTTTGACTTGTGCAGTAGGTTGGGCCAACAATACCTTAAAACAGATCAATGGTTGCCATAGTGGCAACTTCTGCCCCTGGAATAGAAGGCAGATAGATATCTTTTAGTACTACAAATGTTTGGGAACTCTACCTGTGCCAAGCAAGAAGACTGGTAGATCAGCAAATCCATCTGTTCTTCCAAACGTAACTTTAGAAAATTCCACATCTAGTTATCTGCAGAACAGTGCCCCTAGCACCCACCCAGAATATCTTGAAGATGGTAGCTACTCAAGGACTCTTATCCTGGAACCATAGCTGGTACCATATAAGAAACCTAACTAGGCAATTTCAGAGGAGAATTCCCCTTCCCTAGCCAATCAGATTTTTGTAGCACATACCAGGTTGGGCCTCTAATCCAAGATTAAATTGTGGATCATTCAAGCTTTATTACATACCAACTTTCTATTAAGAAGTAACAGCTGGATAGCAGGGGCACTGAAACTCTGAAAACCAGGCAGAGGGGTCAAGCACAGGAGCTGGAAAGTAGCATTGGTACTTTTACAATTTTTACTCAGAGTGCCCTCCCGACTTTCTATCATCACGTCCATCACTATGATATTATTGCCTGCTCTCTCCCCATCTCAGGATACCACATTTCTTGTCTTTCTTCCTTTAGGTTACTGGGCCTCATCATACCAATCCACAACCCACACCACCGAGTAATCAGTCAATGCTGATCTTCAGAGTGTTTCTGGACAGCACTCTGCATCTTAAGTCCAACCAACAGGCCTTATTATCTATCTTCACTGCTCTCACTCAGGTGACCAGCAGGAAAAAAAAATGTGCTCAGCATCTTATCAGATAAGGCATAGCAAGTGCATGCCCACCAAAACATGAGCAAGCAGCAAGCAAGCTCTCCCGCCAAAAGATGAACAAGCAGTCTTTGTTTCCACTCCCCCTCAATGCTTTCACCCAAATTAACCAACTTTCTTATTTTGAGTATGGCCCAATTTCTCCTCTGTCCTCCAGAAGTAACAATGCAATGTCTTCAGAAATAGAATCAGCAGTAATAAATAACATGACTCCAGTCCCTCCAAGTTTAATGGCTACCAAGCAGTAGAAATAAGTTGGCCCAAATAGTTACTGTGCAGAAATTCACAATGCAACTATTCAAATATGTAAATAATTTCTTCCTTTTCTGTGCTGAATTCAACCCGTTAACATTCCAAGATAAACACTTAAACGTCATCTTCATCTTTCTGGAGCAAAGAGCAGAATAATCGAAGGTCATCCGAAAGCTTCGATCTCGCTCCCCCCATGGCTCCAGTCTCTTGTGCAGTACTCTTAACTGCCTTCTTGTCTTGTCTTTCCTGTTGTTGTTGTTGCTTTTGTTTAAGTAACTTAGATTGAGCTCGAGTTATACGTTGATCCTTAACTTCAATCATCCGAACCGGGTCCAAGATTGGAGAAGATTCCAGCAAAGGCTCATCCAGAAAACCTCCTTCTGCGCCTTGCATTTCCTCTAATTCCTGCTTAGACTGTTCTTGCAGTTCTCGTTGAGGTTGCTTCTCTTCACTCTCCTTAATCTCCAAAACTGTAGATGTACGTGGAGATGGTGTTCTTTCCTTAAGAATAGTAGTGTAAAAGTGCTCTGCCTTCTCCACGGTATTCAAGCGATATCTTTCTCCCTTGTATCTGAAAATTATACCAACTGGGGCGTCCCACCGAAATGGTATCTGTAAATTTTGCAGTTCCTTAACAAGAAAGCCAAATTCCTTTCTAGTTTTCAGCATTTTAGGAGGTAATTCTTTATAAATTCCAATTCGTGAGCCCCCCACTTGCACAGAAGTGTAAAAGGATTTTTGCAGGATATCATTTCTTATTTCTCTATCTGTAAAATATATGACCACATCTCTGGGCAATTGTCTTTGTCTGGCCACCCAAGAATTCACTCTGTAAATTTTATCTATTTTGTGAAAAACCACATCAGGATTAACTTGTAGAATCTTGGCCAGGGCCTCAGAACAAACTTGTCTCAAATCCTGTCTTTCCTCTTCTCGAATTCCTCGAAGCCGTATGGCAAACTCCATTGCCCTGAATTGTACCATCACAATCTCATTTTCAACTCTTTGCATTTTATTGTCAACATCAGCAATTTTATAATCATTGTCTTTCATCTTAACATTAACTTCTGATTTAAGTTCTTCAACTTTAGAATCAACTTTCACAATAAATTCTGCCAGGCCAGACGCCACTTCTGATATTTTTTGGGTCACCTTGTTTTGATTCTGTTTCACCATATCTTTAACTTCATTAATTTCCTGCATAAATTCCTGATGTGATTTTTGAAGTTTATCATCTATCTCCTGTTGAGATTTTTGAAATTTATCATCCAAAGTTTTAGAAATAAATTCTTTTAAATCTCCCACATCAAAATCTTTTTTCTGAGTCTGTATCTGTTGTACTGGGGGAGGCTGTACTTTATGTGTGGGAGATCCACCTCCTGTTGCCTTCGCTTCCTGCTTCTTTGAGGCCATCCTGCCACGTAGGCTAGTTTTACTAAAAAGGGAAGTTCTTCTTCCTCTCCCACCTCCACAAAGACTTCTGAAAAAGTCCCCCAGATTTAATCAAATAAGAACCAAAGTAAAGCAAAGTCCAGTATTGAAAAAGGAGAAATTTCTCTGTTATTCTCTTGTTACAAGCGAAGCAACTTTGTAGCGGCTTGTTCTGCAGAAGCAGAATCGTCCCACGCCGCCCGGAGTCTCAGCAGGTTGGGAGGGAGCCGCGCCTGTTTCCTCCCCAGAAACAATTCCCTGGGGGGTTACAGGGGCTCGACCTGTGCCCTGCTATCTCTCCTCCAACAATCCTCAGGATTTTGAAGTTTTCGAGCCGCTTCTCGATCGCGAAGCGGCTCTACAGGCGGCGGGGCTGGCAGAGCTTCAAAAGGCACCGCCGCCGCCGAAGGCTAGCAAACCGGAAGTCCCACAATGCAACTATTGAACAGAATGCAACAATGCAAGTTTACCTGGTTGTTCATAGTGCTGCATGTATTATTGTTTTCATTGCACAAATGTCATGAATTATGCCATTTGCATAATTGTAAAAATGATGATGATCTGGCATAACTGTGGCTTTTGCTAGATACATATGTTGATCCTGCCTCCCACAACAAAGTCTGAGAATGAGGAGAATTTGTTTGTGTGCATGCATGCATGCGTGCGTGCGTGCATGCGTGCGTGTGTGTGTGCATGTTTCTCTGGAAGATAGCTCATGAAAGGTTAAGTTGTTTCCCAAAATGATATTCAGATTTCTGCAAAGAACAAACATGTTTTTTAAACGTTTTCTTGTTATACTGAAGTGTAAAATAATTGAGATAACTGTATAAGAAATCTGATATAAATCATACATGTGATGTTAACAAGGATTAACACTGCCAAAATGATTGTTCCATTTTTCCGCAAAGCAAATTCCTCATTAATTTAATTCTATTATTGCAGTCCTATGTTATTTTAAATTTAAATTACAATACTGCTTTATTGTATAATGCTTTAGGGTCAAAACATCCAATAAAAATTCAAAAAATAGAAAAGACATTCACACAAAATGACAAGAAGCTACACCATCCATGCATTTTACAATCTTAAATGCTTTTTGATTGTTGAACTCTCATTAAATAAAAAAAAAATTTTTTTTTGCATTGAATTGAAGCTATTGTTTATTTGTGTATATGGAAAGTTTTAGTTACCATGGAGAAATAATAACCATTTTACCATGTGTAGTAAACTTGTATTTGAAGTGAGGTAAGGTCAGAAGCGAAATGAATAACAATATGTGGGCTTTTTTGTCTAAGATTTTTTTTTTAAAAAAAACATCACCTTGATCGGTTTTTTTAAATCTTAAGATTTAAGGATTAAACATAAGGCTGTGCACTATAGAACCATGCTTCTATCTGGCATATCTACCTCCAATTTATTGCCAGGACATTTTGTCAGAAGTCAGGCTTGACTCTGATTAATATTTCAAATTTGGTATAGAAAGAAGTTGAACATTTTTGAATTGCCAGAATTTTCTGTAACATGACCAAATCCTTTCTGATACGAAGATCCAATAATAGTAAGATGTCCACGACACATTCTAGACCTTGCTGGTAGGTTATAAAACTGTGTTTTAGAACCCTGCTTATGACACAAGCTGCTTTTGGCTTCCTGGATATATATTTGTGTTTTCTGCAATAAGTGGCTCTGGCTTCCCCATTGACTTTGCTTTCCAAAGGTCACAAAAGGGGATCACATGACCCTGGGACACTGCAACTGTCATAAATGTGAGTCAGTTGTCAGACATCTGAATGTAAATCACATGACCATGGGGATGCTGCAATGGTCATGTGTGAAAAATGGTCATAAGTCACTTTTTTCAGTGCCGTTGTAACTTTAAACAGTCACCAAATGAACTGTTATAAATCAAGACTACCTATACTTCAGTGGTGGGTTGCTACCAATTCGCCCTGGATCGGGCAAACCGGTAGCAGCAGCAGTGGGAGGCTCTGCCCACCTGGCCGGACGTCACTGCACTTGCACAGAAGCGTCACGCGTGCATGCACCCACAGGCAAACCAGTAATGAATGAAATTGAAACCCACTACTGCTGTACTTGCTTCAACATTTCACTTGAATATGAACCCAAGGACCTCATCATTTTCTATTAGGAAATCACTTATGATTGATATATAAAAAGTGCTGTCTATATTTTTGGGTTGTTACTAAATGTACAATATGAAGAATTAAATTGAACTTACCTAGAAAAATTAAGCTGGCTTCTTCATTCTTTGCTTCACAGAATTATTTAGCCCTAAAATATGTAATAAGGGAATATTTAAATGAGTTAAAAATATTTGCTTACTGCAGGAAGTCAGAAAAATACCAACATTATTACTAGAATAATAGAGCAGTAGGATCACAAAGGCAAATAGCTAGGACAGTGCTGTCTTGACACACAGTATACTTACAGAGAAGTCCATGCACACAGCTGCAAAAAAGATAACACAGAAAAGAGCTCTCTTCAGTGGATCTTATCTCACTACCCATGATAGGGACCATTGTTATTGTATTGCTGTTTAGTGCTCAAATTCCTAGCAGGCTAAAGAGGACCCAATTCTTCCCACTTTTCTCATCATATTCCTTAGTTGCTGTTTAGGGAAAACTGCTGAGCATTTTAATTTAGCTACATAGGGATCTAGATTTCATTAAATGCTATTCTGCTTTTCTGAACAGTAGTTTTTTGTGTAGCGAAAGATGTTGCTACTTAAAATATCTGTACATTTTCTGTGGACAGTCCCAGATAGCTAAGCCTCTCTTTTGCATCGCATGAGAACTGAGGATAAGAACAGAGACTTATAACAATTGTTCCCCTTGTCCATTTTTTTTTGTTAACACATGTTAAAAAACACGTGTAGCTTTACATTTCTAACTACATGTTTAAACCAACCAGAAAAGTTAACTCATAAACCAACTCACATAAATAAGGAGGGAGTGAAAGAGAGTCCTTTTAGTTTTACAGCTAAAAGAATTGAAGTGTAGGAAATTAAGTCAAAGACACAATGTCCCATAACACATGTCCTTCCAGACCTCTCCCATTAATGTGTCTTATTGCCTCAATGCAGAATCTGGAGTCAGGATATGAAAGAAATAATACTTCTGGGCCAGAGACTTGGACTGCTTCCTCTGCATATGGATCATTCTTGTGATAGCCAAGGGGCTGTATGGATTTGCCATTTATTAGAATGGGAGCTATCTCAACATATCTGCCTTGCTCATGGTGATTCTTGCTTTAGTCACCTCCCATTTAGAGTACTATATAACTAGCCTTATATGGAACTGCTCTTGAAGAGCATTTAAGCTGCAGAGGATCCAGAATGCAGCAATGTGCACAGGTTTGTGTGTTTCTTGTTATGCTCATAAAACACTGCTGATTTGAGAGCTGCAGGAGCTTCCAGTAGGCTTACAAGTGCAATTGAACTGCTGGCTATTACCTATAAAGCCCCATAGTGCATAGAACCACTGCATGTGAAAGATTGCTCTTCTCTTATTGTTCTCTTTGACTACACCAGATTTGGCAGAGTGTGTGTTTCAGGCCCCTTCCATCCAACAGTCTCAACTTCTTTGGATCCAGGAGTTAAGCTTTGCCTGTGCTTGCCCTATAGAACAGCATCTCCTATGGAAATTTGAATGGTTCCAAACCTGTTAGCATTTTGAAAGACATTGAACATCTTTTTCCCCAGGCACTTGGACTAGGACGTTAATCCACCTCTGTTGCTACCTATATGATTTCTGTGGTTGGAATTATTGTTTTAAGCTTGGGTGCCTTGGATTCTGTGTTGTAATATTATGTGAATGTTATGCTACAAATAATGTGAAATTAAATCTACATTTTGACATGTTTAGTGTCATATCACTTGGTGCAGTATCATGACTCCCACCAGCCTTTATGGTGCAGGCAGACTAATTGGGATGATTTGTTAAGCAGCATAGCAAACTAAATGGATCTTATTGTTAGTTTCCCATGGAAATCCTCTTCCTTTTTGTAAAATGGATTGGCTACTTACAAATCATGACCAACCTAACCATGGTTTACACAATTTAATTCAATTAAATCTTGTACCAACTGATTCATACTTGCAGTGGATAAACTAAAATTTTCATCAGACTGAAATCAGAAATTAGCCTGTATAAGGTTAAGAAGAGAAGGAGCAAGAAAATTAAAACCAATTAGATTCTACAATTAATGGCTCTTACCCCTTTACCTGGCACACTTAAAACAAAGAATTAAGAAATATATATTAAATGAATATTTTTTTGTCCTCCTGAAAATTAAAATATAAAGTTTGTTGTATCGTTTGTTGTGTTATTTAACATACAGATTATTATACTATGCATGGCTAACAGTAAACAAGCCTTAGTGTATAAACGTACTTAAAGAATTTTCAGGTGAGATATCTATTTAGGATGAGTGAATATAAAAGTGCAAAAATGATTTTTTTACTGCAAAATCAAATTTGGGTCAGTCATTGGGACCAGAGATTTATTCCTCCGAGCTTTCGCACTCATCTTCATCTTTAGAGAATTTCTCTACTGGAATATGTGTTTGGGCTGTTGTGACAGTCGTGTTTATGTGGTGCCTTCCTATTAGTGTGTTTTATTATTGTGTGATTTATTATTATTTTAATAAATATAATTTCCATAATGCTTGCTTATTGTTTAACCATATGCAATAGCTCCGAATAATATTTTTAAAAGCAATTATGAATTGCTATAGATAGAAATTTCAGACAAGTAATAAGGTGAATTTATCATGAAATGGTAATAGTAATTTATACTGTCATAGCAGGTAAGGCTATGAGATTCTTGCAATCTTTATCCTACTGATGCTTTCTTCAGTCACCTGGCTGAAAATTATTGAATAATAGCCCTAATATACTTGGCAACACTGGACTACTATAATGTATGTGTAATAGAATACATGAAGTGGTATCATGCAATATGTTTACAATAACCAGAAAAAAATAGACAGTTTGATTGTAACTGAATATATAATAGTACATATAAATTATTTTGTATAATTTAGCTTACTTTCTAATATAATTCATGTGGGATTACATTTTCAACAATGAATCTATTTCAGGAGAGAAGTAGTTCAAAACTGATCTTGCATTCATTAATAAGTGAGATTTTTATACAAGAGAATAAGTTTGTCTGGCACTTTAAAAATATGATTTAACCAGACTGTCTAAAAACATATCTCCTGAAAATAAAAGTGAAATAACCATTTACATGATTTCTTACAACCAAATTTCTATGACAGATAACAGGCACTAAAAATGTTCTCTCTTTCATCTGTAGGATGAACAATTTTATGGCTTACTTCTTTCTTTTAATTGTGCCTCAGCTGGAGTTAGCCAGCTCTTTGACCTGCAAACTCAGGCCTAGTTCAGATCTAAATTGATGACTAGGAAGCCATGAGGAAATATTTTCTTCCTGTTTAATATCTAAAACCATGCCAGAATTTAATTGTCTGAAAAACCAAAATTGGGAACAGTTATCATAATAGTTTCACAGGGTCAGAAAGAGGGAAAAATATCAATGTAAATATAGTAATGTAAGTATAGTAAATATAGTATTATTATTAATAATAAAACAATATAGTACTTTTTACTACACTTTGCTGGTGGCAATTGAAAGCTTTCATTTAAAAACCAAAATAAATACAGCTTCTTTTATGAAAAACCTTCAGAAAGTTTTGGAAGTTGAAAGTTGTTTTTCTAGTTGTTACTCAGATTATAGTGGCTTGACTGTAAATAAGACAAAGAAACTTGAAAAATAACATAAATTTCCCATTTCTAATATCTGAGGGAGAGAACAGAATAAAATAATAAAAAACACCTTTCATCTTCATCCATATTTACGGTATTTGAGATATAAATTGTTTTTCTAGATTTTATATTTGTCAAAGCCACAATGTCATAAAAGTACTGGAAAAAGCTACATGCAAAAAAAGAAAAAGCTACAATCACGAAGTTTTTCTGAAAAAAATAAAATAAAATGTTTTTCTCTGGCTTTTTCAGATTTCTTCAGAGACTAAGCCACATTATTCCCATACCTACAAACAGTATTTATTCCAAAGTGTTTTAGTCTAGAGTGTTATTTCCTGGGTGGTATCTTTCTGCAGTTTAGTCAAGTAAAGAACAACCATATGAAGACTGGCTTTCTAGAAAATGGCCAGCATCTGTGCTGTTGTTGTCCTGCCTCTTTAAGCCTTCTCCCCAGACATCATAGCCACATTGGCTATAAAAGCTGTCTGAAAGGGTGTGATGTTGATGCATGGGAGAGAGGGGAAAGGAGGTGTGGGCTCGTGTGGCAATAAAGAAGTATAAAGCAGTGAGAAAGATATACTTTTCTATAGTAGTACTTGGCTCACAGGGAATCCTCAAGTAGTTATTTTTTATACATTTATTTAATTCTTTAGAATGCATTCTCCTTTCTGCTGAATGATTCGTGGAACAGCAGTAGGAGGTATAGTAGCAGTGGGTTAACAGTGAGTACAAGCCTTGAATGCTTGTGTGTGTGTGTGTGTTTCCTAGGGACTTGTGTTATGTTGGCTTTTTTGTGTTTTAGAGCCCACTGACTTGAGTATACTTAGAGGCTGCAAAAAACGGTTTGGCACTCACATAGCTCAGCCTTTGTAGGAATTAGCCAACTCCCTTCTTTTATCAGAACCTACTCCCAAAAAATAGACATGGAAAAGGCAGAAGAGACAGGTTTCCATTAAGGGACTATAACTTTGGTAGAGGCAAATATCCACCCTAGGCCTGTGGTTAAACCAAAGCAAGTAGGTAGACCAGCCAGAAATGGTGCTGAACCAATATAATTACAGAAATGTTAAAGCAACAGCAAGAATAAAGGCTTTGGTTAATTAAAAAAGGAAGAAGAGCAACTTTGAAGAAAGACAGAAAGGAAAGATAGGCTAGAACTGGAAAGGAGTGAAAGGCAAGCAGAGAAAACTTTAGTGGCTGATAAACCTACTTAAAGGGACAGTTGCCAGAAAGTAATATTCAGTTCTGAAGTTTTTATAACATAAGTGGAAGTGAGAAAGAATTTGAAAGCTTATAGCCTTCCAGCTAGGATAGTAGTGGATTACTTCCATGTGAAAGATAGAAAACAAAACAACAAACTAAATTTGAAAATGAATTAGTTTTTTTGGAAAGCTACAAGAAGAATGTTTTTAATTAAAACTCCATATTTTTTTCTTCAAAATACGATTTCAAGTTCAAGCACACTTTTGAAAGCTTGAAAAAGTAATACATAGATTGATCTTGTGTATATGTGCATAACTTGTATAGGTTCATAATTATGAGTGGAATGTTTGTCATTTAATTCAGCCTCAGTTATATACCGGAATATACACCTTTGACAAAATTGCAACAACATTTTTATACACATTGAAATAAGGCTTCTATACAGGCAGAATATTTGAATATTTAATTTAAACTAACTTTGTTAATGTATATATTACTCTATCTTTCTGTACTGGTTCTGCAAACATGGTGAGATAGACAAGGTTTTCTAAACTAGTAAAGAATACAAAAATATTTACAAAAGATATTTAACGTTCAGTGAAAGCTGAAAACTCACTGCAGATTTTTCACAGCTGGAAATAACATGCAGCAGTTAAAAAGCCTGCCACATTTTTTTTTCTTAATCTTACTATAAATATTTTCACAAGCACACATGGGCTTCATGTTCTTAGATCAAATCTACTTACGATTTAAAAATAGCTATTTTCCCCTATTTTATATTAACATTCACATAATAGGCTCAAAGGTAATTTAAATGCCGTTTGTGTGTGAGAAAGAGCCACTGAAAGCATCAGATTGAAAAAATGACATGGGTTGAATTCCATTATTTATTACGTTCTCTCATGCAATTCTCTCACATATTTATCTGAGAAAATTGGCCCTAACACAATCACTTCATTCTCTTCCATAATATAATTTAAATAAGTGACAAAGCAAAACAAAACAAAATCTATAAACAGAAATGCTACCTGAAAATGTTAATCTCTCTCTCTCTCTTTTAAATAATTTGAGAATAGTTAAAGAAATCGTAGAAATTGATTTGTTTACAGGCTATGCTCTTTCCTGTCACCTCTTGAGTTTGCAAATAGTTGGCAGCAATATCAAAGGAAAGGAATTTGACATGAAGGCTTCAGTGCAGGATGTCATTTAACTGTCTTTAAACTCATTAGATCCTAGGTTACTAGACCCTTTTACAAGAATTGAAATACAACTCAAGCAATTGGAGCAGTCTACAAGCCACACAAATAATAAATACTTTTAAATGAGTAACTTTAATTCACTTCTTTAATATATTATTCAATATTGTTAATACAGTTTTCTGGACATAGAAGCCTATAGAGTTATAGAAAATTAATGAAAGGTAAAACATATTGGCTTAATGCAGTGGAATGGTATGTAATCACTATAAAATGAATATGTACTCATTTTAAAATGAGTAATTTTAATTTCCTCAAGTAGTTATTTTTTATACATTTATTTAATTCTTTAGAATGCATTCTCCTTTCTGCTGAATGATTCGTAGAGGTTTCAACAGATTGTAATAGAATTGGTTCTGCTTGTGTAAAGTTAACTGATTTAACCATTATAAAAAGTATAGATGGTGTTTCTTATCTGAGGAAACTCCAGTTCCCCTTTCAGGTTACTAATAGCAAAACCACAGGTAATGAGACCTTTTTAAAAAAACATTCTTTATCCATGTGTAAAAGCCTGCCTGCCATTTTGTGAATATGTAAGTAGAAAAAGCAAGGCAAATAGCACACATGAAAAATCCTTAATATGTACACTGAAGTTGGCCCCTTTTAGCAACAATGGATCTATAGAATTTCATATAATGGAACAGCGGAAAAGGATTACCTGTACTTTTTGTAATCATTGGATGAATGAACATTACTTACATTAAGTCATAAAAACAGGGAATCCATGCAACTCTTGCTTAGTTTCAAACTTCGGCTCACAAATATGTAGAACTAGTATGTGGGGGCCACAACAACCACAATGGGATAGAGGCAACTATTTAAAGAAATGGACTTGTTTCTCTTTTGGAATGTCACTTAGAATTTAGAAGATTAGTAGGATTTTCAAGATATTAACCTGATGGAATGACATAGAAAAATTTGATTAAAACGCACTAGTTCATTGTAAAAGTTTACCTTGATTTGGATGAAAATTGTTGGTATGAAATAACTGGCTGAATTTACGTGGTACACAAATCTTACAGTTGGAATGTTTTTCATGACTGTGAGCCTCATATTTCCCAGAATCTAATAATGGGACAACAGGAACTATAAACAGCTATTGCAAAGATGAAGTAGATGATGGAACATACTGCCCCCACAATTTTCTTTTACAACTTTGCCTCCTGGTGCTTGCTTGTACATATTGCCTTGATGCTATTTTAAATGGTGATATAATCCTTTTTGATCTTCACATCAAATAACTGAAGCACAGGGATGAATTCTAAAAATCTGACTTGTAAATCTGTTGTTTGTGTTTATACTAATATATGAGAGTAAAAAAATAGTTTTTTTGAAAAGGAAGTATAAATACTGAGAACTAATCCAGTTGAATTATTTAAAAGTGCATTATTCTTTCCTAATGCTATTGCAAAGTGCATACCGGTAATTTACAATAGTGAAATGACAATGATGCCAGTTCTGTTTTAAATCAGAAAGAAAAAAAAATTGACAATTACTTAAATCATTCAAAATTTCATATGCTCCTAAATACTATACTTTTCTTTTTAGAATTAACATAGTGCATGTAAAATTGCAAATAAAATGTTTTATTCCTTTGAAATCTAATTTTATAGAAAGGATCTAAACGTACAGTATTTAAATACGTTTTTGTTTTAATAACCAATAAAGCACTGTCACACATGCTTCTTACAATTTCTAAAATAATCTTACTTAATATGAAATTATATTGTTTGTGTAATACATTTTCACATTTGAATTTCAAAATTCAAATTCCTGAGTTCAGTGAAGTATGCTACCAAATAAGTATTTGCACAATTGCAATTCTTGGGTGAGCCAATACTATCAAATTAAGTTGCAGAAAACAATGTCAGTTTGAATATTAGCACTGGAACATATATTTTCCAGATAACAATACACACTCTGTCTTGGAAGAACAAAATATTTTCTTCTGGTTCAGCACATCTAAAAGTACTTTGATGGTCAGTTCTGAGCATATATATATTTATACCATACATGGTGGAATGGTTTAGGTCAGTGGTCAGCAACCCGCAGCTCTGAAGCCATATGTGGCTCTTTCATCCCTCTGCTGTGGCTCCCTGTCGCTGGTTGGCTCCACAATTGATAGGGCTTTCGGTTAGGACAGGTACAGGAAAAAGGACGCCGCGCTAGGAGGAGTCTCTATGGTGGGGGAACCGGACTTCCAGTCGGCTCCAGAATTGAATGGGAGGCTTCCGGTTAGGACCTTTGTGACTCTTTGAGTGTTTAAAGTTGCTGACCCCTGTTTTAGGTCATATTTGTTTTATAGAATTGCATTGCCTAAGAAAAGTGTTGCTTTAAAAACAATGTAGAAGGAAAACCTGAATATAGTTTACTACATGTAAGCGAAATATTTAAACACACCAGTCCTCTATTTGAATGCTACTGAGCACAATTACTACCATATATAGAAGTAGGGTAATTGACAGAATTTCATCACCATTTATTATGTGATAATGATCATAGTCCACTTTTTGGGATAGTTGATTTGTAACTATTGAATTAACCTACCAAGTCATATATGACTTGTAGGATATAATTGCACTGAAGAAGTCTGATAGTACAATGGACTAAAGAGCCTGATAGTACAGTGGACTAAAGCACTGTTATTAACATCTGCTGCTTGCAATTACTGCAAGTTCAAATCTCATCAGGCTCAAGGTTGACTCAGCCTTCCATCCTTTCAAAGGTAGGTAAAATGAGGACCCAGATTGTGGGGGCAATAAGCTGACCTTGTATAAATATACAAAAGTATGAAGGCTATTGCTTAACACATTTAAGACCCCCTGAGTCTCCGGAGAAGGGCGGCATATAAATTAAAGCAAAAAAAAAAAAAAGTCATTGAATGACTTGGTTGTGGTTTCTCCTACTTAATGTAGGTGATTTCTTGGATATGTGTATCTCTTTCCTTGATCTCTAAATAAATGCACAGATGTATGGACAAGACTATTAGTATGTCTTTCTGGTTACTTTCCTTTATTTGACATGAAAATGGTTTCTGTTTTGTCTGAGTACCGTAATATGTTGCTATATTCCCTATTTAAAAGTTCTGCTGCAAATATATCAATTTTTTCTACATTTTCTACAACATTTCTGAGACTTCCTGGAGATATTCTGTCATTTGGCCTGACTAAATGGCTCAGTGGCTAAGACACCGAGCTTGTCGATCAGAAAGATTGGCAGTTCGCCAGTTCGAATTCCTAGTACAGGTCTTCTGTGTGAGCAGCGGGTTGGACTAGATGACCTCCAATGTCCCTTATTTCATCTTCCAACAGTTACTTTTGTATTTTGAGATCTGCCAACATAAAATTCTAGAGATTTCCTTCAATAACTGTTATTCTTGTAATGATCTATCCAGTATCAGTAGTTCTTATGACTGAGTGATTCACAGAGTTTGTATCCTCCTAAGCATTTTTGCAGAAGGATATATTGAACAACAAAAATGCATGTTTTCAAACCAAAAGAACTTTGCTCGTAGTAATATTTTCCTTCATGAGTTCATATGAATCTAAAATGTGCTGCAATACCAACTAATCAGGGTAAACAAAAAAAGGCTAAAGAGATATATTTTCATAGATGACTGAATATATATATATATCTGATATTAAAAAATTAAATCAAAAGGCACCATCCTTTACAAGTGCACTGACAATATTTTGTGAGACATCAAAACAATAATACAAGTGAGTCTTTGAGAGACTGTTTTCTACAAAGATGGTTATTCCTTTTCTTTGGTCCAAAATAAAACATACTATAGATTGTATGATCAAGTTTTTTCCAGGTTAATAAACATAGGTGACACAATATCAATATTTACACATATCAATGTCTCTAAATGCTAGTCAGATACCATCTCAGTTAAAATTATCATGTGCTTGCATTTTAGAATAGCAACTTGTCAGTTGAAATGTGTAAAGCAAAATTGCTAAGATGCCAAATCCTGCTGATATATTTTTGGTGATATATAGTGATACTTAAAAGTTTGTAAATCCTTTTGAATTTTCAATATTTCTGCATATTACTTAAAATATTATTTGTGCTAAATTATATAAATTAGAGTTAAACAAATGAGTCAAAAACATAGTTGTTGGTTGATTTGAGGACAATGATCCAAAGCTATAGATTTGTGTGTGACAAAAGTACGTGAACCTTTGCTGTCAGTAACTGGGGTACCACTTTGGGAAGCAATAACTGCAATTATTTCTGATAAGTGATGATCAATCGTGCACATTGGCTTGGAGAAATCGAAACCCATTCCTCTTTCCAAATCAGCTTCAAATTAGATACAGATGGGCTTCCTTACATGAACTGCCAATTTCATTTCTGTAAGATTAAGATCAGGACTTTGACTTGACCATTCCAAAACATTTTAACTTTTAACTTCTGCTTTAACAGTTCTTTGATTCCACCACTTGTGTGTTTTGGGTTGTCTTGAAGCATGACTCACTTTCTCTTGAACTTTAGTTTAAGGACACTCTGACATTTTCCTGTACAATTTATGTACAATTAAGAATTCATAAAATCATTAATGATAGCAAGCTATCCTGATCCAGAGTTAAGAAAACAGCCTCAAATCTTGATGGAACTACCATCTTCTTTCACATATGAGATAAAGCTCTTATGCAGGTATGAAGGATAGAAGACTTATTGCTTAAGGATATACACAAGAATCTCGTCAACTAAAGACCAGCACAAATTCGTGCTAAATAAGACTTAACAAAATTCAAGGAGGACTGACCTTGGAGCAGCTGTGGAGATGCAACGATTCTAGGCTGAATCCTCTCTTGACTCAATCTCAAGCTTTATCTCTTCTCCTATAGATTGCCTTTCATGAAATATGCTTTTTATTCAAGTCAAAATATTTCACCATCCAGAGTATTCTTCTAATAGCCTTCTGGCTTACTCACATGATTTTTTGCAAACTGTAGACAGGCAGCAATGTCTTTTTGCAGGATAGTGGCTTTCGCCTTGCAACCCTGACAATTATACTTTGGTATGCTATAGATAGTATTGATATTTTACAATGCAAGAGAGGCCTTTATTTTCTTCTCCTGGAATACTTTGGGATCCCTGATCATTACATGCATTGCTCTTGTTGCAATCTTGATTGTTTGACTATTCTTGGGAAGGGTAATAATGATGTTGAATGGCCTCCATTTATACATGATCTGTCTAATAGTGGACTGATACACTCCAAATTTTTTGGAAATAGTTTTTTAACCTCGACAATAGTTTTTTCCCATCTCGACAATATCCACCATTGCTTTTAATGTTCACAAATCTCCTTTGTTTGAGAGAGAGAGAGACACTCCTAAATCTCTCAGTGAAGATCAGGCTTTGACAGTGAATACCCAAATTTCTGTTCTTTAAATAAAGTAGCAGTGATGCCTGATTATCATTCCATTGACTGAAATACCTGAGTCTAATCTCCATTTCAAATGAACTGATAATCACATACACAATTATGTAGTTTTGGATAATTTTCCTGAATAAATGAGCAAGTATAATGCTTTCGACTCATTTGTTTAACTGAATTCTCTATCTCTTTATTTAAGAATTTGCTTACGAGATAAAATTTTCTACTATGAGTCTACAAATGCCAACACCGGAGTTTTCTTTTCCAAAAATGAGTAGATTTGAAGAAAGAATAAATGAAAAATCCTTTAGTTAAATCCAGCGCCAACTTACTCTATTCCACAAGGAGCAAAAGCACTCCCTTACAAAAACTGCTTATTATTAGTCACAGTGTTTTTTATTGAATGTTTTAATAATACAAGTGTATATTGACTAATCTGTAATCAAAAGTGGCAGGTCCCTAAGAAATTTACAAGCACTTTTTATATATAAATAAATCAACATACATATTTGTGGTTCAATCCAGTAGCTTTGTGTTAAAACATAGTGTTAATAATTCAGTGATTCTTGATTTTATGCTTTTTATAGAAAACCAGTTCCCAATAACATGCAACCACCCTAAAGACTTCCATAAAAAAAACCTTCTAAATACTACATTTAAGTAGAAATAATATGTAGTTCTGAGTGTGCTTGCTTTTCTCAAACATACAAAAGAAAAAAATACATTACTATAATGCTTTGTGACAAAGTTCTACACCAGGAGTCCCCGACCCCCAGCCTGCTGCTGGGCTGTGGGCTGTTGGGAACCAGGTCACGAAAGCGGTGGGCGAGTGCATAAGCATACAAAGTTGCATTTGCACAATCAGTGTGTCTACATACGAAACCATCCCCTCTTGCCCCCACAACTGCTGGTCAGCAGAGCTGGAAAGATTGGGGATCACTGTTCTATACTATTATAGATTCAACATTCCTTGCACTGTAACCCCAATTCCAAATCTGTATTAAAAAGATACACTTTTCAAGTTCAGCAGAAAAATAAAATAAAATAATAAAAGGGAAAGGAGAAGTATAATCAATCCTATCATAAAATATTTCAAAATTTAATAAAAATTAAACAGGAGGGTTACTGATGCACTTAGTGAATGTGCTTGTACAGGTCCAGTATATTCTTCAGCAGTTTCCTATGTTGCATATCTCTTGGTCCACTGTCTGGCCATTCTGTCATGCTCTGCCTTATTTGTCATATATTGAGTAGCAATACTTCCAACCAGGGGATCAGCTGCAAAGAAAATAACACAGTCAACCACTTTCCATGTTTAGGAGAATTGCTAATTCTGACCCTAGATTAAAATTGATTAATTAACTAATGAAACCAATTTATATTGCTCCACCATCTCATTGACAGTGGTGCTGAGCAATGTACATAAGAACTAAAACAGTTGTTAAATACATTAAAAATACTAAAAAAACAAACTAAAACAAGAATAATAGAAGGTAAAAATATTCACCTGTTTCTAGGGACATAGCAACAGGTGAATCTGAAAGATGAGCCAAGCTCATAATAAAGCTAAACTCACCTTAGGGGATAAGATTTCACAATGCTGACATTATAGCAGAAAAGACCCTCTGCATACTGCCTGCTAAATGTGGCTGACTAGGTGACAAAACTCGTTACATGACCTCCGTGCTGGATTCTGAAAAAAGGGGAATGTGGGAAACTGCATAAAAATTGTCAGACAGCATCAGGGGATATTTTTTTTTTTTTTTGAGGAAGGAGCAAACCAGGCCCTGCTTAAAAGGCCTGGGAACATCCTCCTGCAGTAAAGAGTTTATCACTGCTTGAATCCACTTGGTAATCAGCACCCTGGAAGCTTTTGCCAATCAGGAGAGATAGGGATTTAATTGACAGATGGTTGCACTGACCGCATTGAGGCCTTTATCCATTTTATCAGGTCCAACAGGATCGAATTGTTCCCAGATAACCAGAAAATACCTTTCCCTGGGCATCTTGCATAGATCTGCACCAACTGGGAATGAATCCAAACAATTTTGTCCATCAAATTCCTCTATACAGCCCTGAACATGGTCACCTAAGACCTCCTGTTCCAGGAGGGTCCAGGTAATCCTGAAAAGGGCTTCCAGGTAACACTCTGCAGAAACAATAAGAGTGACCAAATGGTGTTTCATCACTCTTATCACGAGGTAGGTCTTAATAGCAGCTTTAATTTGTGTCTGGTCGGAGTTATCCCTGTTTCCTTCAGCATTGATCTAGGCATCTCTATCCCTTTTCAGTACTTGCAGCTCTTCCATGCAACCAGAGCAATGAGTCAAAAGAGGCTGCATAGGCATGATTCTATCCTAAGCTTCAGCTGCCGTTTTATTCCAGGATCTTTCCAGAACTTTGGCAAGACCCTGCATCAAAGCCCCCAGGATATCCATCACAAGGTCATATTGCCATTGCTCTACCATTATCTGGCATGCCTCTAATAACTCAAGGTTGGTTGGAGGTTGGGATAGGCTCATGGCTACCATGGGAGACATGAACTTGTGGTGACTCTTCCATATACCTCTCCAGATATCAGCTTGGAGGAGGATGAACTAGTTCTGGGCTCATTAGGAGGGGAGTTGATCAATGACTGAGAGTGATTTGACTTGAAGCACAGCTGCAGCATGACAGCCCTGAGGCTTCAGTAGGGAAAGCATGAAGCAACAGCTAGTCAGCGATAAGAAAAAGGAACTGCCTTCTGTACCCTAATCCAAGAACATGTAGGACAGAGAAAAGGCAGGAGCAGTGAAGGTCATCCAGATGACTCATGAGGAGGCAGCCTTGTCCCTTTTGATAGGCTGCACCAGAATCTGGATATTAAGCACAACAGACAGTTGGAGATGATGCTGGGAACAATACTGTATGTTCGTTTCCTTGCTATGTGTTTAGGCCTTGAGCTTGTGTCTCTTCAGTTGTTACCTCCCTCCCTCAGTGGAGGGAGATAGATGAGTAAGGGAGGCCCCAAGTCACTAGTTCAGGCTCTTGATGCCAACAAAGCTTCACCTCTACACCCCCCCTCCCAGCATTCTTCCTCTTAAGACTAGTCCCTCTTACCGGTCAGCTGGAAGGATGGCAGACTCTCCCAGTGCTCTACCCGACTTATTCTGGCCCCTAACATCAACCACAGACAAACCAGCCACTTTCACCATACAAACTGCCTTTCAACCATTTCAGGGCCTTTATTTTTCCTCTGACATAGCCATCATCTTGTCCACTGCCTTTGGGTGGCCACAGTGCACCCAAGGTCTTTTCTACTATCTTTACCTGGGGGAATTTTAGAAGAGTCTCTATTGGGAGTCACCAAATTCAGCACTTGGTCTAGCACTGTTCTCTCTGGGTCCCATTCCTGATCTGCCAGGCCTTTGTCTCTGTCACTGCTGTCACAGAGACCCTGGTTGCCAACCACTTGTTCTGACTTTCTTTGAACTTCAGCCTGATCATCAGGCCCTGATGTCAGCTTGGTCTTGGCTCTCATAGATCTAACTACCATAGGTCAGACTGCTGTTGGAAGTCCACCATTACCAAACTCATCCGCAGTTATGTTAACTTGGTTACAATCTAACCTTTTAGACAGAGATGTACCTAGTAAGCAGAGATGTATTCAAATCAGGCAAGATGGCAAATAATGTCATTATGCAAACCTGCCTATTTTGTATGTACATCTATATACAAAATAGAATTTTCATTGCAATGCCACATCCTTTCCACTTCAGATGCCACAGTAACTATTTATCAAATACCTTATGCATTTATTTCTGATTAGCTATTTCTGCTAGCAACTTATGAAAATATATTAAATAGTGGAATGCAACATATTAAAATAGTGGAATGCAACAAATTCATAATACACAAACAATACACAAATACTATGAGTTATTTTAATATGGTATTTCTTGGTCAATTAGGATAGAGAGGTACTTTCACTTTTTAAAGTTAGAAACAAAAATAGCCTTACAGCCATCATAAAGCTAAATTACAACATATTTTGTAAATTCTTTTTGTCCTACCGGGATTGCAGTCTGTGAGAAGTGAACAGATGGAGAGAAGGACTTTGGATATTGTTAATGCTGGGCTCCAGTTGTCTTTTAAAATGTCCAAGCAAATCACTCCTTGGCTATTAATATTACAATGATAAATTCTTGTCCGAAATGCAACCTGGAAAAGAGTTATATTTTATATATTACTCATATTTTCAGTGTGTAGGCTGTGATAGCTGAGAGAGAGAGAGAGAGAGAGAGAGAGAGAGAGAGAGAGAGAGAGAGAGAGAGAGAGAGAGAGAGAGAGAGAGATAAGGGCAGCAAATCAATGCAACTAAATAAAAACCAAATAATGCTTCCATCAAATAATCAAATAACTAACAATCCATGTAGGGGGATGGGGAACTTAAACATAATTAGATAAAATATGAAAGGACTTAGTATCTACTGCAGTTGATAAATGATTGTGATGGTAACTAAAATTTGGAGACATTATGTGTGATAAATGGTTTCTTATCTCAGACAAATTGAGCATAAAACTTTCATTATGCTTTATAAAATATGCCAAAAGAAGGAAGCACAGGGCAATTTTATTTATTTTTAAACAGTGGTATTCAAGTTTTTAGATTAACATCATGTTTTAGATTAACATCATGTTTATTATAATACATGCTGACTCAAAATAGTGGGAAATGTTCCTATTTTTAGAAATTGTAATGAGAGAATCACCTGGTTTCTATAAAAAAAGGAACTTGGAGTTACAGTTATTTTCCCTAAACTATATTAATGTAGTTTGTAACTTCAATCAGAAGTATTGACAAAAAGAAGTGTGAGACCTATGCTAAATTACTAATGCTTTAGTCTAATTGAAATTTATGAAGCAAGTTATTTATAATTAATTTAAATCCAATAACTTCTATGGAATTAGATATGACCAGATTAGATAACCATGTTAATTTTACTTTTCTCTCTTACCTTTGGTGGTTTAAATGGATAGTCTGGAGAAAAGGTGATATCAAGGAAAAAAACTCCTCCTTCATATACAGAACCTGGAGGTCCAAGTATAGTTGATCTCCATTCATAAATGTTGTCTCCCTTGGGTCCAGCACTATAATAAAAGTAGAACAAATAATTCCTTAGAACAAGAAGATTTTGACTGGAACTGAAAAAAGACTTTCTTAAATTTCTTTCTAATTTACCATGTGTCTGAATTCATTTGTTGTTTCTTAGCCCAAAGTAACTTTCTTTTTTTTTTTATTGAAAAGTTTTATAAGAAATACAAACATTTGAATAATCCACCATATTTTTATCCAAAAAGCCTTAATTTTTTTACATGTCCACCTTATATGAAAATATGTAGCATCTTCACACTCACATCGCCAGCACTTAGGTTGTAAATTTGGATACATACAGGCTAGTTTTTTTGGGTCTAAATGCCATCTATAAAACATTTTATAAAAGTTCTCTCTTAAATTTTGAGCTTGTGTAAATCTACATTTCTAACCCATATCTTTTCCCATGTTTCCATCATTATTGGTTCACCTATATTCTGTGCCCATTTTATCATACAATCCTTAACTAGTTCTGTTTCTGAATCTATTTCCACTAATACATTATACAACCTTTTTATATGCATTTGACCTTTATCTCTTATTTGCTTTATTAAATTCTCATCCTGTTGCAAAATACCAGTTTTTTGATCTTTTCTCCATCTGGCCTGCAGCTGTCCATACTGAAACCAAGTCCTAATAATTCCTTCTTCTCTTAATTGCTCCATAGATTTTAATTGTAATCTGATTCCTTCCTTATAAAGGAGTTCCTTATATGTAATTTTATCTTGCTTTTGCTCCAAATTTATGTTCTCTATCGCGTGTCTGGGTACTGTCCATATTGGTAACTTATCATTTAATTTATATTTATACTTTTTCCAGACACGCAATAGAGCATTTCTTAATATATGACTTTTAAAAGTCTTATCTACTTTCTTATCATACAATAAATAAGCATGCCAGCCGTAGACCAGACCATATCCTTCAATATTCAATATCTTTTCCTCCGTTAAATTTATCCAGTCTGTAATTGCTGAGAGGGCCGCAGCTTCATAATACAATCTTAAATTAGGCATTTTAAGACCACCTCTTTCTCGAGTGTCTTGCATTATCTTATGATTAACTCACGGTTTCTTCCCTGCCCACACAAACTTATTTATGCTCTTCTGCCATTCCTTCAAATTTTCATCTTTCTTAAGTCTAGGTATCATTTGAAAAAGAAATAAAAATTTTGGTAAAATATTCATTTTTACAGCGGCTATCCTTCCCAGCAAAGACAGTTGTAATTTTTTCCAATTTTCCATCTCTTTCTGTATTTTTTGTCATAACGGTTCATAGTTATATTGATACAATTTCATATTTGCAGTCAAAATATAAACCCCTAAATATTTAACCTTCTTAACTATTTCAAATCCTGTTAACCTTTCTATCTCTTCTTTCTGGCTTCTGACCATATTTTTAGCTATTATCTTTGTTTTAGCTGTATTTATTTTAAAACCAGATACATATCCATATGAGCAGATTATATCCATCAAGGCTGTAATCGATTGTACCGGTTGGGCTAAGGTAACAACCAGGTCATCCGCAAATGCTCGTAGCTTGTACTCATGCTGTCTAATTTTAATTCCCTTTATTGTATCCGTCCCACGTATTTTACTTAATAAAATTTCCAGCATCAAAATAAACAATAACGGAGACAAGGGACAGCCTTGCCTTGTTCCTTTTTCTATATTAAAAATATCTGTTAAACCACCATTAATTATTATTTGCGCTGTTTATTTTTGATATATTACCTTAATAGATTGTACAAAATGTTCTCCAAGTTGCATCCTTTCTATTAATTTTAATAAAAATTGCCAATTCAATCTATCAAAGGCTTTGTCAGCATCCAAAAAAACTAGCACTGCGGGACCTGGTTGTTCCTTCCCAAATACTCTAATAAGTTAACAATTTGTCTTACATTGCTTTTCATTTGTCTACCATTTATAAAACCAGTTTGATCATGATGAATCACTTTTAAATACTTTTAAATACAGACTATAAGATTTTTGCTAAAATTTTAGCAAATAGATTAACGACAGTTATGCAGCAAATGATTCAGCCCAAAGTAATTTTCAAAGATACAAGTTCCAATAATGATATTGGATTTTAAAAATGCCACACAGTATTTTTTCCAGAGTCTTTATGTTTCCTATAATATAATTTGCAGTTAAGCACATGAAAAATATCTGCAAATAGATAAAGGCTTTACTATTATTAATGCCTTATAATATATCCAGGGCATGTTGTTATCACAATTTCATATTGGGTTCAGTGCCAGGTATTTTTTAGGTTGAAAAATAGTTTCTTCGTCAACCAATAAGGGATCTATTTTTAATCCATGTCGGTTTGAGCACTAATAACTAGGACTCTTTAACTTCCCTTGTCTGGGATTCTTCCCTTGTCTGGGAAGTCATTGAGAGAGGATGCTGGGGAGAAAACCCATGTTGTGAAAACTTTAGAAAGTTGATTGACCCAAGAGCTGATTGGAGCATACTTATCTATTTTGTTTAGGCATATTTTGGGAAGTCTTATAAGAGTTCATTGAAGGGATCCTCTGCCAATATATGAAAACTTTAATTATTAGACGGCTATGTAGGCAGGCAACTTGAGGAACATCTGGATCTCTCAAATTGCCTGACTTTTTATAATACCCATCAGTTCAGTATCTGACAGGGTAGTTAATCAAGTTTATTGCCAACACTCCTTCAGAGAATTGACTTGTGGGAGGTGCAGATTTTATTCAGGTTGACACTTCCCAAGGACAGTAGAGATGAAACATCCTTAGAGTTAACAAACTGCATTACATTTTACTTACTATTTAATTTTATTTATTGTTATCTATTTAATTACTAACTTTCAGGTAGAAGCACTTTTTTTCCAAGTTGAGTCATTAATGAACTGACTCCCTCTGCATGAAACACAGAACAATGGGAAGACCTCAAACTTGCAAGGCAAAGGCTTTGTTTTGAACAGCCTGCTGGAAATAGTAGGATGTGTTTAGTCTCTCTTGGATGGGAGTCATTCAAACTTTTTCAAGTCAACCAATAGTCTTTCACAGTTTAAAGGCTACCTGAGAAAGAATATGACTGCATTTCTGGATTCCCATTTTCCTCTATTTATTGTTTTGGAGTTGTAGAGTGATTTGATTTGGTTTGGCTGTAAATAACTATTATGATTTGCAAGCCTTTGATCCAATACATCTTGGGGAGAGGAACTTGCCTTGCATATTCCTCTGTTTTATTTTGGTCTCTTAGCTTGTTCCTTTTAGGTTCCAAATTAGAATATACCTTTTCACCATCATTTACTTTTGAAACACAGTTGCCTCTATATGAGTTTATTTTAACTAGCTCAGCAACATTTGGATGACTGTGTTTAGTCATAATGAAAGACTCTTTTAGAGTTCACTTTATTGTTAACAGTAGTCAAGAGCTTGAAACTTGACAATAGTTTGTACCATCAATAGACATTGCCTAGTTATAAAATCAGTAATGTTTTTATTTTTAAATTATCATCACCTTGTTGTATAAGCCTAGTGACAGATGGACAAATGGCTGCAATTTGAGAAGGGAAGCTTCTTCTGGGATAGAAAGATCTAAGAGTTGGGAATTATCTATTTCTGCTTCTAAATTCCATCCCAGGGGTTATATCTATTTGAGAAGCTATCTGAAAATGTGGGAGGGGTTGGTTACTTAAGACAAGTGGCTGTTTGATTTTTAGGAATCCATCTATGTTGAGCTGTTTGGTAGGTTTAAGTGAAGTCTGAGAGACAGAATGTGGATAGACTCTGCCTCTTCTTCTTTTTCGCCATGGCAGAGATGATAAAAAATACCAATCTTCAGTAAAAATAATAAAATTGCAGGTCTCCAATAAGAGAGTGAAAGATGAAAGTAAAATAGAACAAAATGGGATGAAATAAAAAGCAAAAAAAAAAAAAAAGCTTGTTAAAATGAATTAAGAGAGGCTTAGAATAAGCTTCTAAAGCATATGGCTACTCTTTCACCATATTTTCTTTCCCCTGCAAAGGTATAGAATAGATGATACCTGGCTAAACAGCAATAACTTTGAGATTGGTCTAGATGTTGTCCTAGTGAACCAGCACTTAAGAAAATGTGACTCTTTTATTTGGAAGGAGAAAAATTGGTGTATTAGAGAAGCAGTGAAGCAGTGAAATGATTATTGCTCAATTGCAACTCACAATGCCGACATCAAGTCACTAACAGAAAATGTATTTAATTTACCCAATTTTCATTTATCTTTGAATAATACATCACAGCTGTGGCTGCTATAAGAAATAAACTAGAAAATTAACAATTAAAAATCCTGCTACAAAATTGGGCTTTTAATTGCTTAAAAATATAGTATTAACTCAACAGGTAAATGTGCAGAACACTTACAAAGTAGCAATATGAACTACTTGACATATTAGCTTACTAATGTGTAATTCTTACTTGAACCATGGAATTATACCATTTCTAATTGTGATATATTAACTTGAAAAGCCACTCCCACTTTCTTCCTTTCCAGCCCTCTTAAAGACAACTGGAAAATAAGTATATATGATCTGCGCAATATTATTTCACAGTGCAAAGAAGATTATTGTCCCTGCTCACTTTCCATAAACTTTACTATAGAAGTCCTTACATGACTCTCTGCCTTTTCTCTGGAGCAGCTGCAGTATTCTGCAGTGTTTCTTCTTTCAGCTGCAGCATTCAAAAATGTTCTTTTTAATTTCTTTAATAGTCAGTTTTTAAATATCAGTTTTTTTCTTTCTGAAGATGATTTCTTATGGTAGCTTTGAGTGGGCCTGCGACGAGATGATTTAAGGCTCCTTTTTAAAAAAAAATTTTTTTTTTAGAGTTGTACTTCTGGGTGGTTTGTTTCCTATTGCATTTCTTAACAGGGTCACGTATGGTAAAATTTAGCTCTAAAGGGGGTTTTTTTGGGTTTTTTTTAGAAACCTGATCCTCTAGTCTTTCTAAACAATTACCAGTATTTGCCAAATGCATGCTGCGTGCGCATGCGCAGTGTGCACCAAATGCATGGTGCATGTGCGCGCATGTGCAGTGTGCACCAAATGCATGGTGCATGTGCGCGCATGCGCAGTGCACCAAATGCACACTTTGCCTAGAACAGCAAGCGGGGGAACAGCTGTGCTGCGTGATTTAGATTTGCTAGAAAGCTGATCATCGGAAATACCGGTTCAGATGAACTGGTAGCATTTTTTTACTACTGGTTCGCTTGAACCAGTAGCTTTTATTACTACCGGTTCGCCTGAAGTGGTGTGAACCGGTAGCATTTCATCCCTAGGCACGGTATTTCGCTGATTCAGCTCCTTTCTTCAAGGCAGGTCCCATTCGGTGTTAACAGTGGGCCAGAGATTCAACCCTTGGTTACTCCTTTGTGAGATGCTATAGGACTCAGTACTTTCTCCATCTTTTTTAAACCACTGGATGAGATCATCAGTATGTTGATGAGCTACACTCTATATCCTCATCCCTGGTGATCCAAACGAAGCTGTGACTTTCCTTTCTCAATATCTGAAGGCTGTAAGGCTTCAGGATGTAAGGTTTAAGCTGAAACCAGACAAAATGGAGAAGCTGTGGATAGAAGGGACCTCTGGATTTGGTGGTTTATCATCACTAAATCTAGGAAGTTTGGACCTCAAAAATTTGAAACTGCTTCTGGGGGGGCTTAATCTCAACCAGAATAATTATACCAGTTGTTTATTGATTAGGAATTCTACCTTGGTAGGGTTTAATTTGAGCTATCTTATATTCCATTTTGAAATCTTCCTTTCTTATATATTGTAGATGATACAAATCATATCTCCTCTACCAGGGTTGGAGAGCAACCTTTTTTTTTTTTAAAAAAAAGGGGATTGAAATGATTTACTAAATAATGCATTGTTTACCCACCCCAGCTATCCATGGTATTCTCAGGAATCTTCTCCAATACCAAGTTCAAGCTTGTCAATACTCTTCCTATCCTTCTACTTTAAAGCTCAAATTTCACTTCATAGGGAGTAAAACTTTCCCATATAAGGAGTACCATGGCTTGCATGATTATGATTTTGAAGGTCTCAACACATAATGGCATTTGATTATCTTTTCCAAGGCCTTCATTGCTGCTCTACCAAGGGCTAGTTTGCAGTACATTATTTGACTGCTTGTTTCTTTACTGTTGATGATTGCCTCTAAAAGAGAGAAGCGATCCACCACTTTAGTATCTTCATTGTCAGTTCTAAGGCTGCTTGTGCTCCTTATTTGCTATTCTTTATATTTACTTTAGTCTCATGTTTTCATTGTGCTCTTTGACTTTTCATAGGAAAGCTTAAAGATCCTTTGTACTTTTGGCTATCAGGTTTTCCTCAATATACATTCAGCATACAGGCTCAATGAATAAAGAGAGAGAATGTAGTCTTGTTAGTCTGCCAGCTTGGAGCCAGTCTGTATGCTCTTTTTCTACAATGGGTTTTTTTAACCCGTATATGAGTTTCTCATTAAAACAATGAGTTGTTCTGGGATTCACATTTTCTGAACACTTTCCACATGTTGACATGATTATTATACATAAATAGTACATGTTTGGTGTACTAAATAGATTTGGATTTTTTTTGGAATTCATAAAATGGATTAAGATACTGTATGTGTCGTCCAAATCTAAAGTGAAGGTTAATGGCATGTTTTCTCCTATTTTTCCCATTATTTAGAGGAACTAGTCAAGGGTGTCCTTTTTAATATCTGTATGGACCTTTTGGCTTGTGCTATTAGACAACATAAGAAGAACTATGGGACCTAATTCAGTGGAACATAAATTCCATGTGTCTTTTTTTAGCTGACAATACATTAGCTTTTGCTTTATTTTTTTCTGGTTTTTGTCGTTATTTAAAAAAGCAATAAAAGAATAAATAAAAAAATTAAGTAATGGCAAGTTATTACTTTAATGTTTAATAGATATTTTTATACTAGCTTGTCAAATCAAAAAAAAATATTTTATATCAATAAGCATTTAGAAAATTTCTGTTCTCTGGCACGCTGCTTGGAAGAATCCAAGAGCGTGGGTAATATCCCTCAGCTTGCCTGAAAACACTGAGTGTGTGTCCCTTTAAGAACTGTTGACTCCTCCCCCGGTGACTGGCTGAGGCTCAGTTCCTTTCACTTAGTGCAGCCTGAATGAGTGTTTTTTGGAATTTCCTCCTTCTTCGTAATCCAATTCATCCTATTTTCCATTTATTTTTCCTACCTCCTTCCACCTTCAAAACTGTGAGTTTTTTCCTTCGTTCTACCTTGTCTGATCGAGAGGCAGCATCGCTCTGAAAGCTTCGGCCTTCCGACATCCCTCCTGGGCTTCTCCCTGCTGCAGGGCTCTGCCTACCACCTCGGCATCTCTGTGAGCCTGGCTCTTTGACCTATATAGCCCTCGCCGCCGAGCTCTGCCTTTCATCGGCATCTCTGCGTGCCTCATTACTCAGGCGGTTGGGAGACGCGATTCTTTTTCACGGCCTGATACCTCTGCCGCCACCGCCCTCTGCCTTCACCTGATCGTCGGACGGCATCCGAGTACCTACCCGGTTGCTCTGTGGCACACTCGGCAACACTTTGGGAGGTGTTTGGAGCGCTCGTCAGTGCTCGCACGCAACGTGCTTTTCTCTTCACGAGCGAAGGCGATCCGGCGGTCCTGCAGACGCTGCCGACTATGGAGAGGCCTCCATTACCAAAGCTTCAGGAGCGACGCCTTTCAGGACATTTTTTCCCGCGCGGCTGCCATTTTGTGATCGCCGCCATTTTCTGCCTGTTGCCTCAGAGCCGCGCCTCAGCAGCGCTCTTCGACAGACCTGCCATCAGACCTCTATGTTATTAGGAGCCTGCTGTCTCTTGTGGCCTTCACTCCAGTGTTGTGAGAGTCTTCTGCCTTAGACTACTCTTGAGTAGCCCTTCTTCTATATTGCTTACTTGGGACTTTTTGACTGTTTTCCTTGCCACCCAAGCCTTCCTTCGTGCCTGATCTGTTCCAGCCTTTTGGAGAGTTTTGTTCTTGGGGGTTGTATCTTGATGTAACCTGGACTCTAGGATTCCCTTCCCCCCCCATAAAAAACAAAAAACAAAAAAAAAAACAAAACTCAAACTTGCCATGGGTGATCCAGATCTTTCTTCTGACCTGGAACAAGGCCAAACTCCGCCTAGGAACAAAACCTCTGACCGTTCTTCTGGGTAGGAGCCAAAGAAGATGTCTAAACGGTCATCTCGCTCTTCTAAGTCCGCCTCCTCTAAGGACCACAAATCTTCCTCGGCTGAGGATAAGGCCGCTAAGCGTCGCCATGATGCTCTAGAGCGTCAATTTGAACAGGCGCAACGCAAGGCTCCCGCTCCCGCGCCGCAAGTCAGTCTCCCTACGGAGGAGCTTGCATCTCCATCTCACATCAACCCTTTGCCTCCTCTGGTCATTCCCCAGGTGATGGCGACAGGAGTCGACCCTGCGACTCAAGGGCTCATTTACTGCCAGCAGGCTGACGTCCCTGCTGTTCCTTCAACTTCAGCGGCTGTTTATCAGCCTCCTCATCCTCCTTGTGCGCCTGAGGCTACGTTCACGCCCACTGCGGCAGGCTTCCATCCCCAAGAAGGTCCCCAGCCTTACGATATTCAGGTGATGATTACAGCCACGTTGTCCAGAATGACGGCAGGGGGGTTTCCTCAAAACGTACCACCTCAGGCCTCTCATCTCCAGGGGACTTCTCAAGCATACATGCCTGAACCATCTCGACAAGCCGTTCATCGCTCCGAAGTCGACCCTGGTGACTATTCATTACATGAGTCGGGCCACAGTGACGACTCTCAATTTGAATATGATGAGGCAGGGGATATGGAGCTCTCGGATGACGAGGACGAGCTACCTGAGAAGCCCACATTTACGGGACTCTTCCAGCCATCTCTTTTCAAGGCCTTGCTTCGCAAGGCCATTGCTACCACACACTTGGCCTCTTCTAAGACCTTGCCAGCGAATGAGGGGCCCGCTAACCCCCATGAAGCCCTCTTTGCCGTTCCGCAACCCGACCAGGAGTTCATCCCCTGTTCTCAACTTTTTTCTGAAATCGTCCAGTGGCCCTGGGCCCAGCTGGGAGCGCTCGCGGCACCCAATGGCATTGACAAGAAGCTGTTCTGCTCAGCGCCCAGCTTTCAAGATTTGCTCGTGCTACCATCAGTCGACCTCCCCATTGCTGCTCTGACTTCCTCCGCAGTGTTATCCAACGACATTGCGGACGGATTGCGCTCCGAGGACAAAAGGGCCAAACTTGTGTTCCGCAAGGCCCATCAGACAGCGGCCTGGGCCATACGCGCTGCCACATCGGCGTCCTTCTTCAACCGAGCTTCCCTGATCTGGCTCCGCCAGCTTCAGGAGCGGCTCCCGCCTGAGGATCGGCGCCTCCACCAGGACATTAACAAATTGGTGGCGGCCACAGAATACTCCACTGATGCGGCTCTCGCAGCGGCCAAGTTCGCATCGAGATCACTGGCATCGGCCGTTACCTCCCGCCGCCTACTGTGGCTCCGACATTGGCGTGCGGATGTAAAATCCAAATGGAAACTTGCCTCTGCTCCATATAAGGGTTCACAACTATTCGGGGAAGCGCTGGATCCTATTCTCATAGAGGATAAGGACAAAAGGAAAATCATGCCTTCCTCTTATCGCAGAGCAGATCGTCACTACTTACCATACAGCCAACGTCCTTCCTTTCAGTCCGAGCCTGGTCCCAGTACCGCCTCCACTTACCGTCCCTCCTCTTTCTCTTACGACCGCACGACCGACAGGCAGTCCTTTCGGGACCGCACCAGATGACAGCAACCTTCCAAACGCCCCTTTCGTGGCGGTGCCTCTCAACCCTTCAGGAGAGGGAAATGACTGCTCCGAGACCTACCCTATCGGCGGCCGCCTCAACCATTTTTTCCACCAATGGTCCCTCACGACGACAGACAAATGGGTCCTCCAAACTATTCATCTGGGCCTTACCCTGGAATTTTCCTCTTGCCCACCACATCGCTTCATCCGATGCCCGGTCTCCAGGAACCCCGAAAAGAGACGTCTAATGTCCAAGGAAATTTAGCATCTTCTGGACATTCGCACTATAGAGCCCGTTCCCACCGAACATCATGGGATCGGTTTCTACTCAATATTTTTCCTGGTTCCAAAGAACTCCGGGGGCTGGAGGGGGATCTTGGATTTAAAAGAGCTAAACAAATTAATTGCCTACCACAAATTCAAAATGCAGTCCCTTCATTCGATTTTGGCCGCCGTCAGACATTCCGACAAAATGACTTCCATCGATCTCAAGGAGGCCTACCTCCATATCCCGGTCAGATCCTCCCATCGGTGCTTCCTCCGGTTCTCTTATGACAACCAGGACTTCCAGTACAGGGCCATGCCGTTCGGCCTTTCGTCTGCTCCCAGGACCTTTACGAAGGTCCTTGCAGTAGTGGCAGCTTCTCTAAGGCTCATTCCCATCAGAGTCCTTTGCTACCTGGACGATATCCTCATCTTGTCCGATTCTCACCAGAAAGCTCTTCGGGACCTGGAAGCAGATCGAAACACCCTGCAACGGCACGGTTTATCCCTAAATCTGGAAAAGCGCCACCTTCAGCCCACTGATCATATTCAGCACCTCGGAGCCATCATCGATTTGGCCTCGTGTCACGTTTTCCTGGCCCCGGATCGTCGTCTCAGCATTGCCACGGCAATTGCACAGATTCAGGCTTCCCGGACAGTTTCTATCCTACGATTGTCCCAGCTACTCGGGAAACTAATCTCGTGCATCAACATCATGCCTTGGGCTCGCCTCCATTCTCGCCGCCTCCAATGGTTCCTTCTACCTTATCAGAAGTCTCTGGGCAGCAACTCCAATTCGCGGGTCAGGCTCCCTGGTCCAATTCTTCGATCCCTGCGTTGGTGGACTTCCCCCACGATTTTGAAGGGGTGCTTGTTTCAGGAGCCCGACAGGATAACGGTGACAACAGATGCGAGTCTACTGGGGTGGGGTGCCGATCTGTCTGCCAAGATGACCCAAGGCCTTTGGTCACAAACGGACCTACAACATGATATCAATTGGCTAGAGCTGAGGGCCATTCACTTAGCCCTACGGCATTTCCAACCCGACGTCCAAGGTCAACACGTGCTAGTCTTAACCAACAACACCATGGCCAAGGCACATCTGAATCGAGAAGGCGGCACCCACTCCAAACCACTACTGGACGAAGCGATCTCCCTCTTCTCCTGGGCAGAGGGGACCATACTCTCCATCTCGGCCCAACACATCTCCGGAACGGACAATACCCAGGCGGACTGGCTAAGCCGCTCCCAGATCGATCATGCAGAGTGGCGCTTGGACCCAACTCTTTTCCAGCTTCTGTCAACCAGATTCGGCCGTCCTATCCTGGACTTGTTTGCGAGCCCCTGCAACACGCAGCTTCCTCGTTTTTTCTCCAGATTCCCCAGCCTGGGGTCCGAAGGGATGGACGCCCTCCGATGCCCATGGCCCCCCGGCCTGCTGTACGCTTTCCCTCCATTTCCTCTCATCCCGAGGGTGGTGCGCAAAATCCTGTCGGAGGGCGCAGAGGTACTCCTAGTCGCCCCGCACTGGCCACGTCAACCGTGGTATGCGGATCTACTGGACTTGTCGATATCCCGGCCCTGAAGAATACCCCAGGACAGGGTCTCTCTCAGCCAGGCGGCCATCCTACACCCGGATCCGGAGTGGCTCCAACTGGCCGTCTGGCATTTGAGAGGGACCGCCTGAGAAGGGACAACCTTTCAGGGCGGGTCATTACCACCATGCAAGCATCCCGCCGGGCTTCTACCATACAGATTTACGAGGCTACCTGGCAAGCTTTTCGTCGCTGGTGTTGCAAGAATGTCGACCCAGCCGAAGCCTATATTCCTGTTCTCCTTGAATTTCTTCAGGACGGGTTGGATCAAATAGCGCCAAATACCCTGAGATGGCAGGTTGCTGCCTTGAACTCGGTTTTGTTCAAGTCAGCAGACCGTCCACTGTCTCTGGATCGGAGAGTCCGAACCTTTCTCCGAGGGGCCACCAACCTGCGTCTGCCAGTGGTCCACAGATATCCATCATGGGATTTATCACTGGTGCTCCAGACACTGATGGCTCCACCCTTTGAGCCCCTGTCTTCTATTTCTCTTCGCTTCTTGACTATGAAAGTAGTATTTCTCATGGTGATCACTTCGGCAAGGAGGGTTTCTGAGCTTGCTGCTCTGTCTATCTGCTCCGACCTCTGCATCTTTCATACGGATAGAGTCGTCCTCCGATTGGACCCCGCCTTCGTGCCCAAAATTAATTCGCTCTATCATCGCGCTCAAGAGCTAGTCCTGCCGGATTTTTGCCCACAACCTCGCCATCGCAGAGAAGCCCAATGGCATACCCTCGATGTTCGGCGAGCTCTCCGGCATTACATCAAGCGGACTTCCCCGTTCTGACAATCGGAAGCACTTTTTGTTTCCTTCTTGCCCGCCTCGATGGGACACAAGGTCACATCGTCCACCATTGGACGGTGGCTCAAAGCTTGCATCTCTACGGCTTACACACTTCGCAACAAGGTTCCACCTGGACGCATCCTGCCGCATTCGACGAGAAGCGCCTCGACATCAGCTGCGTGGGCCACCCAGGCTTCCATCCTGGACATCTGTCGAGCAGCCACATGGACTTCGCTTACGCCATTTGTACGCCATTATAAAATTGACTCCTTTGCCTCGGCTGAGGCGTCCTTCGGACGGCGAGTTTTGCAATCTGTCATCTCGGCTCCAGCCACCCGGGAGCAGGCAGCCTTCCCTCCCGTCTGATACTTGCTTGGGTACATCCCACGCTCTTGGATTCTTCCAAGCAGCGCACCAGAGAATGGATGTTGCTTACCTGAACATCCTTTCTGGGCGCGCTGCTGAAGAATCCAACCCTCGCTGTTTCGGCTTCTGCTTCTTGAGCCCGGATGGACTTGATTATTCCTTTGTGCTATTCTTCGTGAAAGAAACTGAGCCTCAGCCAGTCACCGGGGGAGGAGTCAACAGTTCTTAAAGGGACACACACTCAGTGTTTTCAGGCAAGCTGAGGGATATTACCCACGCTCTTGGATTCTTCAGCAGCGCGCCCAGAAAGGATGTTCAGGTAAGCAACATCCATTTAAAATAGGTCATCGTAATACATCTGGTATTTGATCTTTCTACAAGGTCATTGGGGAAATAATGATTTATTCAGAGGAAATAAAGCAATTAGGAAGAATGTTAAAACTTTAAAATAAATATTCAGACTGTTAACAGAATTATGCTTCTACTGTAATGATAACAGCTTGATTGAATGTTTATTTTGACAGAGTAATGACTTTATTACAATTGCATCATAAACTATTCAAAAAGATTCTGTACTTCTGTTTTATGAATAATAGAACTTTGGAGGAATTATTTAAGCAAAATTCATTAAGTACATTACCTGTCATATTCTAAAAACTGTTAGATGAATACTATCAGATAAATATTATTAAAACATGATAAGTGATTTCTGTACACCACATTTTATTTCATGATATTTTACGTATTCTTATCTGCTTCAGTTATCTGATGAACTTAGAAATCAAGGTTATATAATAGAAATGATGACATTGAGGCATAGGTAAATAAAAACAAATGTTTTACTGAGGGAAAATTTTCTGTCCATTCTGTATATTAGATTAATTCTGAACATCTTTATGAAAAAATATAGTTAATAAGAATAGATTAACTTATTTACTTTTTTCACCTGAGAGTAACAATTGTGTGCTAGTAAATGATTATGTTGTAGGAATATTGTTTAAACCAATGATGCCAAATCTGTCATGTGGGTAAAAAGTGACATGTCATATTTTGGGTGTCACGCCAGGGTTCACCAACATTTGACAATTGTTCTCAAAAGTATTCCCTGTTCTCACATGATTTTTAGAAACTGTAGAGATCATGCATGAATGGGCTGTGCTCTTGTACACCTCCAGACTCTCGGGAAGCCACACTAAACAGCTGTACTGTCAAAAATTGTGTGAGTACAATTTGGGGAATATTACACAAGTATGCTCTCAGTTCAGTTTATGGTCACTCTCCCGCACACTCACAGGCCTGTAAAACCGCAACACTCAGTCCCAAGTCAACTGAACACTGAGGCACAAACGGTTCTTTAAAATTTTATTTTTAAAGTATAACAGCAAACTTTTACTGATCTCTCTCTCTCTTTTCTCTCTCTCTCACACACACACTCATCCAGACTTACCTAGCATCTACTACTAGGCTGCCAGGCACTAGCCAGAGGGACGGAAGCCACCAAAAATAATTCAAAAAGACTGGGCAGGCTTCAGGACCTCTTTTTATTCCCTAGAGTTGGTGGGAAGTAGCTTCCCATGCAGGCCAACTCCTTTGTTGGTGACATTTGGAGAGGGGCTTGCCATGTGCTCAGGCCCAACTTTTGTCCTTTTGTTCCCTTATCAACTTGGGTTTTTCCCTGAGGGAACTTTTCCTGGCTTTGTCTACCCTGTTTATATGACTTTGGTACTTTTAGGTATGGTGGCGTTGACCGAGTCTCACACATTCCTTCCCCTGGCATAGAGTTAAACAGGAGATGCCGCAAATGGGACTCACTCATCACCCACTCAGAGCATTACAGGTTTTTGTAGGTTTTTTTGCCAATAGGTTTGCTGTCCAGTTGGCAGGGAGGTACAATATTTTAGGAATACAAATCTAACACACTGAAAACCAAGGGGATTAATACAAAGGCAAAGAATACAAAGAAAAAAAATGGACAATTTTCCTTCTCCAGGATCCCAAATCAGGTAACCAAGATGTGAGCCAAGACCACATCTAGAGTCTTAAGCTTGGCTAGTTTTGCTTCAATATAATTCTTATTGTTGCAAAGACTGTTAAAGGATTCACAACCCTGATTCACCCTTAATAGTAGATAATAAAGAGCCACATGATTTTGGATGACTGTAGTCCTGATGTCTGTCATTTCTTCTGTCCGAGCAGAGATGAGGGAGGATATAAGGATGGCACTTTTAGCTAGGATGCTCACCACTTTTTAAAGATCCATGTAAGCTCTTTTGGCCAGGACAGGGACCTCTACTAAGAGTTAGAGACATGACTTCTGTTTTGGATAAGTGTCATATCGCTCTCACAATAGAAAAATAGTTGATGGACTAATTTGCATGGAAGGGAGGGCATATAGAGAGGTCAAGTGCCCAATGGCACAAGCCCACCCCCCCCAAATTGTGGGCTGGGACATAAATATGAGTCTCCTTCCCACACAGCAAAAATAAACCTTTAGGTAAAAATAATCGGGGGTGGGCATAGGAGACATTATAAATCTTTTCACAAGTAAAAACAGGAGAATTTGAGGGCATTAGGCGTTTACTATTCCCAAAGTTATTGAACTATACAGTATACACTGAGTTGCATTAGTTACACCTAAAACATACTCTGGTTTGTCCTTCATTTTGATTCTGAAGATAATCCAAAATAATAGAACATTCCCTCCCACGAGTCACTTGTAAACTCCTTTAAAGGAGTAACATCTCTTACTTAATATCTCTTGGCTTGAGGGTATTCCAAAGAAGCAAGTGGATGTGACTTCCCCCATTGTCAAAAGTCTCCCTACACAAAAATGCTATGCTGTTCATAGCTATTTGTGCCAATTCTACAAAAAAATTGTTGTCATGACTGTGCTGCTGTGCTTCTAGGCATTGTCCCAGGAGTATTTTGAAGAGAATGTAGGTCTTCCTGACTTGAGTCCTACGGATAAAATGGAGAGAAAGAGAGGAGGGAGGGGAGGTGTAATCAAAACCAGGAGTGGATCAAGCATATTTACAAAGGCTTACCTTTGGAGCGATGCTACTATCGGTTTGTGTCCAGATATACTAAGTGGTGTGAAATTACATCAAGGACCATAGGTGGTCCCTTCCAGCATGTCCTAGGGATCCCTTTGGTTTTCTTCACCATAATTCAATTTTCTGGCTTAATGTAATAATTTTGGGCTCTCTGGAAGTAGCATTAGCTTGTTCTAAAGCTTTAGCAAAATCTGGTCTTACTTCTGCTAAGTTTTTAAGCCATTCTGGATTCCAATCTACATATCCTCCTTTGTTTTCCAAGTGCACCCCAAGGTGCATGGGGAAACCAAACAGGATTTCATAGGAACTGTATCCAGTTGATCTGCTAGAACGCTGGCTATTAGAACAGTTGGCAGAAAGTCTGCCCATGGATGTGAGTGTTGGAAACAGTTTCCTTAATGCAGTTTTAATGGTGCCATTCATGTGTTCACATTTTCCATTACTCTCCAGGCCGATACACTATGTGTCACTTGCGTTTGATCCCTAACTGGTAAAAGCTTCAAAGAGCTGACTAACAAAAGATTGCTCCTATCTTTTGAAATCTGGAATGGCCCCAGCGACAAAAGACTTCTTGGTACAACAACCTTGCACTGGTTTCTGCAGTATTATTGCATATGGGAAAGGCTTCCACCCAACCAGAAAATCCATCTACTACAACTAAAAGAAGTGTACAACCATTCTTAGTTCTTGGTAATCCCTCAATGTAGTCCAGGAAAATTGTATACCATGGACCAATTTGTCTTTGACCATACAGTGGAAGCTGCAATTTAGAATAATCCCATTTTTGAACTTGGCATTCCAGGCAATTGTCAACAATGTGTTGAATTATTTACCATTGGTTGGGCCATGTTGCAACTTGACGTGCCTTTGCCAAGATCTTCTCTACTCTCTCATGGGCCATATCATGCAGGTACAAAACAATCTATTCCTTTCCCCCCAATTTACTTACCACTACTAAAGCATGTACCCATTGAGCCATATTTCTCAGTGTGTTAGCAGGTTGTCTAAAGCTGATACCCACTGATCTGTTGCCCAGTATTGCATGTATTGAGTAATCCCTTTCATAACATATTCACTGTCTATGCAGATGCTTTCCCCCTCTTTGCCTATCACATGCTGCAGTACCTTTTGAACAGCCACTAATTCTGTTTCTTGTGTACTGTAAGAATTTGGTAAAAGAGCCCCTAATTTTAAACCAGTAGTAGAAATAACTGCCCAAGACATACACCTGGTCCCCTCTTCTCACCATGAAGCTCCATCAGTAAATCAGATTGCTTTACCCAGCATCCACTACTAGGCTACCAGGCACTAGCCAGAGTGATGGAAGCTGCCAAGTCTTGGATCCAAAAACGATTCAAAAGTCTGGGCAGGCTTCAGGACCTATTTTTATCACCTTAAGTTGGTGGGGAGTGGCTTCCCATGCAGGCCCAACTCTTTGTTGGTGAGACTTGGGAAGTGGCTTGCCATGTGCCCAACTTTTGTTTATTTTGACATACAATAACAGCTTTATAATTTCTCAAATATTGGTAGTGTATCTAACATAATTGTTACCCGCCACTACAGAATTGATTTAACCAGACACTATTATAAATAGTTGTAACTAATTCTGCTAATTCTGTATAATATTTATTTCTCCAGTGACTAATTTGAACACTTTTAAATAAATTTGAGAATTTCTAAATAAAGCAGTTAAAATTTAAGATATTTTAACCACATGCTGCTTCTTCCTATTGAAACTACTGAGACTTAAAGGTGGTGAACATTAGCTGGATGATGCCAACTAGATTAAAAGTAGGCAGATTAAATTATTTTATATATAAAATGATTAAAGTAGGCAAGAGCTGTAATGATTAAGCAACATAAATAATATATCAGAGTACTTAAACTGTACTGTACAATAATCCCCTTAAAAGTAATCTTGAATAAAATCAAAGATTTCGTTTGGGATTAGGGTTGGACAAGAATTAAGTCTGATTTCTCATCTAAGATTTTGGTGATTCTCTTGTGGTTCATAATAGTTTGTAATACTATCCTTAGTAAGAATCTGGCTTGAACTCCACAGTACTCACCCATCTGCTAGCCTATTTACTGAGGGCATAGTTTCATAGGTCATTTTATGGTAAATTGGCTACTGAGGCAATTAAAGCTTGTCCAAGATGTTTCAGTTTTAAAATAATATTTTCCTTGAGAAAAACCAACGGATCAGGCAGTTACAGATTACAGTTGCAGACTGGTGGTAGGAAATGAATCTGCTTGCCTATAACTGGTCTGAGATGTCTGCTATGGGAAGGACTAAAATTCTTGTTTCCACAATTATATATTATTGTTGTTGTTGTTTAAATAGACTGGTTGACCTTTCCACTTAATTAGTGCATATTCTGTAAATTATTAGTTTAAGACATGTCACTGAAAGGACTTGGCCCTAATGCTTCTGCAGCCTGCACAGTAGAGATTTCTCTTCCCAATGGCAGTTACTCTTAGGGAATGTTCAACCTCTAACTTCTCTTCTCAGAATACAACCCGGTACAGATATGACTTCAGTTCACAGGCATATTTTTTCCTCACTCTCTTTTGGAATATCAGATCTTATATATGCTGGATTTGAGACAAGAATCAGTAAAGTGATTCCAGCTTTTCAAAACAGTGGCTACATTTTAGCTGCACAAGTCCATTTGGACAATGAATGTGTCACACCCAAGAGACCAAAAATCTAAATCTCTGCAATCACCTTGAAACTGCTAGGTTTCTATGGCAATAGAAAACATGGATAACAGGACAATAATTATTTGGGGAAATTATGTTGAAATATCCCACAGTTGAAAAACTTTCCCTCATACTGTTTTCTTTTTTTAAAACTTCATTTCCACGAATGGTTATGCACCAGCAACATCCATGCTGGAAGAATTCAGATGATGACTAGTTTGTTTTTAAGACAAACTCTCATACACAATTGAATGGAGAAGGGGTGTTGGCCTTACCTGACACGCTCCTTCTCGGTGTGCTGAGAGAGAATCCAAGGAATGGGTTAACTCTGTCTTGCTGCTCATTAGACTAAGTCTGTCAAACTTCTGTGGTCACTCCTCCCTTCTCTGAGGCCCAGTTTTGATGAAAGCGTAGTGATTGACCTGAGGTGTTTCTGTGCTGATTTTGGCCACTCCTGGACTCTGGACCAGATGGTCGCCAGGGTGGGGTTGGATTCTCAGCACACCAAGAAGGAGACCAACACTCCTTCTTCAGTGTGCTGAGGAGAATCCAAGGAATGGGACATACCGAAGCTGGCTGGTCCTAAGGATGGGCAGCGGTCTGATCCCAAGTCCCCAAGCCTGGGTACACCTTCGGGAGAACTCGTCTGCTGAAGGCCGCTTCAGTGGAAGCGAATGCGTCCAGCCTATAATGTCTTGTAAACAGGGATGGAGAGGACAAGTTGCTGCTCTACATATTTCGTCAATGGAAGCCTGTGTGGCCCACGCTGCCATCGTGGCTGTGCTTCTAGTGGAGTGGGCTGTCACTCACCAAGGTACAAGAAGAACATGAAGCTTGTACACTTTGGCGATGCATGCTCGTATCCACTGGCTTAGTCGATGCTGTAACCTTGTTACCCAATATAGAGGGTTAAAATGATATAAACAGGGACTCCATCTTTCTGAAAGAGGCCGTTCTCTTAATATAAATGCAAACGGCCCTCCTTACATCCAAGGTGTGCCATTTTTTGTCCAGGGAAAAGGGCCAGGGCCAGGGTAGAAGTCCGGCAAAATTATTTCCTGTGCCCCATGAAACGAGAAATTAACCTTGGGAAGGAAAGAAGGGTCCAATCGCAGAATCACTCTGTTTGAATGAAAGATCACAGATCTTCCCTTATAGAGAGGATTTGCCTGGCTGAAGTGATGGCTACGAGAAAGGCACCTTACAAGTGAGGAAACGCAGATTGGCAGATCGTAATGTTCGAAGGGCGCAGAGGATAGAGCCTGTAGGACCTTGGGTAGGTTCCAGGTGGGATACCTGTGTACCACCAGGGGCCTTAGATTAGCCGTGCCTCTGATGAAGCTGCGCACAATAGGGTCTTGGATCAGGGGTGAAATGCTCCCGGTTCGGGCCGGATCACCTGATCCAGTAGCGATGGTGGTTCGGACAACTGGTAGCAAAAATCTCTGCCCCCCCCCATGCCCATCTGAGCCGCGCAATCATCAGAGGCTTTTTAAAAAAAATTTAAAGTATTTTTTCTACAACCTCTTCGGCCGAAAAAATGCTTTTAAAAGCCTCTGACGATCCCAGCTGAGTTGCCTGATCGTCAGAGGCTTTTTTTCTTTTAAAAACATTTTTTCTACAACCTCTTCGGCCGAAGAGGTTGTAGAAAAAATGCTTTTAAAAGGCTCTGATGATCCCAGCTGAGTTGCCTGATTGGCAACTTTTAAAAACAACTGAAGAGATTGTAGAAAAAATGGTTTTAAAAGTTAAAAAAAAAAAGTTGGCCACATCCACCCAGTCACATTACCCCCCCACCAAGCCACGCCCACAGAACCCGTAGTAACAAATTTTACATTTCACTACTGTTTTGGATGAGGGACTCCAGATCCCTGCATGATAATGCAGAGGACAGAGATGCCACTTGCCTGAGTATCATACTAGGTGACAGGCCCTTGTCCAGTCCTTCCTGCAGGAATTCCAGGATCTGGGCCACCTATATATAGAGACGGTCAATAGCAGCTTTGGATGGTCTGTATTACTTTGTTGGAGAAGTTGTCCATGGCCTTCTGGGCCAGTGGGGAGTCAGGAGCAGGATTTCTGCCCTCTCTGCCAGTACCTTCCTTATTACCCCTGGGATGAGGAGAAGAGGAGGAAAGGTGTAGTAGTCCTCAGGGCCACGGAATGTGGAGTGCATTGACCTCTTCCACCCTGGTTGTTGCAAACCTGGTATAAAACCTGGGTAGCTGGCTGTTTGATGGGGTAGCAAACAGGTCCAGGATCGGAGAACTGAACCGTTCAGACAGTGCCTTGAACAGGTTGGGATGGAGGTGTCACTCTGAGTGGTCAACTGCTGAGCCAGTCCACTTGTACATTCGCTGTTCCTGAGATATGCTCTGCTCTCAGGGATAGGAAATGTTCCGTCCAGAGTCCCAAGCATTCAGCTTCCTGCATGAGGGACGTGGAATGGGTGCCCTCTTGGCAATTGATATGGGCCTTGGTCCATCAATATGAGTACATGGTGACTGGAGATAGGGTCCTGAAACTGTCTGAGGGCTAAGTGGGCTGCCCTGAGCTCTAGCCAATTGATATTGTTCCATAAATCCTCTAAGACCACTGCCCCTGTGTCATCTGGGACCATAAATGGGCACCCCAGCCAAAGAGGCTGGCATCGTGGTGATGGTCAGATAGTTCGGCTCCTTGAAGGAGCATCCCGTGGCTGCTGCCTGGGACATGCACCACTGGAGTGATTGGAGTACTTTTGGTGGAACCCAGACCTTGACAGTTGAGTTGTTCCTGTGGATGGTTGGTAAGGCAGGAGGAACCACTGTAAGGTTCTGGCATGCAGGCGTGCCCAGGGGATGATGGAGATGCAGGACACCATCTTGCCCAGAAGTTGTGAGAGGAGGGCCAGGGGCACTGTTCGGTCTGCCTGGATCTGAGCTGCTAAGGCTCTGATGCTGTCCTGGTGCTCCTGGGATAGGGACACCATGCAGGATGCAGTATCTATAAGTGCTCCCAGGTGAAGTAGTCAGTTAGTGGGAGCGAGGTGGGAGCGAGGTGGCTCTTTTCATAATTGATGGAAAATCCATGGTCCTGTGGGACCGGGATTGTGACTCTCAAATCCTCTGTCGCCCAAAGGTGAGAGGAAGGCTGAATCAAAATGTTATCCAAGTAATGTTGGACCCAGATAGGAATAGTCCTGAGGTGGGCCGATAGTGTCACCAGAATCTTGGTGAATGTCCTGGGTGCTGAAGACAGGCTGAGTGGCAGGACCGTGTATTGATAATGCTGTTGGTTTGCAGGAATCGTCAGTGAGTTGGAAGGATAGATATGTGGAGGTATGCCTCTGTTAGGTCTATTGATGTCAAGAAGTCATCTTCCCGGATGCTCTCCAGTATGGACTGGAGGGAATGCATCTTGAACCTCCTGTAAACCAGATGCCTGTTCAATTTCTTTAGGTCCAGAATTGCTCTCTACCCCCTGAGGTCTTTGGGATTACGAATAGGATGGAGTAAAACTGCCCCTGCTGGTCCTCTAGGACTGGTTGGATGGCTCAAATGTTCAACAGGTGTTGGACTGCGGCCTCCATGTTTGAGATGGGGCAACAAATCAAGAAGCTTGGGGGTGTGGAGAGAAATTCAAGGGGACAATCTAGTCTTACCATGTTCAGGACCCATGCATCTGTGGTAGTTTCCTCCCACTGATTGACGAAGAGGCTTAGATAGCCACCAATGGGAGGGTTGGACTCGCAGTAATCTGGAGCAGTGAAAGGGGCAACTTCCGTTGCCACGAAATAGCCATTTGGCCTGGAACTGCTGCCTTTTCCTATCTCTATACCCGGACCTATCAGGCTGGTGATCCTGCCTTGGGAAGTACGCCCTCTGTGGGGTGAAAAGTCAGATCCAGTGTCAGCTGGTCTAAATGTGGGCCTATGAAAATAAGGGGAGGGGGAGGAGCGGTCATCTTGGATGACCTGGATAGAGGGGGTAGGATCTTCTTCTTGTCCTTTGTCTCTACCACAATGGGGTCTAAGGCTTCCCCAAATAGCTTGTCCCCCTTGGAGGGGTCAGAGGCTAGCTTCCATTTTTATCTCATGACTGCCTGCCAGTGCCGAAGCCACAGCAGGCGGCGGGCTGTCACCGATGAGGCAATGGCCCTGCAAGCGAATTTGGCAGCATTTAGTGTGGCATCAGCAGAAAATTCTGTTGCTGCTAGCAGTTTATGTAGATCCTGGTGAGTGCGGAGGTCATCAGCCGGGACTCCCACTTGCTTAAGCCAGAGCAAGGAGGTCCTACTGAAGAAGGAGGCAGCCGTAGCCACTTTGACCTACAGGCAGCCGCCTGATGGCCTTTTTAGAGCGTCAGCTCTGCCCTCCTGTCCTCTGTTTTTAGAGCATCCACCATGTCATTGTACATGATGATAAAGGATGCCAAGGCCGCCACAGAACCGTCTATTGCTGGCATTTGTAGCACCACAGTGAGTTCTGGGGCCATGTTGTAAAATTTTTTTTGTCGCTCCCACTCGGGTTGGGGTATACCCCTGGCAAGTCCCATTGCTGTTGGACCATGTCCAGAAATAATTTTGGTGAGGGGATCACCTCATTTTCTGTGACAGATTCTGAAAAAAGTAATTCACTTGGGTCAGTCAAACCCAAGGTAGGATCTGATGTAGTTGGATCCACTCCCATGCAAACTGTATTCTTGGCCTTGAATAAGAGAGCAGGGTGAAAGAGCCTTCTGAAGGCCGGGTGGTCTGGGACCATCCCTTCATCCTCAGAAAGTTCCAGTTCTTTCTGCCCCTCCTCATCCGAGAGCAATGACTGGCTCTGCATGGATGATGTGGGAGAATGAGGCTTTTGGAGGGCCGATAACTCTCTTGGAACCTGGGTTGCCTGATGCTGTCCTTAGCGCAGGGCAATTTCAGATGCCAGATGACAGCTTTGCTGCATGCCTACAGCAATCCCTTATGCGATGGCCTCTGAAATCAAGCATCTCATTTGAGAGATTTCAGGTTCTTGATTGTCCCCTGGGCTGAGTCCCCCCACTGTGGGGGTAAAGGTGGCCGCTGGGGGTAGGCCTCACTCTTTTCAAATATTGTTCCCAATGTCCTACTCCTGGAAGCAGATTTGATAGGGAATTAAAACAGGCCTCATTGCTGTCTGGCATTGGAAAGTATTGCTGAGAGCATTGCTTAGCACCATCTGGAGACCAGACCTGGGAGCTCAGGTTGTTTACTTGCCTTGCCTCATCCAGAGGCTCCAATGGCTGAGGCTGGAAAGATTGGAAAATGACAGCTTCACTTCTGGGGGAATTTACCTGCCTCTTCTGCTCTGCCTCTCTCTCCACTCTGGCGATCTCTTTGTCCACCTCCATGCATCCTTCTCCTCGGCCTTAGAGGCCTTTTTGGAGGAAATGGCTTTTGCCCTGAAAGCCATTTCCTCCAAAAGAGCAGCCACTCCTTTGATGGCCAACCTCGGTGTTGAGGAGCTTTTCTTAGGGGTCTGAGTTTTGGCTGGGAGGCTTTGCTCCTCCCCACCTGCTCTGTTTCTTTGCAGCAGTCTGTTGCCACAGAATTCTCCATTGTATATTCTGCCTGTTGAAAGCAGGCTCGTTCCGCATTGGAACACTTTTTTTTTTTTTAAATTGATTTATATGCCGCCCTTCTCCGGAGACTCAGGGCAGCTTACAATGCATTAAGCAATAGCCTTCATACTTTTGTATATTTATACAAAGTCAGCTTAATGCCCCCACAAACTGGGTCCTCATTTTACCTACCTTAGAAAGGATGGAAGGCTGAGTCAACCTTGAGCCTGGTGAGATTTGAACTTACAGTAATTGCAGACAGCTGGTGTTAATCACAATGCTTTTAGTCTGCTGAGCCACCAGGCCCTTACACTGCTGCTGTGGCTGATTCCTTTGCCGCTACAGAGTTTGCACCAGAGACCGGGCAGTGACTCTAGTCCCCTCCGCTGATTGCAGGAAAATTAGAGGGACCTCGGCTCTGTCATGCTGAGCTGGATAACGACAACTATGCCGGTTAGACCGGGGAGCAGGCCAGCCTGTTTGCTCCCCTTGCAGGAGTTGGATGCCTCCTGCCAGTTGAAGCAAGAATCCAAGAAAGGAACTCCTTGGATTTTGCTGAATATAAATTTTGAATGGACGTTGGTCTTACCTGATACGTCCGTTCTCGTTATAGGGAAACGTCTGTCACTCTGGGGGTTCGACAGTTCCATGCATGTGACCGAGTCCTATAAAATAACGTAGCTCCGCCCCCTTGGCCCAGTGTTTCAGCGAGGGCGTTGCGTAGACTGAAGTGTCTCCCTAGAACGAGAAAGAATTAGTACACCTCCCACCCCTTAGCCCCATCAGGGAGGGCGTGACAGACGTTTCCCTATAACGAGAACGGACGTATCAGGTAAGACCAACGTCCATTCTCCGTAATAAGGGAAACGGCTGTCACTCTGGGGACATACCAAAGCTGAATGTCCTCCAGGGTGGGAGAAAGAAGAAGAAAACCGGATCTGCCGAAGTCACGGACGATGAACCGCTTGCAGGACCCGGCGGCCGAAAGCAGCGTCCGAAGAAGCAAAGGCATCCACCCGGTAGTGTCTGATAAAAGGCGTGAGAGATGTCCATGTGGCTGCACGACAGACTTCTTCCAATGGAGCGCGGGTAGCCCAGGCTGCGGAAGTTGCGGCACTCCGGGTTGAATGCGCCGTAATCCGAGGAGGGACCGGCAGATGGAGACGCTGGTAAGCCGTTGCGATGGTGGCCCGAAGCCATCGGCCCAGAGTAGGTCCAGAGACCCGAGTACCAATGGACTCCGACTGGAACGATACAAATAGGGCTTCCGTCTTGCGGAAGGAGCTTGTCCGCGAAATATAAATCCGGAGGGCTCGTCGTACGTCCAGAGTAAGCCAGGAACGTTCTAGGCGATGAGACGGACGAGGATAGAAGTTAGGGAGGACCAATTCTTGAGACCGATGAAAAAGGGAGTTCACTTTAGGGAGAAAGGCTGGATCAAGGCGGAGAACCACTCTGTCCTTGTGGAAAATACAAAGGTCCTGGCGAATGGAGAGAGCCCCCAACTCTGAAATACGACGAGCCGATGTGATCGCCACCAAGAACAACACTTTGAACGACAGAAAACGCAGGGAAACCTCGCGGAGAGGCTCAAACGGAGAGTCAAGAAGAGCCCGAAGGACGGAATTCAAATTCCAGGTAGGAAACCGGTGGACCACCGGAGGTTGCAAATTAGTCGCTCCACACATAAAAGTTCTGATGAGAGGATGACGGGCGAGAGAGTCTTTAGAGCCACACGTTAGGACTGTAGAAAGAGCAGACACCTGTCTGCGCAGGGTAGAAGGGCCAAACCAGCATCAAACCCCTCCAGTAGAAAAGAAAGAACCGCAATTACAGGAGCAGTCAAGGGATCCACCGAATTCCGCCTACACCAGGAAGAAAAAGCGGTCCATGTTGCCCCATAGATCCGTGTGGTGGAGCCGCGGCGGGCAGCCTGCATAATGGAGATGACCCGTGGAGGGACGCAGGCATCGGTTAGGAGACGCCGCTCAGCCTCCAAGCGGTCAATTGGAGGCCCGACGGATCTGGATGCTGGAGTGCCCCCTGGGACAGCGAAAGGGAGGCTCGAGGAATGCGCCAGGGAGCTGCTACCGACAGGGAGCGGAGATCCGCATACCAGGGCTGACGGGGCCAATGCGGGGCAATGAGAATCAGTTCTGCCCTCTCCTCCAGGAGTTTCCGAATCACCTTTGACAGAAGGGGCAGAGGCAGGAACGCGTAGAGGAGGCCGGGTGGCCAGGGACTGTGGAGGGCGTTCGTGGCTTCCGCCTGAGGGTCCGGATAACGGGAGAAGAACCGAGGGACCCGACGGTTCGATGAGGAGGCGAATAAATCAACAACAGGCGTCCCAAACCTGCCGACGATCTTCTGAAATAGGGCCTGTGGAATGCACCATTCCCCAGGGTCCAGAATGTGGCGACTGAGGGCATCCGCCTGCACGTTCAAGGCCCCCGAGATGTAATCTGCCCTGAGGGACCGGAGGTGACACTCGGCCCACAAGCCCAGGCGCAGAGACTCTGTTAGAAGCAATCGGGAACGAGTGCCCCCCTGCCTGTTGATATGGGCCTTTGTGGAAATATTGTCCGTTAGGACAAGGAGATCCTTGCCCTCCACGAGATGCTGAAAACGAAGGGGAGCCAGATGGACCGCTCGCAGCTCCAAAAAGTTGATGTTGTTCTGATGTTCTCACACCATCCAAAGGCCCTGGGCTTGATGGTGAAGAAGATGGGCCCCCCAGCCTAGAAGGCTGGCATCTGTCACCAGCGACAGACGGTGAGGTTCTCGAAAGAAGGTGCCTCGCGCGATGGCGTCCAAGTCCACCAATGAAGGGACGCGGAAACTTGCGGGGACAAGCGAAGTAGGACGAGAGAGGAACTGCAGCCGGCCCGTTGGTGAGGAAGCAGAAACCACTGGAGCTGTCTGCTGTGTAATTGAGACCAAGGAACTATTCCAAAAGTGGAGACCATTTTGCCCAACAAACGGGAAAGCTTTAGTGCTGAACAAGAACCCTCCCCCAGACACTGAGATGCTAGAGAAGAAAGACTGACCTGGCGCTCTGGGGAGAGGGAAACTAAAGAAGAAACCGTGTCAATGGAAGCCCCCAAGTGGATAATCTGGGGACCCAGGACAAGGTGGCTCTTGTCCCAATTAATCGAGAAACCATGAGCCTGTAATATGGACAAAACAGAGGACAGATCCCGCTGGGCCGAAGAGGAAGAGGAGGACAGAACCAAAATGTCATCCAAATAAAATTGCAAACGGATAGAAAGGGTCCGAATATGCCCAATAAGGGCGGCCATGATCTTAGTGAAGACCCTTGGAGCAGAGGAAAGACCGAAGGGGAGAGCCCTATACTGGTAATGTCGTCCCAAAAAACAAAAACGGAGATACTGACGGTGGGAAGGAGCAATACGTATGTGAAGGTATGCCTCGGTTAAATCTATAGAAGAGAGCCAGTCTCCTGGGCGAATGCATTCCAATATGGTGGACAAAGAATGCATTTTGAACCGGCGGTAAGTAACGTACCGGTTCAAAGCCTTCAAATCTAAGATGGGACGCCACCCCCCCGAGGACTTCTGAACAAGAAACAAACGGGAGTAAAAACCCCGGCCCCACTGATCGCGAGGGACTTCCTGGATGGCTCTAATGTCCAAAAGATGGGAAATAGCTGAAGACACCAAAGCCCTCTTAGTGACATCCCGGGAAACGGGACAGGGAAGAAAAACAGAAGGAGGGGGGGGAAAGGAACTCTAGATAAAGTCCGGACCTAATGGTAGACAGGACCCAGGCATCAGAGGTGGAGACCTCCCACTGATGGAAAAAAAGGGACAAGCGCCCCCCAATGGGGGCAGAATTACCGGGATCTACGTTGGAAACGACCCCTGCCCCCCCGGAAGGAACGCCTAGGGAAGAACTTGTTTCCCTGTCTAACCTGGTTGTCCTGGGAATGGATTCTCATCGGGAAGGGGCGTTGGAAGCGGTGTTGGTAAGGACCAGAGTCGGAAGCACGAAAGGACTGGTTCCGAGGAAAAGCCGAATAACGAGAATCCGAGCGTCTGGAAATTGAAGGAAGAATCTTACGTCAGTCTCTCGTTTCCACAAGTAAAGGTTCCAATGGAGGACCGAACAAGGAGCCTGCAGTATATGATGCGGAAGCCAGCTGCCACTTGCTACGCATGTCGGCATTCCAGTTGCGCAGCCACAGGAGGCGACGCGAAGTCACGTTGGAACTTAGGGCTTTCGCCGCAAATCTAGTTGCATTTAGAGTGGCGTCCGCTGAATACTCAAGGGCCGCTGCAATCTTGTTCAAATCTTGGCGAGACCTCGAGTCAGTAGGCTGAATACGGTCTTGAAGCTGTTTGATCCATAAAAGAGCGGCTCTGTTGAAAAACGAGGCCGATGACGAGGCCTTGATGGCCCAGGCAGCCGCCTGCTGACCCTTGACCAGAGTCTTCTCAGCCCTGCGATCTTCCAGACGCAAGGAGTCCTCGGGAGGGCCAGCGGGATGAGAAGAATTGCACAGAGCCACTATTGGGGCGTCCAGAGGAGGGGGTTGCAATAAATCTGCAAGAGCGGGAGCAGAATTGTACAGTCTCTTGTCAAGGCTATTTGGACTTGGGCCAGCTCCTAGTAAATTCCACTGGCGTTGAAGAACATCCAAGAAGAGCTTGGGAGCAGGGATAGTCTCCGGGTCTACCGCAGGTTCCGCAAAGACAGCTGAAGCTGGATCCGGGACTACAGGATCAGGTGGAGCAGAAGAAACATTGCCCAGACGGGTAGTCACTATGGCCTTGCGTAACAAAGAATGAAAAAGCTGCGGCTTGAAAAGCCCAATGAAGGGGGTCTGTTCAGAAACCAGTCCGTCGTCATCGGATAGAGCCGAATCAGGAACATCATCCAACTCAGACAGAGAAACGTGATCCGGAGATGCTACGGAATCCGCCGGATCCAGCTCCGATACAGAATCTCCGGCTTGGACCGGTTGAAGATTTTGCAACAGATGAGGTTCCGGAGTGGGGTTGCTCTGTTGTAGACATTGAGCAAGACCTTGCTTAATGACTCTGGCCAGCATGAGCTCAAAGGCCTCAGGTATGGGTGGAGGTGACATCACAGGAGGAGTCAAAGCAATAGGGTCTTCCGTGACTGGCCCCTGGGGAACCTCAGAATTAGGAATTGTTTGAAAAAGCGGCTCAGCGCCAGGCAAATGAGGAGGCTCAGGTGCAATTGAGCCATCAGGTGAAAGCTCCCGGGCGGCACTGGAAGCTCGGGACAAAGTGGGAGAGCGCGCCCTTGAGGAGGCCACTGGATTAGAAATAGCGGCCTGTGCCACGTGAGACTGGGCCTTGGTAAAGGCCTTCTCGATGGCCTTGTGGCGCCGTTGCTCATCCTTGGAAATTGCGGAGGCAGATCTAGTAGACTTGGCCCGGTGGGATTTGGGCTGCTTAGAGGAGGGACCCTCCAACGGGTCCTCCTGGGCTGGCCTCTTTGAAGCTCTGCTCGAATGAGGTGAGGCAGAATGATGCCTATCCGCCATCTTGAAGGCCCCAGCAAAAAAACAGCAGGACAAAATGGCCGCCGACACTAAAGGTAAGCTGCCGCCGTTGATCTGGAATGCAAAGTCCAAAAAAATCACCTCTGAAGTCTCTAGGGACGATCGCAGGCTCAGCGATCCAGGCGGCAATAGTCAGATCGCTAGCTCAAGGCTATTACTGCGATCGCGGCTAAAGAGGTAATTAGAGCCGTCAGTCACTTCAAACAAACGCCGCCAGCCGAAGGGCTGTTAAAGCGGCAACCAGGAGAGCGAGGGAGAGCCGAGGTTGTAATGAGTCTCGATCGCAGACCAAAGGGCTGAATAGCGATCCCGGAGCGCTCTCCTCACAGTCAAATCGCCGCCAAAATAAAGAGTGTTACCCGATGGCTGGAAGGCGAAAGCGCGCGCAAAAGCGCCGCCGCGCTCAACCCGATGGCTGAGGGGAGCGCGAGGCGGCGAAAAACGCAGCGCTGACAATCCGGAAGGAAGAAAAACAATAAAAAACAATATAAACGTAGGAAAAGTCCAAAGGCTGATAAGCAGGAACAACTAGCTTGCAGCAGACAACAGCTACAGAGGGAGACACAACCGGTCAGCATAGACCGAGTCGAAACACTGGGCCAAGGGGGCGGAGCTACGTTATTTTATAGGACTCGGTCACATGCATGGAACTGTCAAACCCCCAGAGTGACAGCCGTTTCCCTTATTACGGAGAAGGTTGGAGCTAATTTTGGAAATGTCTATCTGAGCGAAAGACTGAGTTAAAAAGTGGGACGCAGACAAGGGAGACATGACCACAGAAGTCTGACATACTCAGTCTAATGAGCAGCAAGGCAGAGTTAACCCATTCCTTGGATTCTCCTCAGCACACTGGAGAAGGGGTATTGGTCCTACCTGACATGCTCCTTCTCATGGTGCTGAGAGAGAGAGAATCCAGGAATGGGTGTTGCTCTTCTCTTCTGCCTGGAGACTGAGCCTGTCATCTTTTTGGTGATGCCTCCCTTGCCTGGTGACCTCCCAGTTCGGCGAAGGCGTAGCGATGACATGGCTTGTGACCTGTGAAAATATGAGTCCCTTCTGGACTGTGGACCAGATATTAGTCAGGGTGGGGCTGCATTCTCTCTCTCTCACTGCCATAAGAAGGAGTGTATCAGGTAGGACCAACACCCCTTCTCCATTGCACTGAGGAAAAAGAATCCAGGAATGGGACTTTCCAAAGCTGGCCTATCCAACGGGTGGGAAATAGTCTGGTCCTCAGTCTGCTGATCAGTGTGGACCCTCTGGAGGACTCGCCTGCCAAAGACCACCTCAGTCAAAGTGAAGGTGTCCAACTTGTAGTGTCTGATAAAAGGGGATGGAGAGGACCATGCCACTGCTCGACAGACCTCCTCTATAGAGGCCTGTGTCACCCACGCCACTGTCGTGGCCGTGCTTCTGGTGGAATGGGCTGCCACACTCCAAGGCACTGGAAGAGCCTGAAGCTCATAGGCCTTGGCAATGCACACCTGAATCCACTGTCCCACTGTTGATGGAGTGACCCTGCTTGCCCAGAGTAGAGGGCTGGAAGGAAACAAATAGGGACACTCTGTCCTCCTGAGGGGAGAAATCCTCTTAATATAAATGCGGAAGACCCTCCTAACATCCAAAGTGTGCCATCTCTTCTCCAGGGTATGTTTCGGTCCTGGGCAGAAATCAGGCAGTATCAGTTCCTGGGCCCTATGGAACCAGGAGTTCACCTTGGGAACGAAGGAGAGGTCCAACCATAGTACCTGCCAGAGTGGAATATATATAGATTCTTCCTCACAGAAAGGGCCGCCAACTTGGAAATCTGTCTGGCCGACGTGATGGCTACAAGGAAAGCCATCTTACATGTGAGGAAGCGCAGGCTAACAGATCTTAGTGGTTCAAAGGGTCCCTCAGTGTGAGCATGCAAAACCTTCATCAGGTCCCAGGTGGGGGTACCTATGAACCACTGGAGGCTTCAAGTTCGGTGTGCCCCTGAAGAACCTGTGCATGGTAGGATGTTTAGTGAGAGACTCCAGACTCCCACATGATAAAACCGAAGTCAAGGCTGCCATCTGCCTATGGATGGTATTCGATTTCAACCCTTTGTCCAGTCCCTCCTGGAGGAACTCCAGGACTTGGGCCACTGACACCAAGGAAGGATCAGTGTCCATCCTGGAACACCAGGTGCAAAAGGCCTTCCAGGTAGCATCATATACCCTGCCGGTGAATGGCCTCCTAGAGGCTTGTATGGTTCGTATGACCCTGGAGGAAAGGTTGTCTTGATTCAGGACCTTCTGCTCAAGTGTCAGATGGTCAGTTGGAGCCACTGAGGGTCCAGATGGATCAGGGCCCCATGGCTGAGGAAGATTCTGTCCTGAGGTATCCTCCAGGGCCAGGCCACTGACAGGTTGACCAGGTCGGCAAAGCATGGTTTTCTGGGCCAATGGGGGGGGGCAATAATAAGATCTCCACCCTTTCTGCCAACACCTTCCTGATTACTGTTGGAATTAGCGAGAGGGGAGGAAAGACGTATAGGAACCCCCGGGGCTACGGACTGCGGAGGGCATCGACCCCCTCCTCCCCTGTTATCAGAAACCTGGTGAAGAATCTTGGCAGTTGGTTGTTGGATCGTGAAGCAAATTGGTCTAGGACTGGAACGCCGAAGCTATCTGCCAGTTCCTGAAATAGGATGGGATGCAGGTGCCATTCTGAATGGTCCACTGTCATCCTGCTGAGGCAGTCCGCCTGCACATTGCTCACCCCTAAATATGTTCTGCCCTGAGGGATAGAAGGTGTCTCTCTGCCCAGAGGCCCAGTTGTTCGGCCTCTTTCATGAGGGACCTGGAATGGGTACTCTCTTGGCAGTTGATATGGGCCTTGGTGGCCACATCGTCCATCAAGACCAGTATGTGGTGCCTGGCCACAGTGTCCTGAGAGCCAGGTGCATTGCCCTGAGTTCTAGCCAGTTGATATTGTCTGTCTGAGTCCACTGGCCTTGGGTTATCGATGACTGGAGATGGGCCCCACAGCCGAAGAGGATGGCATCTGTCATGATGGTCAGACAGTCAGACTCCCTGAACAGGCATCCTTTGTTGATGGCCTAGGGCATCCACATTGGAAGAACTGCAGAGTTCCTGCGGAACACTGACCCTGGTTGTTGAGTTGCTCCTGCCGAACCTTTGGTAAAGCAGGAGGAACCATTGTAGGGTCCTGGCATGTAGACGTGCCCATGGCACAATGGAAATGCAGGATACCATCTTACCCAGGAGTTGCGACAGGACTGCCAAAGCTACTGTGTATTTTTTCTGGATGCGCCTTGCCAAGGCCTGTAAGCTGTCTTGTCTCTACGGTGAAAGGGAGACCCCGTACAAAGAAGTGTCTATGATCGCTCCCAGGTGGAGCAATTGGGTGGTTGGAGAGAAATGGCTTTTCACAGTGTTGATCAAAAGCCATGATTCTGGAGCACCTGGATCGTTGTCCGTAGGTCCTCCTCTGCCTGGGGACCGGAGGAGGCCTGGATCCGAATATTGTCTATATAGCACTGGACTTGGATTGGAAGTGCCCAGAGGTGGGCTGCCAGAGCTTCCAAGAGCTTTGTGAATGTCCTTGGTGCCAACAATAGGCTGAATGGCAGGGCCTTGTACTAGTAATGTTTACCTGTGTAAAAAAAATCACAGGAACTGCCTGTGAGCAGGCAAGATAGGAACATGCAGGTATGCCTCTGTCAAGTCTATGGAGGTGAGAAAGTCACCCTCCTGGATGTTCTCCAGTATTGACTGGAGGGACTGCATTTTGAATCGTTTGTAGATGAGGAGCTTGTTCAGCCTATTCAGATCTAGAATTGCTCTCCACCCACCTCCAAGGTCTTTGGGACCACAAATAAGATTTGAATAAAATCCCAGCCCCTGTTGGTCCTGAGGGACCAGTTGAATGGCCTGGATATCCAGCAGATGTTGAATAGCTGATTCCATAAGGCCTCTCTTCGTTGTATCCTTCGACATGAGGCAATTTATAAAGAATTTCAGGGATGTGGAGAGAAATTCGAGTGCAAAGCCGAACCTCACCATATTGAGGACCCAATTTTCCATTGTTGTGGCCTCCCACTGATGAGCAAAGAGGCTCAGCCATCCGCTGATGGGAGGGTTGGACTTGCAGTCACCTGGAGCAGTGAAAGGGATGACTTCCTGAGCCACGAAATGGCTGCTTGCCTGGAAATCCAGACCTGCCTGCCTGTTTGTCCTGCCTGCCAAGGTAAGGTCTCTGGGACTGACTGTAATTGAGTCCCATGTCTGGGGCCTGAAAAGGCTGCCTCCGAAAATAGGGCGAGGAACAACAGTCAACTTGCCTGTACAGGGAAGGTAGGGCCTTGCCCGTCCTTGGTGTCAACTAGGATGCGGTCCAGAGCCTCCCCAAACAGCTTGCTGCCCTTGAAGGGAGCAGAGGCCAGCTTCCATTTATTCCTGGTGTCACCCTGCCAATGTTGAAGCCATAACAGCTGGCGGGCTGTTACCGAGGAAGCGATGGATCTAGATGCGAACTTTGCCGCATTCAGGGTGGCATCAGCTGAGAACTCAGCGGTGGCCACCAATTTATTGATGTCTTGGTGAAACCTGACATCCTCAAATATAATCTGACATCAGGCAAAGCCAGAGCAAGGATGCCCTATTGAAAAATGAATCAGAAGTCATAGAAATCATAGGATGTAGAATAGATTTGAACCCGGAAATGTTTTTACTAGGCATGAAACCAGAGAACTTAAACAAATCTAATTGGTATCTCGCTCTCCACATCATCATTGCAGCCAGGATCTCGTTCGCGCAAGAATGGAAATCCAAAAATATCCCATCAGAGGCTACGTTAATTGCAAAGATCATGAACTGTGCAGAAGCAGACAAGCTTACTGGACTTTTACGAGATAGACAAGAATCGGGGTTATATAGGAGCTGGGACAGATGGTATGCTTGGCTGCAAAAAAAGAAATCTTAAGAAGAATGAAAATATTAACCTTAATGTGAACGTGGGTAAATATTTATAGGAGCATTGCATGACAGTTGAGAATTCTTTCTTCTGGATAAACTTTTCTTTCTTTTGATGAGTTGGCTTAATGGAGGTTTGTACTTTCTCTAGGTGAAAATTGATACTTTAAAACTCTATATGTATTATATTACTCTCTGCAATTCTATCCATATTATTATATTTTTTTTCTGTATTTTTTAAATAATTTTCAATAAAAAAAATTTAAAAAAAAAAAAGAAAAGAAAAATGAATCAGAAGTAGCAACTTTTACCACCCAGGCAGCTGTCTGGTGAGCTCTGCGGAAAGCCAATTCCGCCTTCTTGTCTTCTGCTTTGAGGCAGTCAATTACACTAGTGGTCAATAGTGCAGCTGATGTCAAGGCTGCCACCAGATCATCTACAGCTGGCGTTTGCAGTATCTCAGAAAGGTCTGCGGCCATATTATAGTTTCTTTTCAGTTCCAGTAAGGGGAGGTCCTGCCTCTGGACTGGCCCATTGCCTCTGTACCACATCCAGGAAGAGTTTGGGTGATGGAATTACCTCGCTCTCAATGGTCGACTCTAAGAAGAGCATATGACCGGAATCCATTGGCCCCAGAACTGCCTCAGGGGCAGGGGCAGATCCAAAATTGGTTTGTTTTTGGCCTTGTGCAACAGGGACTTGAATAGATCAGGTCGAAAAAGGTCTGTGAAGGATGATAGCTCAGGGTCCATCCCCGCATCTTCTGAAAGAGGCATAATCTGATCTTCCTCTGCAGAGGAGTCTCCGCTCTGAATGGAAGGAGCCTGAGAATGAAGACTCTGAGGTTCCATCCAGGGCCCTGTGCCATGGGTGCCAATTGCTGGGCCTGGTAATGATGGAAGCCTGGGTAGGTTGACTCCCTTGCTGCAGGCCTGCAGCTATTCCCTGTATTATTGCCTGGGAAATAATCATTTTTAAATGGTCAGACAATTCTGACTCATTGTCATCCCTTGGGCGGAGCATCGCTACAGCGGGAGTAAAGGTAGCCCCAGGTATTGGCCTTGATCTCAAAGGAGGAATTTGGCCCTCTGTTCCTGCTTCAGACAGACTGGATGCTCTATTAGTAAAAGTCTCAGCGTTCCTAAACAAACCTTGACAGCCCCAAACAATCCACTGTGAAACTGGAGTTGGCAAATGGTTTATTGCAGCTGCAAGGTAGCTCCACGGCAACGCTAAGTTACATTAGTTTAAAGTTGGCGCTGAAAGCAACTGCCTCTCAGCGTTTTTTATCTGTCTGCGCAATCTCCACCAGTCCCACATGCATAATGAACAGCTGAGCTATATTCAGCTGAGTGAAACGGGCCATCAATTATCAAACGGGCCATCAATTATTCCTGTGCCAGCCCATGATGTTATCAAATGCTGCCGACTCCTCTGCTTGTCCGTGATCCTTCCATTCACTGCCAATCCTTTCCCCCGACGCGTAGGTCACCTAAACACCCTGTGCCACCATCACCAGCCACTGTGATGAGTATCCCCTGCTTTCAGGTATCTTCGGGTTGCATTCCCATGGCCTCCTCTCTTCCTCCTCCCATATGTGTTGTCAAGCAGGAGATCAGGCTTGACAAGTGCCCCCCCCCTTTACCAGAAGTCCCCCTGCAAGATATAAATTGGAGATATTATCACCAGCCCTCGATTTCTGTGGGTTTTTCCTATGGAACCGCCGTAACAGCCGATCAGCATTGATCTTTTCCGCAGCCACCCAGGAGGTGTCCTCATAGGAATATTCCTTCCACTGTACTAGGTATCTGACTTTACCCCTGTGTATGCTAGAATCCAATATTTCGTCTATCTCATACTGGTTGTTCTTCAGAGGTCCAGGATATTCTGAGGGATCTCTGAAAGTGTCCAACGACTTTAATAGACTGCTATGAAATACTGGGTGGATCTTACCCAGTAGGGGTGGGAGCTTCAGAGCTACTGTTATTGGGTTAATCACTCTGATTATTTTAAATGGACCTAAATATTTAGGACCTAATTTTTTTAATTTTAATTTTAGTTTAATTTAATTTCCAATTTATATACCGCCCTTCTCCCTGAGGACTCAGGGCGGTGTACAGCCAAGATAAAAAACAAAGAATACAAATATTAAAACATTTAAAAATATATATAAATTTTGGCCCGAAAGTTAAAAAAATCATAAACTAATTAAAAGAATTTAAAAATTTCTTCTTAAGCCAACCCGGCTTGCTGGAAAAGATGGGTTTTCAGGGAACGACGGAAGGCATTGAGGTCATGGATTCTCCTTATCTCCGGGGGCAACTGATTCCAGAGGGTGGGAGCCCCCACAGAGAAGGCCCCACAGAGAAGGGTATCTCTGTATCTCTTATTTGGTATCCTCAGTTTGATATACTTCGTGGAGAGGTATACTTGATCCCCACCCGGAATGGTTTATGTTATGCCCTTTTTTTATCTGCTTGCTGTTTATATTACCTAGATGCTTTCTCTAATGCTATCTTGACTCATGGCTATAGTGTCCATATCTGGTCAGCCCAATCACTTGGTAATGTTCCTTCATTGTGTGACATTTCCAGTTCTGGGATAGCAAGGAATTCCTTTCCCGTAACAACCTGGAAAGGGGTAAGCCCTGTATTGTGATGTACCATGTTGTTATACGCTACCTCGACGAATGGTAAGAGGAGACCAGTCCGATTGCTGGTAGGAGATATAACATCTTAGGTAGCGTTCCACCATAGCATTAACTCTCTCAACTGCCCCGTTGGTGCTAGGGTAAAAGGCTGAACTTAATCCCTGTGTCGCTCCTATGGCTTGCATAAAGTTGCGCCAAAACCTAGCCATAAATTGTACCCCTCTATCTGATATAATTCGCCGAAGTACTCCATGTAGATGATAGATATGTTGAATGAACATTTTTGCTAATGGTCTAGCTGAGGGCAGCTCGCCACATGGTATAAAATGTGCCTGTTTGGAAAATAGGTCTATTATAGTCCATATTACCATGTTGCCGTTACTCTCCGGGAGGTCTACAATGAAATCCATAGCGATTTTATCCCATGGTCTACTAGGATCAGCTACTGATTGTAACAATCCAAGAGATTTTCCAGGTCGTTGTTTGGTCACGGCACAGACTGGACACCCTCTTACATAATGTTCTATGTCCACGCGCATATGTGGCCACCAGAATTGGCGCTGTGTGAGACATAAGGTTTTGATAAAACCAAAATGACCAGCATCCTTTACATTATGGCACCTTTGTAATACTGCTTTATGCAGTTCTTTGGGGATATATAACTTATCTCCTTTCCATCCTAACCCATTCCTATGGGTGAAGAGGGTTTTATTTTCCATTAGCCAAATATCCCTTAACAAAGCATTTCGTATGTCCTCCTCCCAATTTTGTGGTATATCATTCGTAGCTACCTATCCAGTGGCTGACTGTTGGGAATCATGGCCTGTACCACCTCGTGCCTTTTACTGTTATATTGAGGCATCCTTGACAATGCGTCAGCTAAAAAATTCTTCCCGGTGGGCACGTACTTCAAAGCAAAGTTAAACCTTTGAAAATATTGTGCCCAGTGCACCTGTTTTGGCAACAGTTTCCTAGGGGTTTGCAATGCTATTAGATTTTTGTGGTCAGTCCAAACTTTGAACTGCTCTCGTGCACCTTCTAGTAAATGTCGCCAAGGGACGCCCAGCATACACAGAAAGCCTCCTTCTCCCAGATTGCCCATCTTCTTTCTGTGGGAGTGAGTTTTCTAGAGATGTATGCACAGATGTATGCATTTACTAGAAGGTGTAAATGACCATGCTCGTTTTTCTGTAGTAGGATCGCCCCTACTGCCACGTCACTCGCATCAGCCTGTACGACAAAGGGCTTATTCTGGTCAGAATGTTGTAATATAGGCTTTTTGGCAAACAAGGCTTTTAATTTCTCAAAGACTTTCTGACATTTATTAGCTGTCCCAACCTTGGTTTTATGTCCACACCTCGTGTGCATAACAGATTGGTTAGGGGTAATGCGGTTTTAGCAAAGGATGGAATGAACTGCCTATAAAAGTTGGCGAAGCCAAGGAAACTCTGCAACTGTTTCCTTGTCCCCAGAGCTTGCCACTCAATTACCTTTAACTTTCTTGGGATCCATCCTTAACCCCTCCTGCGATATTCTATACCCAAGTAATCCAATTCGGTTTGATGAAATTCGCATTTGGAAACCTTAACAAATAATTTGGCTGCCAGTAGTTTCTCCAGTACATTGTGAACCAATTGGATATGTTCTTTCATCATATTTGTATAAATAAGTATATCATCCAAATAGACCAATACTCCCAGATACAAATATTCATGCAGAACCTCATTTATCAATTGCATGAATACGGCCGAGGCGCCGTAACCAAATGGCATAACTCAGAATTTTTAACCCCCCAGGGGGCAATTAAAGGTGGTTTTCCATTCATCCCCTGGTTTGTACGGACCAAATAATAAGCCTCTCTTAAATCTAGTCACGTAAAGATTTTACCTGTCACTAATGTGGCTAGTAAATCTTTTATTAGAGGTATTGGATATAATGGCACTACGCTCACTGCGTTGAAACCCCGGAAGTTGACACATAAGTGCAAACCACCATCTTTCTTCTCTCTGAAGAGAACAGGTTCAGCCATGCGAACCCTGCTAGATTGAATGAATCCCCTAGCTAAATTCTTATCTATATAATTACGTAACTCCTCTAATTCCTTCGGTGTCATGGAATACATACGGGGTTTTGGCAGTTTGGCTCCTGGTTTTAACTTGATGACACAATCAGTACGCCGATTTGGTGGTAGGGCCTCACACTCCCGTTCGCTAAAAATCTCTGCCAAGTCCACGTACACCGCCAGGACTCCCTCAACCTGGAGTAGTTGTCCCACTTGCCCTCCTTCCTTCACCTGTTCCATGGGTTCGCATCCCATTGGTTCTGGGCCCAGCTCTAGTCGGAGTTTCTGATAGCCCCCTTCCCACCAGATTGTCGACTTCCATTTATCCAACCAAGCTGTTCTGCCCCATCTACGGACCCCAAAGAACGCAGCACACACAAAGTCTGTTCAAACCTTAGTTTACTGAATAAACCAGTCTTCTCAACAACGGCTGTTAATTAATTGCATTAACAGCTGCCAAGAATTCAAAGAATGATAACTGAAAACTTACTATGGTTGGCAGAATGCCCAGAAGCAATTTGCAGAAAGCTGATAAGATAAGCAAGACAAGACACCAAGGTATGTGAACTAAGTTGTTCCCTGCAGATTACTTCAGTTGGCATTCCTCCTTAAATAGGCTAAGGGAGTGGCCAATTAGCCCCAAGCCTTACTCTCGAGGAGACCGCCTCCTGAGGATCCACTCCTGCCTTCTGCACACCCGTGCACTGAGAAGAGGCTCCTCCTCTTCGTCCTCTTCTCTTAAGGGAGCTTCTGGAGGTTCTGAAGGCCCTGGCTGAATTCCCGCCTCTGGTACCACATCTTCTCCAGCCTCTTCATTGTCTGACTTGAGTGCCAGCTGCACAGGCTGCTGGCACAGCACACCAGCCTCCGCGCTGTCTGAATAAGCTACTAGCTGCACAGGCCGCGTACGGGCCACAACACAAGCCAACCCCAATATAACAGGTTCGATCATCACCTCCACCACCACAAATCGCATATGCTCCAGTGCTCCCCTATTTCCAGTTGCACTAGTTCCGTGACTTGGGTAGCAAGGATTCCCCCAGAGTCGAATCATCCATTTGTTCAAATTTGATTGGGGTTTTTAGAGTTAACACACATAAACCTAACTCAATAGCCACTGATTTATGCATTAGACATGTGGTGGATCTAGAATCAATTAAGGCATCCTACCTAACTCCTATGGTAGTGTGAGGATTCTGGAGAGTAATCTGGACCACAAAGGGGCGTGTTGGAGCACTTACCATTGGATCAATTGTATCCTTCTCATCACTGTCTCCCACCACAACTGGTGGACTTCCGGGCCCCAGTGTGCTTTTGACTTCCTTAATTGTATACTGGCATCAGAGAGGAGGGTCTGCAACGCTATTCTGGAACTTTCTGGCGTTGCATGTGCTTGGTTTGGAGTCTTCCCACTAGTTGCCGGGATTCATGCCACTGTCGGTTGTGGTGGAGGGAGAGGACAGTCCACTGCTCTATGGTCTATCTGATTACACCGGAAACATTGGAAAGATGGTCTTTGGGTGGGTTCTGGGGCCCCTTGGTTCCCTATTTTGCAGAATTCTGCCCACTGCCTGTCTTGGCGGAGTGTCACCTTGTGGTCGAAACTCCCTCAAACCAACATCTAAGTCTATGGCTGACCTAAACCAATTGGCTAGACGCGCTGGTAAGTCTCTATAAACGCATGCCTGTCTCAATTCATGGTCCAATCCTCCCCGGAACTGCTGTACCAGCAAATGCTCAGGCCATGCTCTTAATTTTCCTGCAATCTTTTGAAACTCTTTCACGTAGTCCTTAGCCAGTCGGCTCCTTTGTTGCAGGGCCACCAATTCCTCTTCCATCAATTGGGCCCGAGACTCATCGTCAAATTGACCCCTCTGAGCCTCCAAGAAGAGACCAACGTTTGCCAGTTCTCATGCATGTTCACAATGGAGATCAGCTACCCAGTTTGCTGCCTCCCCTGTCAGGACTGCTGTGACAGCCACCGCCATAGCCCATTGAGAAGGTAAAATTTTCCATATAAATCCAGGTGGCTGATCACCTGGCTTAAGAAAAGAGCCACTTGATCTGGGCACCCGTCAAACAATGCCTGTATGGGTGGTGGTCTCCACATTGCTTGCTGCGGCCATACACTTGAGGTCCAAACTAAACCCTGCTCATGGGCCCCCATGGGCCCTGTGCATCTGCTATCCCCCCTCTGGGAATCAAACTGTTGTCCTGAACCTGGTTGCCCACTCTCTTGCAACGCATGAACTTGAATCCTGCATGTGCCCCTTTCAGGGCCCCATATCATTTCTTCCAGTGAGGAAGCTGGAGTTCTGGTGCCTTGTTGGGGCTGACTCTCCTTCTTCCTGGGTCAGCCACTGGCTTGCTCAAGTCATAATTTGGGGCTGGCTGAATGAAACGGAATATCTGTCCCAGAAGGCCCAGAGTGTCCCTGCCATGTGGTGGACGGCTCCAACCCTGTCGCCCACAGTTGCCAGGATGGTGCGTCTCGAAAGCTGGCTTCCCCAAACCTGTCTCTTAAAACATCCATAGTAGTGGGTCCAGGGCCTGTGGAGTAACTTCATTCTCCACTCTCTTCATCCTCTACCCACCTCCTCTCTCGCCACCCCTGGAAATGCTCTCCTGCAGGAGGTGTTGCTAGTGCCTTACCCCCCGCTCCACAGGCTCTTCCAAAGCAGAACTATGCCACCAATTGCCAGAGGATGGTTGCACTAAGCCAGTTCCTGTCTCCTCTAGGCTTTCAACTGTATCACTTCTTGGTGTGCTTTTCGTTCGGTCTTACCATGAGCAGCTCACTTTCCTTCTGTACACAGTCTCCGTAAGCTGCTGTTCCTCTTCTACTGAATCAGGTACCTGGACCCATGGGTCTGTTCCCTCTGTCATGCTGCCCCAAATATCATCTGATAGCAGAGTAAAACAAAAGGGAGCAGTGCCAACTTTCTCTCAGTGTTCCTAAACAAACCTTGACAGACCCAAACAATCTACTGTGAAACTGGAGTTGGCAAATGGTTTATTGCAGCTGCAAGGTAGCTCTATGGCAACGCTAAGTTACATCAGTTTAAAGTTGGCGCTGAGAGCAACTACCTCTCAGCGTTTTTTATCTGTCCGCGCAATCTCCACCCATCCCACACACATAATGAACAGCTGAGCTATATCTAACTGAGTGAGACATTCAAACGGGCCATCAATTATCCCTGTGCCAGCCCGTGATGTCATCAAATGCTGCCGACTCCTCTGCTCGTCTGTGATCCTTCCATTCACTGCCGATCCTCTCCCCCGACGCGTCCGGTCTTCTAAACACCCTATGTCGCCACCACCAACAGCCCCTGTGAAGAGTATCCCCACGCTTTCAGGTATCTTCAGGTCGCATTCCCACGGCCTCCTCTCTTCCTCCCATATGTGTTGTAGAGCAGGAGATCAGGCTCGACAAAAGGGCTCAGTTCTGTCAAATGTCTCCAATTGAATTGGAGAAATCAGCTCTCTAGAGCTATCTGGTGACCAGGTGTGATAACATATTGGCTGCAAGAGGCTTGGATTGTTGTAATGCTCTAACGGTCGTTCCTCTAAAGGGCAGGAAATGACATCTCCTCCCTTGGGAGAGCTCCTCAGCCCCTGGCTTCTGCCAGCGTTTTCAACTTTGGCCAGTTCTCTCTCGATGGCTTTTTGGTGCCTTTTGGTATCCTTTTCAGGTGCCTTGGAGCCTCTGCTACTCGCAGTGGCTGCAACATGGCTCTGATCCTTCACTCCTTCGGCAGCTGTTTTTTTAGCTGGAGGAGTCCTGTCTGCAGCTCGGGGGGGTGGTGTATAAGGAAAGCCCTATTGTCCCCTTCCTGTGGCTGGTGGAGGGCTCTGGAGCCGCCATTTTCCAGTGCGTCGTCAGGCAGAACTGGTCCGCAATGGACTACTGCTGCCATGGCTTGGATTTGCGCCAATCACACAAGCTGCTGTCGGTGTGTCCGGACGAACCCGGACAGGGACTGAGTGGGATTATGCCAGGGACCTCGGTGTGGGATTATGCCAGGGGCCTCGGCTCATTAGCGTGGACCTGGCTTGGACCTCAATCCCCCCTCTGCTGTGTCACAGCAGGGACCTTGGCTCTTGGAATAGCCAGAGAGGCGGCTAACCAGCGGACTGGTTAGCTGACCTAATTGCTGTCAAGTGATCTCGAAATAAATTTTCCCTTTTTCTCACAGTTTTGGAAGAGAATCCAGGAATCAATGTTGTTGTGAAGCCTTTTTGTTTTGCACGTCTCTACTGGCTGAAGACTGAGCCAAACTGGGAGATCATCAGGCAAGGGAGGTGTCACCAAAAAGATGACAGGCTCAGTCTCCAGGCAGAAGAGCAGAGCAACACCCATTCCTGAATTCTCTCTCCTCAGCGCAATGGAGAATATCTTAATACAGCACATTCTGGATCTGCTGGGTACATTCTGTAAAGATAGCAGAATTTATTTATACCAAAGTAATGTTTTTTCAGCTCAGGAATAGGAATAAAGCATGTGAAGCAGCTATGTAGATGAGTTCATAACTATAGGAAGAGAGGTTTCAATACTAAATTGCATAGATGATGTTTGATTATACTTTATTAACTAAGTAGATTGCATGCTTATTAAAAATATGGATTATTAAAAATATGGATTAGAAAGTAGATCTATATCAGCATTTATATTTTGTTCTAAAACCAACGCACCCTGCTTATAGCTTCCATTTAACTGGTATAACTAATTTACACCAACATATAAAAGTTTTTCTGTATTTGAAAGATGTTATCACTTTATGTTTTCAGAAAGAGTTTTATTCAGTAAATGTTCTATTTTTAAAATCAGTAATTAGGATATATTTCAACTATTGTTTTGAGACTTCTGTCTGACTTGGAAATGATTTATCTCAAATTACAGGATGAAGAAAAATAAATTAATTTTGATACATAAGTAGTATCTTTATACACCATAGGATTCTTTGAGCACCACAATTACTATAGTGGTTTTATAGCTAAAAATATTGAATTGTTCTTTAACAATAATTATGCTATCATAGTCAACACAGATGTTATCATAAGGATCTACATTTCTTGAATGGATGTATGATTTATTGTGGGCAACACCACAGGCCCGAAAAGTTAGAACAAATGAACACACCAAGTTCAAACATTCATATCTAGCCAAATATATCATGGATGTAAAGAAAAATGCACAACAGCCAGAATGGCATCTAAACTTAATGGGTCATTTTGCTGAATGCACTTCGTCCTTTTTAATTTGCTCTGTCTCCAAAAACAGAAGGCTGCAAGACAATGCAGAGTACAATGCTAAGGCTAAAAAAGTCAGCAGACAATCAGAATTATTCTTTTTACTTTTTCACAGATGCTCAAAATAAAAAAAATAATATTCAAACAGTGATCCTAATCAAAGCAAACATTTTAGAGGAAAAATAGATTCTGTGCTGAAATATTAAATAAGCTTACTGGTGCACGTGCTCTCTGTGCATGGTATTTTATTATGGTGATTTTAGAGTTTCAGGCTGCCTATGAAGTTGAATATTCATTGCATTTATATAACTGACTCTCAAATCTGTCCACTTAAATTCATCAGGGCAATCAAACCAATACTTTTCCTACCACTATTTGTATTCTATTTGCTTTTTTTTTAAAAAAAACTCCCCAATTTATGAAGATGAAGGAATTGAATCTAATATTTATATTTATATCTCTATATAAACCAAAGATGGCTTACCATCTAGGCAATCAAGCATAATGAATAATAGAATAAACACTGTGACATGCATCTGTTAAAACATTGCCACTTCTCTTCTAAACTTTAGCACCAGATTATTTACCAACATCATTCTCATCTAAGCTAATAGCAACATTAATGTTTTTTCCTGCAGTACTGGCTCAAAGATGAAAATGCAATAGATAATGTATCAATTTCAAGAAGAAATGTAGTAAGAGAACACTTCAAATTTTGTATTCAAAATAAAACTCACTAAAGATGTCTGAATTGTCTTGTGTAACATTAACACTGCATTTTAATTTCCTGTTGAATGGTAAGAGAGATTAAAATAATTAGCATGTTTCTCCGAAAATAAGACCCCGTCTTATATTTTTTTGAACCCCAAAATAAGGGCTTGGCCTTATTTTTGGGAGTCTTATTATTTTGGGGCACAATTGGGGGTGACAGGTGAGGGGTGTGGCGGGGGAGAAACGAGGGGCAGGAAGCCCTGCCATGGCTGGCAAGGTGGGGAGAAGAGACGGCAAGAATCACGCTGCTTTTGCAGCTGATTAAAGCAGGAGGCCCCATGTGTCTCACGCCTCCTTCAAGAACAGTCTTACCTCAATCGGTTGGCAAGAGCTTGGCCCCGATTGAGGCTCCCTGGGGTGGAGTCCGCAGCCTGGTGCCTGAGAGGTCTTGGGGGGTAAGACTCTTTACGCAGCCCAGCCTCTCTTTTCAGGTGGGCAGGAAGCTCCTCTTACCATGCAGGCGACTGGTTGTGAATCAGGCAGTCCTGGGAACCGCTCCCTGGCTGGACACAGAACTTTGGCAGGAAGGCGTCTCCTTTGGGCTACTGAGCACCAGCCTGCATGCCTACTTGGTGCTGCAAGTGCCAGGCTACAATCTTGCAACTCTCAGGCCAGCTGTGTGTGAGGTACTGTAGTTCCAGCGGGAGGTAGTGGAGGCTGCTGGATAGAAACTGGGGCTTGGCGGTAGTCTGCACTGGGCGGAAGGCAAGGTGGTTGCAGAGCTGCCGCAAGCAACAGGACAGCCCTATGTTTCTTGCCTCAGAGAGCTGGCACAAGAATTGCAGCGGCCACCAGGGCCAGGGCCTGAAAAGTGTGTGGCTCAGCGTAACTGTAGCTCGGCCTGCAGCACTGAACAGGCATACAGGCCGGCATTCAGCCGCCCAAACATTTAACAATGCAGGCCAGTGCCTATTGGGTGTGTTAGATAGGTGGATTGAAGAGACTGGAGACAGGCTTCAGATAACAGCTCTTTATTCAGCAACTATTTACAATCCAGCAGCTAGCCTCTCTGACAGCAGGCCCTTTTATAGGAAGCTGTCAGGGAATGCAGCCAATCATGTTTAAGCATTCTTCCCACTCAAATAGCAGACCAGAGGGAAAACTATCCTGTCAATATCTAACACCCCTCCATCCTAGTTGAGGCAATCCAATTAGCATACGTAGTCAGGCAGGTAGGCGGTGCTTTTACTAACTCTACCTGATCTGTGTGGTTAAGACGGTGTGGCGGCAGCAGGCTGAGAGGTTGTGCCTGCTGCTGCCTCTTGCTCTGCCCTTAGAAAGTCCTGGAAACTTTCGGGCAGGGCCTTGGATTCTACAGTTCGCTGAAGGAGTGTCGCTGGATTCCCAGTTCTTCAGGTGTGTTCTTCAGATTCCATCGGGCTTAGGAAGGGATTAGAGTTAAATTCTTGTTCACTGTCGTTGTTTGGATTTAGGCGGCTATGTAGTTGGTCTATGTGCCATTTCCATTGGAGCCCATCGTTTAATCTAACTACATACGATTTTGGGCCTGTGATTTTTTCTATTTTGCCAGGTAGCCATAGGGGTCCTTCGGCAAAGTTTTGTGCATAAACCAGGTCTCCGATGCTAAAAGATCTGGTGCGGTTCTGCATTTCAATTGTTGGTTCGGGGGCGTAATTTGGATGCAGGAGCAGTGCTGTGGAGTCGGAGTCGAGGAGTCGGAGTCGGAGGAAATTTTGGGTACCTGGAGTCGGAGTCGGAAGTACAAAAAACTGAGGAGTCGGAGTCGGAACATTTATCTCCCAACTCCACAGCCCTGTGCAGGAGGTCTAATATTGATCGAAGCCTGTGGCCCATTAACAGTTCTGCTGGGCTTCTGCCTGTGACCACACTGGGTGTTAAGTGTTGGTACAGGAGGAATTTGTCTATCTCTTTCCAATCCCCAGGTGCCAATCTGCTCAGTGCCTCCTTGGCAGATCTTACAGACCATTCAGCCAGACCATTATTGGCCAGATGAAAGGGTGCTATGAGGGCATGGCATATTCCTAATTCTGCTAGGAATCCCTCAAATTGGGCAGCCGTAAATTGCAGGCCATTGTCCAAGACAAGGACATCAGGGAGACCGTGAGTTGCAAATAATTTGCGGAGTACTTTGATTACTGCCTCCACCATAGTGGAGCCCATTAGGATAATTTCCATCCACTTGGAATAGGCATCCACGACCACTAAGAAGGTTTGGCCGTGGAAGGGCCCAGCAAAATCAATGTGGATCCTTGACCAGGGGACTCTTGGATGATTCCACCCTTTGATAGGTGCCTTAGGGGGAATGGGTCATGACTCTTGACAGGGTTGACACCTTGCTACCCATTCCTGAATCTCTTGGTCCATATTGGGCCACCACACAAAACTACGAGCCAGGGCTTTCATCCAGACAATCCCCGGATGTCCCTCATGCAATGCAGACAGTACCAAATACCTTAGGCTTGGCAGTATAATTACTCGATCTCCCCATATTAAACAACCCCCTTGTGCCGATATCTCATGTTGTCTCATCATGAATGGCTTAAATTCTGTGCCAAATGGGACCTTTGGCTACCCCCTCCAAACCCAGTTCAAAAATTTTTTGAATGGTGCATCTTTAGCCAAGTGGCTTGCCACAATGGCAGAAATCACAAGGCCAGAGTCCAAGCAGTCAATAAGGACAGGAATCCTTGGGGTCGGGTCATCCAGCCAGTCTGGCAGTGGGTACCTGCTGAGAGCGTCAGCATGTCCCAAAGTCTTTCCTGGCCGGTGAATCAGTCAATAGGAGTATGCCGACAGAAATATTGCCCATCATGTAAAACGAGGGGACAGTGCCACCGGTGTGGGGTGCCCGCCAAAAGTCCCAAAAGGGGTTTGTGGTCCGTCACTAATTCAAAGTCCCTCCCAAACAAGTATTCATGAAACCGCTTGACCCCGGCCACAGCAGCCAGTGCTTCTCTGTCCAGCTGGCTATAGTTCCTTTCTGCGCTGGACAGTGTCCTGGAGAAATAGGCGACTGGGGCCTCGGTTCCATTAGGGAGACAATGGCTCAGCACAGCCCCCACACTGAAGGGAGAGGCATCACAAACGAAAACCAGCGGTAGAGTGTCATTATATTGGATTAAAAAACTGTCAGCATAAAGGAGACCTTTTACCGCAGCAAATGCGGCAGCTTCCTTGTGGCCCCCGACCCAAATGTTTTTCTTTGCCGATAGTTTGTGGAGCGGTTCAGCAACTGTGGCCTTATTTCTTAGAAATATACTACAAAAATTGAGCAACCCCAGGAACGCCTGTAGTTCGGTTTGGTTCCTTGGGGCAGGGGCTTCCTGGATCGCCTTGACTTTGCTTTGGGTCGGATGGATACCTTCCCCATTAATCCTGTCACCCCAATCTAGCATTTGCTGCCCTTTACTCGGAACCCCACAGCCCTAAATTTTGACAGCGCCTTCCTCAGATGGGAGCGAAGCTGCTGATCATCACTGGCAGCGATTAGAACATCGTTGAAGTATGGCATTACCCCGGGAATTTTCTGCAATAGTTTTTCCATCACACTCTGGAAAAGACCCGGGGCAACGCTAACACCAAATTGTAAACGGTGACATTTGAATGCCCCTCTATGTGTAACAATGGTTTGGGCCTCAGCAGTAGCTGGAGGTTTGAGCCTCCATCTACCAGCAGACGCTGATACGCCTGTGCAAGGTCCAATTTTGCAAAGATACTTCCCGGGCCCAGGGAATGCAAAAGGTGCTGAACTATGGGTACTAGGTGCACGCACTCTGCTGGAGGGCCTTGTTCAATGTGCACTTATAATCAGCACAGATGCCCACAGAGCCATCACTTTTGACCGGGGTGACAATAGGGGTTTCCCATTTCGCATGGTCAATTGGCTCAAGAATACCCTGCCGTATCAGTTTATCTAGTTCATTATCTATCTTGGGCCTTAAAACAAAGGGAACCCTCTGGGGTTTCAATCGAATTGGTGCTACCTTGGGGTCTAGACTAAATGATATCGGAATGCCCACATACTTGCCGAGTTCTGTGCTAAACATGTCTTGGAACTTCCAGATCAGATCATCGGCCCATGAGCTGGCGATAGCATTGATGCCGATCACTCCTAGTCCGAGGGCCTCGAGCCAGTCCAACCTGAGCAGATTTGGCAGGTTTCCACCAATGACTGTCAGTGTCAGGTTACCCCAGAACTTGTTAAACTGGACCTTGAAGGTTCTGCAGCCAATGACAGGGATCCGATTCCCTGTTAGTCACTGAGCCACAAGTGCTGGCATTCAAACTGGTGTTTTTGGATTCTGAGAACCGCAGCCTTCAATGCTTGCCATGAGACAATTGTTACAGACAACCCAGTGTCAATTTCCATATCGCAGGGTGACCCTTCGATCTGCACCGTGACATGTAATTTTTTCCTGCAGGAATGCTTGCCTGCCCAATTCTAGTCTGACGGTTTGTTTATGGCGCTCTCACGTTGACAATTTCGTATCTTGGCTTCCACACTTCCCACCTAAATGGTCTTGGGGCCTTTGGTTTTGGCAAATCAGCGGCTGTTTGATTCCTATTGGGCAGGTTTGCTCGGCAGACTCTTGCCAAATGCCCCTTCTTATCGCACTGGCGACAGATGGAATCCTGGTAACGGCAGAATGCCTGAGGGTGCTGCCCCCCACAACTGGCACATGGTTGTCGACTACTGTTCTGTAGTTTTCTTCCGTTCAGTGCGATAGACCTCATCCTCGCTGCTATTGGAGTCCTCGTTGTAGTGACGGCTCTTATGCATAGTGACAGTTGTTTCATTAGAGCCGGAGCTGTGGCAAGCTTTTGTAAGGATTCGGCCGCTCTGTTTGATGACTCAGTTGCCCTTGCCTCATCTAACGTGGCCTGTAAAGTTAGATTAGTCTTTGCCAAGAGTCTTTTCTGTAGCTGGAGATCTTTGATGCCCCAGATTATTTGGTCTATTAAAATATCGTCCAAGTCTCTAAACTCACAGTGGGCAGTGGCTTTTTGGAGAGCAGCGACATATTGATTGATAGATTCGCCATCCTGCTGCATTTGGTGCTGGAATTCATAGCGCCTCACTGTTTTTTTGTTTTTTTTACAAATATCTTTATTAAATATTTACAGTAAAATTAACACATAAAAATGATTGGAAAACAATATAAGAAGTGAAATGTAGGAACACATAAACACAAGACTAAAACGAAACAACAAACATGACTAACCGAGAGTTAAGCTCACTCTCCAATTAATATTAACTAATATCATCGTAACCAAACATTTCAATACAATCAAGTTCTTAACTATCTACAAAATAATTGGCCTGTTTTTTTCAAAATTATAAAGAATTATATAGCCTATTAAGTATCTATTTAATCTAATTAGACGATCTTATCACCTATCTCCTAGGTTTAACCATTTTTTAAGCCAGACAAAGCATCTGTCACAACTTCTATTATATACTGAATCTTTCTTATCTTTTAAAATATACGTTAGCCTGTCCATCTCAGCACATCAAAGAATCTTATTTATTATCAGATGGTCAGGGGGCGTATCTGCATCTTTCCACAATTGAGCAAATGCCATTCTCGCCGCTGTTGAGACATGGACAAATCTATACCAATCCTTGTTGTCAATGTGGTCCAGTCTGATTCCGAGTAAGTAGAGGTCTCGGTGAAGGGGAAAGCTCACACCTGTTATTTCCAGCAGCCACTGCTGTATTTTCCCCCAATAGCGTCTAGTTGACGGACAAATCCACCACTGATGGAAGAAAGTACCCTTGGCCGACCCACATTTCCAACATTTATCAGAGGATCCTGGGAACATCTTAGCGATTCTGGCGGGGGGGGGGAGATACCAACGGTAGATCATCTTATAAAAGTTTTCTTTGAACGGGGAAGAAAGGGTCAGTTTCATAGTTTTGTTCCATACATTTTGCCATGCATCAAGCTGAATTCTTGTTCCAATATTTCTCCCAGGCAATCATCGTGTCCTTTACAATCTCCTCCGCCATAAAATTGGACAGAACAAAATTGTAAACGTTGGAAATAAATTTTCGTCGGCCACATAGGAGAAGCTTGTCAAAAGTTTGTAAATGAAGGGAAATACCATGTTCCTGTTTATCCCTAGAGAATCTAGTTTGAATTTTCGCATAGGACCACCAATCTATATCTAATCCTCTAGTTTGGAGATCGGGTCTAGGTCTAAGTCTCCTGACTTCATCCAACAAGTCACCATAAACCCAGTTCCTCTTTCTGTTGTGCACAGTCGGAAGGGTCCACTGCCTCTAATGGAGACACCCATTTAGGAATCTGTGTGTAAACTTGCTTCTTCACCATTTCCCAAACCCTTAATAAAATTCCTCTAATATAGGAACTTCCTGTTAGCTCTGCGAGCTTCGCTGACGCTCTCTCATGAGCGCCCGATCCCCGGCACCGTAAATGCTGCCAGAACAGCCGAAAAACAGCTGTCTGGTGGTGAAAAACCCTCTCCCCGGGCAAAGGGGAGAGAGAAGAGCCGACAGGCGGGGGTAGAGCCCCCCAAGTGCGCCAGGAGAAATCCTGGGACGCGAAGGGTCTGGGCTCCCTATTGAAGCCTGTCAAGCTGCTCCGGACCAGGGACAACTCTGCTAAAGCGGAGCTAGAAGCCGTGACCAAAATCTGCTGAAAACAAGTGGGGGGACTTTTAACATCTCTACTTCGATTGCCGACAGAGCAAATCAGGAGAAAAAAGGAAAAAATTGCAAGTAACACTTTAACTCCGTTTTAAAATGCAGAAAATGGTGTCTGAGTGGGAGGAGGAAGCTACTAGGGAAAGTGCTTGTTAACGCTTGTTAGCGTTTGCAACAGTGATACAGCTACTGGATTACACCTTAAGAGAAAGTTTTAAAGTGGAAGCGCCCAAGAAAAGAATTTGGTATCGAGGAAAAGAATTTGGTACTGACTTTAATTAAAAGCTTGCTTTTATACTGTGTGGAAAATAGTTGGAATTGTCGTCCTGATAGCTGGATGAATATAAAGTGGCTGAAATATGGCTGACATCAGGGGTGAATCAGCAAATTCTCAAGCTGTGACTGTTCAGGTTTTTCAAGAACTTCTAGACTCTTTTAATTCTGCTCTTTTGGATACAATTGAAAGAGCTTTTTCAAAAAACAGCTTGGAAAATCATAAACAGTTGTTGGAGGGATCAGCAAATTCTCAAGCTGTGATTGTTCAGGTTTTTCAAGAATCTTTAGACTCTTTTAATTCTGCTCTTTTGGATACGATTGAAAGAGCTTTTTCCAAAAACAGCTTGGGAAAACATAAGCAGTTGTTGGAGGGCCAGCAGGAAATTACTCAGAGGAGTTTGTTTTTGGAAAAGCAAGAGGCTGTCAGGATTGCAAGGCAGGCTGGCACAGTTGAAACAATGGTTTTGGCAACGTTTCCATTCAATTGATAGAAAAACAACAAATAGACTCTTTATTGCAAGCTGACAATCTTTATGGCAACAAATTTTGGCTATATGGACAAAGGAATGGACTGAATGATTATACAAGCAAGAAGAGTCAAAATGGGGATTTCAAATTAGAAAATGTGACCTCAAGAAGGGAGCGAGTATTTCAGAAACATCAACCTCAAATCAACATTTTAAAATTTTCAAAAATAAAATTGGGGAGACTGTTGAAAGAATTTATTAAAAAAAAGGATTGGAAAAAATATAGAAAGAAGAACAGAAGATTAAGAAAGATATCTTCCTGTAGATTTTGAAATTTGAATTTGGCAAATATGTGTTTTAATGGTATTAAGAGATTTTTAAAATGTTTAACACAAGATTATATTATTTTAAAAGACATATGAGATAAATTGGGAAAGCTTTCAGGATGCCCAACTTCTTGAAGCAAAGAGGATTAATGTTAAATTCAGAATCCTATTACAAAATGACAATTAGTTTTGGATAGTAAAAGGGCTGCTTTTTAAAAAAGTTAGAGGTATTAAAATGGTTAATTGAAAATCTGAAAGATATCCTCCTGCAGATTTTGAAATTCATATTTGGTAAATAAGTGTTTTGATGGTATTAAGAGATTTTTAGAATGTTTAACATAAGATTATATTATTTTAAAAGATATAGGAGAGAAAATGTGTAAGATTTCAAGATGCCCAATTTTTCTGAAGGAAAGAGGATTAATGTTAAATTCAGAATTTTATTAGGGAGTAATGTTCAAAAAGAATGATGTTTGAGGGTATGGAAATGGAATTTATTCATGATTTTTACTGTTTGTAATACTGTTAAAGTATTGGATTATACATCAAGAAAAAGTTTTTTTATAATTAGGAAGAATGAATTTAACTTAATTGGTTGTGAGAATTTATAAAAGGGAGGTTGATGAATTGGAGCAAGGGGAGTTAAACAACGTGTGGGAGTTTTGAACTTTATAATTAGTTAGTTTATTTTAGCATATGTTTGTTAGATGCTATACCCTGTTTTTGCTCTGGGAAGTCGGGGGGGTGGGTGAGGAGGGTAGGATACGGGTTGGGATGGGAAAAAAGTGGTGAATAGAGAAATGTTTTAACAGAAGAAAGTATCTATGATTAGAATATAGGAGTTGCTCAGATACTAAAGGAGGAGAATATTTCACAGCAAAGAAGTTAGAAAGGGGAGAGGAGGAGAGGGGAGGGAGAGGGAGGGAGAGGAATGGAAGAAAGGAGAGGAGGAAGGGAAGGGGACAGGAGTAGGAGTGAAGGTGAGAAGAGGGAAAAGAAGAGAGAAGTGGGGGAAAGGAAAAGGAAGTAGGATGAGGTAGGAGAGGAGGTAGGAGAAAGTAGGAGAGAAGAGGAGGGAGGGAAGGGAAAGAAAGGAGAAGAAGAAGGTTTGTTGTGGAATGAGGGAAGAAAGAGAAGAGCAACTCCGAATGTAATTAAAATGTTTTATTTTAATGCTTTCTTTAAGGGAAACATGTATATGTAGGATTAATTATGTATAAGAAAATGTATATTTTCTGTTATGTGGGGAGGGGGAAAGGGTGGGGGAGAGAAAATTGTTTGTATTTCTTATAAAACTTTTCAATAAAAAAAATAAAAAATAAAATTCCTCTAATATAATGATTTGTAAAATATTTGGATTGTTTGTCTTTCTGAGACCACAAGAAGGAATGCCATCCCTGCTGCAAATCATATCCTTCAATTGCTAAAATGTGCTTTCTTGAGAGGATCACCCAATCTTTTATCCAAACCAGGGATGAAGCTTGGTAATAAAGCTCCCACATAGGGAGCCCCAAACCGCCCCTTGTTTTGTGCTCTTGCAGCATTTTTCTTTTTATACAGAGTTTTTTACTCTGCCAAATAAATTTACTTAGAATTTGGTCTAATTTCCTAAAAAATTTTTTATCCAATCTTGCAGGAGCCGTTTGAAATAAAAAGATCCATTTCGGTAAAACATCGGCTTTTATCGCGGCAATTCTACTGAAAAGTGAGATTTGAATATGCCGCCATCTCTCTACTTCATTCGCTGTGTCTATTAATAATTTAGAATAATTGAGGTCTTTGATAGAAGAACATCTATTTGTAAGCCAAATACCTAAATATTTAAGTTTTTTGACACAATTAATCCCCATAATACTTTGGATCTGTTCCTTTTGGGCACCTGACAATTTTTTTGTTAACATTTTGGTTTTATTCTTATTGATTTTTAATCCCGGTACCTCCCCGTATTCATCTAATTTAGTAAGTAATTTTGGTCCCGTATTAAGGGGATCTTCTAATATGAAAGCCAAATCGTCGGCGAATGCTTGGAGTTTGTATTCTTCCCCTTTAACTTTTAAGCCCTTAATTTCCGAATCCTGCCTGATCATCTTAAGAAGTGGTTCAAGTGTTAAAATAAATAAATAGCAGCGGTGAAAGAGGACATCCTTGTCTGGTATCTTTATAAATCTGTATCTCATCTGATAGTGATCCATTAAACAATAGCCTTGCCGACTGTTTAGAATAGATGGCTTGAACTGCCCTTGTAAACTGAGGCCCAAAACCCATCACTTCTAATTGTTGTATTATAAAATTCCAGCTGACTGTCAAAGGCCTTTTGGGCATCCAGAAAAATCATTACCATTGGTTTATCAGAGTGTGTTTCATAGTATTCTAAGGCATTCAATACCACCCTTACATTATCTCTTAGGTGCCTATGAGGCAGAAAACCATTCTGGTCTTGGTGGATAAATCGGGACAGGAACACCCGGAGTCTCTCAACCAGTATTGTCGCAAAAATCTTATAATCGACATTCAGGAGCGAGATTGGTCTATAGTTCTGGATCAGAGTTTTATCTGTTTTGGGTTTCGGGATTAGGGAAATGTAGGCTTCCGTCCAGGACCGGGGTATCTTAGAGTATAGTAAAACCTCATTAAATAGATCTTTAATATGCAAACTAAGTGAGTCAAAAACTCCTTTATAAAATTCACTAGGAATCCCATCCGGTCCCGGAGTTTTGCCATTGGCTTGTTTCTTGATAGCTACTGCAATTTCCCCAACTGTAATTTCTGCATTTAAAATTTCTTTGCAATGATCCGGAATCATCTCCAATTGTAGATTCTGGAGATAACTCTTAAGTTTATCTTCCTGATAGATTTCTTGGCTATATAAGGAGGTATAAAAATCTTGGGCCACCTTTGCTTTTTGCTCTGTAGTACCTACCAAATTTCCCATAGAGTCTTGTAAAAATTCAATCTTTCTAGATTCTGCCTCTTAATCTATATGACAACCACTGGCCCAGCTTGTTAGCATGCTCAAATTGATTTTGTCGACATTTCCAAATTTTATTCGCCAAATTTGATCTAGGATAGATAACTCATGCCTAATCAAGTCGATTTTCTCCTTAATCCAATTATTATGTGGATCTAAACTCAGCTCTCCTTCAGTTTTCTCCAATTCAGCCATTAACTCAATCCATTTGGCTTTCTCCTTTCTCCATTTGGTAGCTGTATATTTTATTACCAATCCCCTAACTACTGCTTTAACAGTATCCCAAATATTTTGAAGGGAAATATCTTCCCTCTTGTTTTCGGTAAAAAAATGATCTAATTCTTTTTAAATCATATTTATAAATCCCTCGTCTCTCATGATCTCAGCCCTCATAGACCATCTCGCTCTTCTAGTGGACCCCTTAAATTTTATTACCAGGGGGTGGTGGTCTGCCCATATATTCGTCCCTATTTCAACTGAATTTATGTCTTCTTTCAAATCTGATGTTGACCAGACCATATCTATCCTAGACCATGATCTGTGCCTGGGGGAGAAATATGTAAAGTGCTTTTGCATAGGATGGAAGTCTCGCCAGATGTCTCTTAACCCTATTTCTGTTTTTAGGTTATCCCATGTTTTAGGGAGTACCTTCCTATGCCCTTTTTTATATTTAGGAGAGCCCTTTCCTGGATCATAATCAATTGAAGTATCAGCAATCGCGTTGAGGTCACCTACTATGCATACATGCTCGTAATTTAATTCATTAATTTTCTTATACAAATCTTTAAAGAAACCCATTTGGTTAACATTAGGGACATATGTATTTACTAACAATACTATTTTTTGGCCAATACTAATCTCTAACATCAGTATCCTACCCTCTATATCTGCATACTCTTGACGTTTCACCAGGCCTCTCCGATTGTAAACAACAACTCCCCTTTTCTTCTGGTCGGCCAAGGATACATACAACTTCCCCAGTTTAGGATAAATTAAAATCTTAGAGTGGTCTTTCCTTATGTGGGCCTCCTGTAAACATATAATATCATAATTATCTTCTTGAAGTTTAGCCCAGACCTTTTTCCTCTTAGTGGGAGCATTCAGGCCATTGATGTTAATGGAAAACAGGTTGAGCACCTCATCCATACCTCTACTTACCTGCGTTCTTGAGTTTCTGGGATCTGGTCTCGATTTGGAAATTTGTTCCTCTTTCTTCTCCAGATTGGGCTGTGTCCTTGTCATGTCCAATATGCTCTGTGCTGTTGTTTCCTGGGCTACCTCTTCTTGGCTCTTACCTAGATTACCACCTTCACTCTCTTGGTCACTAAGATTAATATAGGCCTCCGCGAAGTCCTGCGCTTCCTGTACGGATTCCAATCGTAACCTCTGTTCTTGCCAGGTAAACATCAGGCCTTCCAGTAGAAGCCAACGATAACGTATCCCTTGTTTCCTCAACCATGTTGTCAAAAAGTCATATTTTGTCCGAATGTCTTGTACTCGTCTCAGGAGCTGGGGCAATACTGTTAGTCGGTTATCTTTGTAGGTAAAAGCTTGGTCCCTCGTTTTCCGAAACACTTCATCTCTTAGTGCTGTTCTAGTAAATCGAACATGGATCTCTTTAGGGAGCTTGTTGCGCCGAGCATAGCTGGTATATACTCGGTACACATCGTCAATATCTCTTGAAACTTCTGCAAAATCTCTTCCAGTAATTCTTGCAACAATCTCTCCCATTAGTACATCCAAGTGCTCACCTTTCTCTTCAGGGACATTCTGAAACCGTAAGAAGTAGCCAGATCTATTCATTTCGAGGAAGATAATCTCTTCCTCGATTTTTTTATTAGCCAAGGCTTGCCAAAGTTCGAGCCGCTCCATCCTACATGTCACTTTCTCGGAAGCTTGAATCCGTTCCTCATGATTAGTCAAAGTATTTTGGACCTCCTCAAACTTTGCATGAAACAACCTTGTCTCAGTAGTTAACGTTTCGACATTCCTCTTCAGCTCTTCCAAGGTTTGTGATGTTGAATCTTGATTTTTAATTAATGTTTCCTGTATAGACTGGAGAATATCTTGCGTCGATGCTTTTCCCGGAGTAGCCACGTCTTCAGATGATCTTTGTAGTGTCACAGAGGTAGTGGCTGGAGATGAGGCTGAAGAGGTTGTGATTGCCTTCTTCTTCAAAGTAGTAGTCACGGTAGCCATTTTGGATATTCCTAAAAAGTCTTTCCAAGCAATCATACAACACCAAATGGTTTCACTACCTATCAAAATTCACTCTTACTTCGCTATGTCCAATGTCCAAACCACACTAGGGGTAAATTTGCTCACTAATTCCTACTGGTTATCTAATTCCTACTGGCTATCTAAAAGGAAATAGGAAAGGAAAGGAAAAGGGAAAAAAAAGGGGGGGAAGTCCAACTATAATGAACCTAGGTGTAGTTAGCAATTTTGGTCACTAGATGGCAGCAGACACTAACTTCTCCAGTTCTCCAGCTCTTCCTGCAACGAAAGCAAATTCAAAAGTGATTGCTCATACAAATGGCGTTTTTCAAAAACAGAAAATGTTAGTACTAAGTCAAAGATAGGAAAATCAAAGGAAGCACAGCACTCTTTCTTTCAAGGTCTGTGGGGGATCACATTCCCAAACAGTAAGTCAAAATTCAAAATTCACCAGTCGTAAAAACAGGGTGAAATCAGATCGCAGTAATCAGTTATAATCCAAGGTTGATAATCTTCTCAAACTGCCAACTAACTTCACTGCCATCTCACTTAGTTTAGGCTCTGGGAGTAGAAAAGATTTTAAACTCCACTACCTTGTGGCTTCCAATCGAATCCCAGTCTCAAATTACCGAATCAGTCTTTTAGTTTGGTTTGGATGAATAGACTTCCTCAAGCAGTATAGCCACAGCCTCGGGGCGCCATAACAGGCATCCTCTCACTGGGCCGACATCGGGGAGGAACTTCAGTCTCTTCGTGCAGCCTGCACTTTCCACATGGAGCTGGCAAACTCCCCTCTTTTCCACCAAGCTTTCCCACTCGGTGTTGGCTTCAAAGAAGCTTCAATGAAGCCGCTGGGTACAGCGAAAGGAGAATTGGCTCGGGAGAAGAATCCCTTGCCTCCTCCGGCTGCTGTGACATCACAGGAAGTCCGCACCTCACTGTTTTTTTATGGGACAGGAGCATAGTGGTTTTTTAGTGCGTTTTGTAGCACTTGCCATGGTACGGATTGTACCGGAGTAGGTTCAGACAGGGCTTCAGCGGTGTCGAACATGTCATGCCTGTAGTGGCTCAGGAACAGCGCTTTTTTCTGGTTGTCCGACATTCTGAGGAAGTCATTCGCTTCCATGAAGCACCCGAACCTTGTCATATGACCCGTGTCCCTCCTGGTTAGTACTGGCTTCCCGGGAGGTTACACGAGGCTGGCTCCAAGGAATTATCAACGCTTCACTGAGTGAGGATTACTTCCCCATGGCCTTGAAAGAGGCGGTGGTGAGGCCTCTCCTCAAGAAGCCTTCCATGGACCCGGCAGTGTTAGCCAACTATCGTCCTGTCTCCAACCTTCACTTTGTTGCGAAGGTTGTTGAGAGTGTGGTCGCATGACAGTTTCCACAATACCTGGAGGAAACGTCTTATCTAGATCCATTCCAGTCAGGCTTCAGGCCCGGGTACAGCATGGAAACGGCATTGGTCGCATTGGTAGATGATCTCTGGAGGGCTCGGGACAGGGGTTGCTTCTCTGTTCTGGTCCTGTTAGACCTCTCAGCGGCTTTTCATACCATCGACCATGGTACCATGCTGCGCCAGTTGGAAGAGTTGGGGATGGGGGGCACCATATTACGGTGGTTCTCCTCCTTTCTCTCGGACCGGTTGCAGTTGTGTTGGCAGGGGGGCAGAGGTCGACCTCGAGATGCCTCATATGTGGGGTGCCTCAGGGGTCGGTTCTCTAGCCCCTTCTGTTCAACATTTATGTGAAGCCGCTGGGTGAGATCATCTGTGGCTTCGGGGTGAAGTACCACCAGTATGCTGACGACACCCAGCTGTACATCTCCACCCCGGGCCACCCCAATGATGCCCTTGAAGTGATATCCCGGTGCCTGGAGGCCATGCGGATCTGGATGGGGAGGAACAGGCTCAGGCTCAACCCATCCAAGACTGAGTGGCTGTGGTTTCCGGCACCCCGATATAGTCAGTTGACTCCATCACTGACTATTGGAGGCGAGTCGTTGGCCCCCATGGAGAGGGCTCGCAACTTGGGCATCCTCCTGGACACACAGCTGTCCTTGGAGGAATATCTGACGGCTGTGGCCAGGGACACTTTTTATCAGGTTCGCCTGATCTGCCAATTGCGGCCCTTCCTAGATCGGGATTCCTTGTGCACAGTCACTCATGCCCTTGTTACCTCTCGCCTGGACTACGGCAACACTCTCTACATGGGGCTCCCCTTGAAGAGCACCTGGAGACTATAGCTGGTCCAGAATGCGGCTGCGCGGGTAGTGACGGGAGCTGCATGGCGCTCCCACATAACACCTCTCCTGTGTGAGCTGCACTGGCTCCCAGTGGTCTTCCTGGTGCGCTTCAAGGTGTTGGTTATCACCTTTAAAGCGCTCCATGGCATAGGACCTGGATATCTTCGAGACTGTCTGCTGCCACCAATGACCTCCCACTGACGGGTGCGCTCCCACAGAGAGGGCCTCCTCAGGGTGCCATCAGCCAAGCAATGTAGACTGGTCGCCCCCAGGGGGAGGGCCTTCTCTGTGGGGGCACCTGCTCTCTGGAATCAACTGCCCCCAGAGATATGAAAAATTCAAGACCTCGGTGCCTTCCGCCGTGCCCTGAAGACCTTCCTTTTTTAGCAAGCCGGGCTGGCTTAATGCTTTTTAAATGTTTTTAATACGTTTTGTTACTGTTTTTTAATTTTGGAGCCAAATTTATATATATATATATATTTAAATTGTTTTTAATGTTTGTATCTATGTTTTTTACTTTGGCTGTACACCGCCCTGAGTCCTTCGGAAGAAGGGCGGTCTATAAATTTGATAATAAATAAATATAAGTGCCCCATTTCTCCTTCACTGGGTTGAATGGTGCCGGCAGATGGAATTCAGACATGCTTGCCGCAATTCTGCGTGTTTGAATTGGCGCGCAAGATGGCCACCATTTGCTTTTGCCGCCGGGCTGGATTGTTTCATTGTCAGCTCTTTTTGATTCCAGTGTTTTCTTCAGGATCCCACCTTCGTCACCAGTGTTAGATAGGTGGATTGAAGAGAGTGAAGACAGGTTTCAGACAACAGCTCTTTATTCAGCAACTAGATGGTAAAATTGTTCCAGATTCCATGAAACTCCTTGTCTAACAAGTTCAGACTGGTTGGGTGTCAAACTTTGCCTATCAAGGCAGCTTCATTCCAATCCGTATCAGCAGTCAATAACTTGAAATTGGCTATATATAGCTTCATTCTTCTGCTGCCTTGCTTGAATTGCTGAATTTAGTAGTTGGTTGTTATAACTTGTATTGGGTCCCCAAATTATGCTCTGAATCTATTTTTTTTTTTTATTTATTTATTTATTTATTTATTTATTTATTTATTTATTTATTATTTATTATTTATTTGTTTGTTTGTTTGTTTGTTTGACTTATATGCTGCCCTCTCTCCAAAGGACTCAGGGCGGCTCGCTTCAGTGAAACAATCACAATAAATACACATTAAAACAGACTAAAACAGACTAAAACCAATTTAAAACAGTAGACCCCATCAGTCCAGGCTAGGGGGTTTAAACAACCATGTCTTAAGCTCATGGCGGAAGGTACGAAGGTCTGGGGCCAATTGAAGACCCAAGGAAGTTGATTCCAGAGGGTGGGCGCGCCCACAGAGAAGGCTCTACCCCGGATTTCCGGCGGCGACCTCAGTGCGTTAGGGACGAAAGGGGCGAAGCTCCGTTCCTGGGTCCCTAACAATCCCGCATCTGGAGCCAAAACAGGCACTATTGATCTCGTAGTGATCAATAGTTTAAAGGGGAACATCTTAGGACCTTGGAGGAGATCGCAACTTCTCCGAAGGTACAAGATAAAGCCCTTAATCCAGAGTGAGGGAAAACCAGCCTTACGGGGCTGGCCGGAGGCGCTGATAACTGTATAAGAGGGAAGCGAAGATCGAAAACTAAAAGAGGTCAACAGAAGACCATTATTTAGAAAAACCCAAAAAACTACCTGATAGTAAGAAGTAGCGCTGGTGGAAGAGAAATCCGAAAAAAGAAAGGGGATAAGCGGTGACGGAAGATAGATCGGAATGGAGCCATCTTGAAAGTAAAGTGACAGCGCAAAAATCTGAACAGCTGAGTGTACAGGGAGAGCAGAAGAGCGGAAGAAGGTAATTCTTATGAATACTGCAACGAGAATAGTGAATAATTTAAAAAGACTTGAATATTATTATTAGATCTTATAAGTGTGGACTGGATTGAGTGGAGAGAATTGGATAAAAAACAAAACAAGAACAGACCGTGCAACATCAGAGTGAGCGGAGAGTGTGTGTGCAGCGTGGAGTGCTGGAGATTGGAGGAGAGGAGAGGAACCTGGACGGATCTTTACAAACCGATCGTATTGGATTTTACTGACATGGAGTTGCCAGAGTGGATTGAACTAGATAATTTGAGAAAGAAATAGCTTGTGGGAGAGTGTGGAGAGAGTTGGGACAAACTCCGGTAAAACCGATTGGAGTGGATTTATATAAACTATCTTTTAGTGATACTTCTTGTGAAGATTAGGATACAAAACTGATACAAAGTGTGAGAGACTTTGACTACTTGACTATTTGACTATTAGAGACTGAACTGTTTCGATTGAACTATTCAAATATTGACTAATAGCTGATTAACCAGACGATAAGGACTTAAATAGAGGATATAAGATATTGAACATTATACCCTTGGGGCCGGACGTGGATTCTACTAATAGGAACACAGAGGACTATAGATTAAATTGGATGGCGGAATAATCAAGGTGAACAGGGTGATCCAGACTTTTGGAACCATATTTGGTTGGAAGAAAGATAAGTTTACATAATAACAACAAAGATAAAAGACTATAGAGTCAAACTACAACAGAGAGTTAATGGACAATATATATATGTTTGGTTCGATGTAAACTTATTATACTATATATCATAAGATACTAGAGCCAGAAAATAACCTCTAATAACTTATTAGTTTTTCTCTTAAGTAGTTTATCTATTTTGTCTATTTGAAGTTAATTAAACAATTATAGCATATTATATTTAATTATATTTATTCAATTTATCCATATACACCTAATTAATTTAAATAATCTGATAGAGCTATAATAATTAATCTGATATTGATTTCATTTTAGAACTATTATAATAAAATACATTTTATTCTGTAAGTAATTGAAAAATAAGGCAATTAATGAATTGTTAGAAGCCTACCTTTTCCTCGTTGTTTCCCCCTTTTCTTGCTTTTCCCCCCGCTTTCCTTTTTGCTCTTTTCCCAATATTGTATTATTGATTAGAAATATTCTGAAAAAAATTTGTAAAAATAATCCTGCATCCAAGTTATAAATATTATACAGGTGAGAATTTTATGAAATTGTGGGCAAAAATAATAAGCATAATAGATATGGCAACCTCAAGCACATCAACTACTGTTAAATCAACCAAGAAAATATCTCCAACCCAAACACTATTGGTGGCTTCCGCGGCTCAGCAGAAGACAGGGGAAACAACAGATAAAGAAAAGACTAACATAGGTATGCAAAACATCCAAGCTGCCCTTGCAATGATCCAGGAGGGAATGAAAAGGATGGAAGATAAGATGACCCTCAATCATGATGAAACTAAAAGTAATCACGAACAAATGCGATTGGATGTAGGGGAAATCAAAGATGAGATTAGAAATAGAGATGAGAAAATAGAGAAAATTCAACAAAATATTACCGAAAATGAACAGAGAATCCATAAAGTTGAGGAAAAGGCGGAAGCCACAGCTATCAGGTTGGAACAGATGGAGAATCAACAAGTGATAAGGAGTCGAGATACCGAAGATGCACTGACATTTCTTGAAATGGAAAGAACGTTGTCTTACCTGAACGTTCCTTTTCAGTTCTCTGCGACTGCAATCCACCTCTGGGTTCCTTCCTCATCGCTTCTCTTTTGACTGGGTGATATCTTTAAAATTGTGTCTTTGTGCTGTGGCCACGCCCCACTTTCCCATGATGCACCAGTCTTTGAACGAAGGTGTGACCAACTAGTCAAAAATTTCAAAATTAACAGTAACAACTCTAAAAAACCATGAATTCTGGAACTAGTGAAAACCAGAACAGTCAGTAACCAAAAGGGTGGGAGTGGATTGCAGTCGCAGAGAGCTGAAAAGGAATGTTCAGGTAAGACAACGTTCTTTTTCCAGCACTCTGCTCCTGCAATCCACCTCTGGGATATACCAAAGTTCAGATCCCAAGGGTGGGAAACTAATTGGTCCCTGAACTCTGGACGTCAATAACACTCTGAAGGACACGTCGACCGAAAGAAGCTTCAGTGGAGGCATAAGCATTGATACGATAATGTCTGATGAAAGGTGTCACAGAAGACCAAGTAGCGGCCCTACATATGTCAGAAACTGAGGCCTGCGTAGCCCAGGCAGCTGACAATGCCGCACTCCGTGTGGAATGTGGTAAAATTCGATCTGGAACAGCTCGGGAACGTTGCTGGTAAGCTGTAGCTATACACGACTTAATCCACCTGCCCACGGTGGATGGAGAAATCTTCTGGCCTAAGGATGTTGGATGAAAAGACACTAGAAGAGCCTCAGTTTTCCGGAATGATTCAGTTCTGCGAATATAACGACGCAGAGCTCTGCGCACGTCGAGGGTATGCCAGTCCTTTTCACGTTGATGCCGTGGTGACGGGCAGAAATCCGGAAGAATGAGCTCCTGAGCACGATGAAAATATGAGTTCACCTTGGGCAAGAAAGCAGGATCCAGACGCAGTATCACTGTATTAGGTTGGAAGATACAGAGATCCTTTCTAATCGAAAGAGCAGAGAGCTCAGATACGCGTCTGGCCGAAGTGACAGCTAAAAGGAAAGTTACCTTGAGCGACAAAAACTTGAGGGGAATTGATCCCAGTGGTTCAAAACGGGGAGACATCAGAGCTTGAAGGACGAGAGAAAGGTCCCAGGTTGGATACCGATGGACAGGAGGTGGGCATAGATTCATGGCCCCATGAAGAAACCCCTTAAGCAGTGGATGCAGAGCTAAAGACGAATAAGGAGGGCACCTTACGACTGTAGACAGCGCCGCCGTCTGACGACGAAGAGTAGATGGCGACAATCCTTTGTCTAAACCGATTGCAAGAAGCACAGGACGTCTTCAATCCTGGCTGAAGTAGGGTCCACCAGGTTCGTCGCACACCAGGCACAGAACGATCTCCAGGTCGACTCGTATATCCGCGATGTCGATGGTCGTCGGGAAGCTTGGATCGTACTTATGACAGAGTCGGGGAGCCAGTCCTTTCGCAAGATGACCCGCTCAAACGCCAAACGGCCAATCGGAGCCACCCTGGGTCTGGATGGTCGATGGCCCCTTGACGTAAGGCGATGCGTTCCGGTGGAATCAGCCACAGTGGACGGGTCGACAGCGCCACTAGATCTGCGTACCACTGCCGACGGGGCCAGTCGGGGGCCACCAGGAGCAGCTTGGCTCGTTCCTCCAACAGCCTCCGAATCACCTGGGGAATCAAGGGAGCCGGGGGAAAGGCGTACAAGAGCCCCAGAGGCCAGCGGCACCGGAGTGCGTCCTGATCCATCGCTGAGTGGCACGGGTAACGAGTCACAGAGTGAGGTAGTTGGGCGTTCAACGGGCTGGCGAACAAGTCTACTACAGGCATGCCGAAGATGCGAGTCGCCTCGTGAAAAAGTCTTGGGTCCAGTTGCCACTCCGATTGATCGCGGCTTTGCCTGCTGAGCCAATCTGCCCGCACGTTGTCTGTGCCTGAGATGTGATCGGCTCTCAGAGAGAGAACATGGTGTTCCGCCCAACGCAATAGATGTTCCGCTTCCAGCATTAGTGGCCTTGAATGAGTCCCTCCTTCTTTGTTTACATGGGCCTTGGCTGTAATGTTGTCCGTGAGGACAAGCACGTGGTGACCCTCCAACTGCGATTGGAAATGGCGGAGGGCTAGCCGGATGGCCCTCAGTTCCAACAGATTGATATTGTGACCTTTTTCCAAGTCGGACCAACGGCCCTGCACTACCTGATTTAGAAGGTGTGCACCCCAGCCCCGAAGACTGCCATCCGAAGTCAGAGTCAGTTGGTCCTGTATCAGAAAATACGAACCTTTGAATGGCTGGACCTATCCACCACTGGAACGACAGCCGAAGTTGGGGCGGAAGAGACACTTTGTGGGAGGAATCGCTGTGGCCCAAACGTTGGAAAGGTAGCAGGAACCATTGTAGCGGCCTCGCGTGGCGTCGAGCCCACAGCACAATCGAGAAGCACGAAACCATTTTCCCCAGTAGTTGTGAGAGCTGGAGAAGAGGTACAGACCGATGTGAAAGAATTTGACGGATCAAATCTTGAATGTTCCGAATTCTGTCCGGGGAGAGAAAAACCTGATCTTGTGTAGAGTCGATCACTGCCCCCAAATGCAGTAGCGACATGGACGGGTGAAGATGACTCTTTGGAAAATTTATTGAAAATCCATGGTCCTGGAATACCTTGATGACTAGTTGAAGGTCTCGGGCAGCCTGACTCCTGGAAGATGACAATACCAGGATGTCGTCGAGATAACAGAGTACCCGAACCGGGATCTTTCGGAGGGAAGCCGCCACGACAGCCACCAATTTGGTGAAGGTCCTTGGGGCAGAGGATAAGCCAAAGGGCATCGGGCAATATTGATAATGGTCCTGTCCAATTTGAAAAGGTAGAAACTTTCTGTGTGCGGGCAAAACTGGAAAATGCAGATATGCCTCCCTGAGGTCGACTGATTGAAGGAGGTCGCCACGACGAACCCCCCCCCCAGGATGGACCCCAGGGAGTGCATCTTGAATCTGCGATAACAGATGGAGAGGTTGAGATCTTTCAAGTTCAAGATAGCCCTCCAACCTCCGGAATGTTTCGGGACCAGAAAGAGAGTTGAGTAGAAGCCCAAGCCATGTTATTGCGGCGGGACCCTCTCTATTGCCCTGATGTGGAGTAGATGGAGGACCTGTTCCTGTAGCAGGCGGCCCATTTTGGGTGAATGAGGTGCAGGACAACAAATATGACAAGATGGGGGACATCCCAGAAATTTGATCAACAGGCCGGAGGCCACCGTATGGAGGACCCATGCGTCCGAGGTCGACTGCTCCCATTGGTGATGAAAAAATTGCAGACGACCGCCGATGGGATCCAGCGACCTGCAGTCATTTCCCCCTGCGAAATTGGCGGTATACAGACCCATGGAAGGGGCGCTTGGAGGCAGTGGTGTTTCTGGACCTGTCACGAAACCGCTGGCGATCAGAGGAACGGTCAGAACCGAAGTACTGCGGGCGTTGTGAGTAGGGGCCACCCGAACCCGACGCCGCCCGAAAGGACTGTCTTTGATAGTAAGGCGTATAACGTTGTTCAGGCCTGCGATACGATGATGTTGGCATAACCTTCCGTTTGTCCTTATCCTCGATAAGAACAGGATCGAGTGCGGAGCCAAACAGATTCGGGGCCTTGTATGGGGCCGCCGCCAAACGCCATTTGGCCTTGGAGTCGGCCCTCCAGTTCCGAAGCCAAAACAAGCGACGGGATGTTACTGACGACACCAATGCCCTGGAGGCAAACTTCACAGAATTCAGTGAGGCGTCAGCTGAATATTCCGTAGCAGCTACAATTTTGTTTATGTCCTGGTGCAGGCGTGTATCTTCCAGTGGCAGTCTATCCTGAAGTTGCCTTAGCCAAAGCAACGTTGCCCGGTTAAAAAATGATGTAGCGGTCGCGGTCTTGATTGTCCATGCCAAGGCCTGATGTTCCTTACAGAAAGAAAGCTCAGACTTCCTGTCCTCCGATTTCAAGCCGTCTAGTGAGTCGGTGGAAATAACGACAACGAAGACAGACCAGCAATTGGTGGATCCACTACGGGCACACTCAGCATGGCGTCCAAATCCGGAGCCGCACAGTATAGTTTCTTATCAATACTATTAGGGCCCGTTGAAGAAGCCGGTTGAGACCAAGGCGTTTGTAACACGTCAGAAAAAAGTTGAGGACAAGGAATGAAGTCCCTGCCCAGCTTGGAAGATGAAAACAAAGCCTCGTGGGGGGCCGACGTAGAAGCAGACTCAGACGGTATAGTGGTCGAAGTAGACATGTTCGTGATTTGACGCGCTTTGTGAAGGAGGGATTTAAATAAGGAGGGTCTGAAAAGTCCAGCAAAGGCAGGAACATCAGGTGTCAGGCCTTCATCTTCTGAAAATTCCAAATCCTCCATTGCATCGTCCCCTTGATCAGATTCCTCCGAAGATTCGGGTGCGAAGCGGCGAGAGGACTTCAAAGGAGGCAGGGTAGGAGGTTGAGACACCTGTGGGGGAGGCACCTGAGCTTGTAGACAGGGCGGCTGTTGGATTCCTGCGGCCAGTAGTGAGGACAGGGCATTCGATAGTAAGAGTTGCAAGTCCACCTGGGAAGACACTAACTGGCCATCAGCTCCACGAAGACCGGCGGCGGTTTGTGTGAAAGTCGCCTCGGGGCGAGATGTAGAAGAAGAAACAGGAGGAAGTAGACCAACCGATGAAACGTCCGGCAGAGAAATAGAAGCTCCCTTGGACAGCCGCCCCGAAGTACTTGGCCGTATTGGACCAGTTGTAGATTCTCGAGTTGGAGAAGGAGGAGCTTGGCCGGAGGCAAAAATAGATGCCAGGGTGGCCTGTCTGGCCTTGTCATATTGGCGCTCAAGGGCCTTGTGGCGTCGTTGAGCATCCTTATCCGCCGCCGACGACTTATGCTGACGGGAGTCCTCAGAGGCAGAAGCCAATCTGCCACGTGATTTAGATTTGTGTTTGGCCGGAGCCCTAGGTGGACTAGGCTCATGCTCCATGTCAGAAGATAGGTAAGCATCCGCCATTCTTTTGTTTGTTTGTTTGTTTTAATTAATTATTATTAATAATATTTTTTTTTTGAAAAATATTAGGAATTCAAAACAACTGTAAAAATCCGAACTATATACAACGAGACACCAATGAGGCCACGGGCAATTGAAGCAGTCCAGCCAAATTCCAACAAAAGGAAAAGAAGGCAATCGCTTGATAAGGTGTCAGAAAAAAAAGGAAAAAGCCCCAAATGCAGTGGGATAGCTGGAGGTTGCCACAAATTGCTAAGGAGAATGAGTGCTCACCCGAAGAAAGCAAAGGCACAGAACACAAGGGCAACACAAACAATAGCGACCCGACAGAAAAACGGGTGACTCAAGGCTGCTCGTCAGATAAAAAGGCCCTTTGTAGCGGTTTTGGCGCCAAACACAACAACAAAATGGCGGCCACGAGATCGTGATAAAATGGCCACCAGTGCAGGCAAGGGGAGAGCCGCGGTTTGATGGCCGAAAAGAGGAAGGCCCGATGTCAAATTTCACTAGGCGCCACCCGAAGAACAGGCGCCAGCAAAGCTCACCACCGTCGGAAGGTCAGCGCTCCAGGATGGTCAGGTGCAGCTTCTGATAGAACGCCTGCTGGCTGGAGCGGTAAACTTGAATGGGCAGACAAATGGAGCTCCGTGCCCACTAGCAGCAGCGGTGGAGGTAATCAAACATCAGAGCCCACAGGGCGAACCATGCGAAGAGCTCCGGAGCCGCCCTAGGAGAGCCGAAAAAGGTTCGTTGAAAGGAAATGGTGTGTGGGGGGGGAAAGCGGCAAACGCGAAACCCCACGCCACACACCGGCGGCTGTAGAAAGGACAGGGTACCGCTCCGAAGGGTCGGAAACCCGAGCTGCGTTCAACAGACGATAAGGATCCCGGCGGAAGACGGGCTGGTTTCCCGAGCCCCACTCTCACGCCCTGCAGCTCACAGATATGGCTCTCACTGAGAATGAAAAAACTAAGAAAAATAAATTAAAACCTAACGCAATGAAGCTAAAACCACCTCAAAAAATTCAGCACGAAGAAAAAACACACCAGTCAGTCAGCGACTGAGAGAAAAGACTGGTGCATCATGGGAAAGTGGGGCGTGGCCACAGCACGAAGACACAATTTTAAAGATATCACCCAGTCAAAAGAGAAGCGATGAGGAAGGAACCCAGAGGTGGATTGCAGGAGCAGAGTGCTGGAAAAAAAGGCATCTTTCTACTTAAGATTCCAAAATATAGAAGAACAGAGAGACGAAGACTTGGGCGAAATCATGGTTGGAATTTTGGCAGAGGCGACACACAAAGATAAAGATGAAATAAGAGGTGGTATTGATGAAATTTACAGGGCCTTCACAAATTATGCAAGAAGAAACAAACTCCCTAAAGAAGTACACATCAGATTTACGAAAAAAAACAATGAAAGAAGAAATATACCGAAAGATGAGAGAGGAGACAGTTATGTACAAAGGGAGGGAAGTTCTAACACTAAAACAAGTACCGAGAAGGGCCAGGGATGGGAGAAAAGATTATAACTTCTTAACCCGACAGTTAAATAAGCTCAAGATAAAATTCAGATGGCTTATACCAGAAGGAGTACTTATTTCATGGGAAGGAAGAAAATTTCGAATTGACACCATAGAAAAAGCCCAGGATTTCACCAATCAACACTTAGGATATGAAGGAGAACAGGAGAGCAGAGGAGGTAGAGAAGATCAAAACCCCAGTGACCAAGAGGAGCAACCAACAAACAAGGAGGACAAGGAACGGAAGAGGGGAAAGTTGGGGAAGGAGGAAATGACGGGGACTACACAAAGAGTCACAAGAAACACAACAAAACTTAAAATAACAGACAAATAAACAACAGCAGGAATGGAAGAAGAACTAAAACTCATCTCTATAAATATAAACCAAGCAAAAGACATCAGACATTCACTAAACTGCAAAAATTAGGAGCAGATATAATCACATTACAAGAGGTACACATAAAAAAACAACAGAAAAAATTACTCGAAAATAAAAAACTAGGAGTAATATACACATCCTTAGGCGACTGTAAAAAAAGGGGAGTGGTAATATATGTTAGAGATCATATAAGAAGAAAGCCAATATATGCGGACAAAGAGGGTCGAGTCTTAATAATAGAAGTAAAACTGGAAACAAAAATAATACTGTTAGTAGCCATTTACGCTCCAAACGGAAACCAAATAGATTTCTATAAAAAACTACATGATAAATTAAAGGAGTTGGATTATGAAAATTTGCATCATCAGAGATTTTAATGCAATTGTTAACACACAAGAAGATTACCATAGTAATAGGAAGAATAAAATCAAAAGGAAGACATTGCCACAAACATTCAAGGATTTGGTACAAGAAATGAGTCTACATGACACTTGGCGAGAATTAAATACTAAAACCAAACAGTACACACACTTTTCTGGCCCACATCAATCGTGGTCAAGATTGGATATGGCTTGGATGACACCCCAATTAAGTAAAGAAACACACGACGTAGAAATTATGCCTAGCATATGGGCCGACCACAATCCCATTAAAATAATTTGGAAAGGCTCCTGAAAACAAAAAAGATGGAAAATGGACACAAGTATTATAAAGGAAAAAGAGTATCTACAAATGATAGAAAAGGAGATTAAGATATTTTTTCAAATTAACACAAAGGACCAAACGTCGTTACAAAATTTATGGGACACGACGAAAGCTTATATTAGGTAGGGGCTTAACTATTGCATATGTGGCAAAAAGAAAAAAAGAGAAACAAAGAATCAGGAACGACTTATTGGAAGAAATCAGGATAGAGGAAACTAAATTACAACAGTACCCTAATAACAAGATAGCACAGCAAAAACTTAATTTGGCTAAACACAAATTGAATTTGACTACAAAAGCTGAATTGGCACAAAAAATAAAAATGGCAAAACAGACCAACTTTGAACATGCAAACAAAACTGGACGCTGGTTAGCTTACAAATTAAAAAAACAAACAGAAAAAAGAATTATTCACCAACTCCAGGACGAATCAGGAACTTTAGTCCACACACACCTAGATAAGAAAAACATAGTCAAAACATTCTTTCAAAATCTCTATCGACAGGAAGATGTCCCGGAAGACCAAATTCGAAAATATCTTAGTAAAGTGAATATTACACAATTCGAAGAAGAGCATAGAGAGACCCTGAACCGCCCCATAACAATGACCGAACTGACCGAAGCTCACAAAAAACAAAAGAACAATAAAACCCCAGGACCAGATGGAATTCCTACTGAATTTTATAAACACTCCCAACAAGAAATAGATGAAATATTGCTACAAGTCTTCAATGCAGCATTATTGACAGCTGAAATTCCAAAATTATGGACAGAAACCATTATTACGTTAATACACAAAGAAGACTTAGATCCGACCCAAGTTAGAAATTACAGACCCATTTCATTACTCAATGTGGATTACAAACTATTTATATCAATACTAGCGCAGAGACTCAAAACAATAATTCATAAATATATACATGCAGACCAAAACGGCTTTATATGCAGGAGGCAGATTAAAAATAATTTGAGAACAATTATAGATATTCTGGAATATTACGATAAGAAGATAGACAAGGAAGTAGCCTTAATATCTCTCGATGCCCAGAAGGCCTTTGACAACTTAAATTGGTCCTTTCTTACAATACAACTTGAGTCGATGAATTGCGGAGAGAAATTCCTTAAATTGATAAGAAAAATCTACTCCTGTCAAACAGCCAAAATTACAATAAACGGTCACATGACACAAACTTTTGACATTCAGAAAGGAGTACCACAAGATTGCCCCATGTCACCTCTATTATTTATAATTGCATTGGAAGTTTTATTAACGGAAATCAGGAAGGAGGAAGACATTAAAGGCCTTAAGATCCTGGGAGAGGAGTATAAACTACTTGCCTTCGAAGACGATGTGATTTTCATACTGGAAAACCCAATACGATCTGGAACCAGGTTGATGACAATGATAGAGGAATACGGGGAAGTTGCGGGCCTCAAAATAAATAAGCAGAAGACGAAAGTACTGACAAAAAATATGACCCAAACACAGAAGTTGAAATTAGAAGAAGAATTAGGAATTCAAATAGTAAAGAAAATAAAATACCTAGGTATTTGGTTGACAGCAAAAGCAACTACAATCAAAGAAGATAATTATACTAAATTGCTAAAACAAATCAAAAAAGACTTGGAAATTTGGAGTAGATTACAACTGTCGTTGATGGGCAGAATTGCCTCAATAAAAATGAATATATTACCAAGAGTATTATATCTATACCAAGTGATACCAATACACCCCGGAAGAGATTTCTTTAAGAACCTCAACAAAACAACAATGAACTATATATAGCAGGGAAAGAAGGCCAGAATTAAAATCAAAGCTCTACAGGATTCACGAGACAAAGGAGGCCTAGCAATACCAGATTGGGAATTCTACTACAAGGCATCAGGACTGACTTGGATCAAAGAATGGATGAAACTGGACAACAAAAGAACTCTATATTTAGAAGGCTTTGACTTAATAAGAGGATGGCACGCTTTCCTATGAGACGGATCGGACAAACGACACATGTACTTCCAACGTCATATAATTCGAGCTTCACTATTCAAGATTTGGCAGGATATTAAGAGAACTCACTATACTAGAATACCAAAATGGTGGTCCCCGATGGAAGCATTGATATACCCGAATACTCTCGAAATAGGAAAGATGATGCGGTATCAAGACTTATTGAATCAGGAAGGCGAACTCATCTCAAGACAGCAACTCCAAAACTCTGGCATAAATATTGATTGGTGGCCCTATACTCAAATACACTCAAGACACACAGCAGACAAAAAGCAATATGGAATCTCGAATAATTTGAACGAATTGGACAAGATTTTACAAGGGCCAGAACAAAAGATGATAACCAAAATATATAACTATCTTCTTAGATATAAATTATTGGAAGAAACAGTAAAAGAAAACATGATAAGGTGGGCCAGGGACATAGGGCACAACATTCAATTGGCAAACTGGGAGAAATTGTGGAAACAGAACATCAAAATGACAAGAGCCACATCCTATAAAGAAAATCTCATAAAAATGTTTTACAGATGGCACTTAGCACCAGCCAGATTAGCCAAAATATACCCGAATGCCTCCCCATACTGTTGGAAGTGCAAAACAAAAAAGGGGACGTATTACCATGCCTGGTGGATACCTCATCCCAAAACCACGAATGATCTCTCCCAGCGGCTTCATGTAAATGTTGAACAGAAGAAGCGAGAGGACCAACCCCTGAGGCACCCCACAAGTGAGAGGCCTCATGGCCGACCTCTGCCCGCCTGCCAACACCGCTTGCGTACGACCCGAGAGGTAGGAGGCGAACTACCATAAAACAGTACCTCCCACTCCCAACCCCTCGAGGCATCGCAAGATACCATGGTCAATGGTATCGAAGGCTGCCGAAAGATCTAATAGGACCAGAACAGAGGAATAACCTCTGTCCCGAGCCCTCCAGAGATCATCCACCAGTGTGACCAATGCCGTCTCCGTGCTGTATCCGGGCCTGAAACCCGATTGATACAGATCTAGATAATCCGCTTCATCCAGGGCCACTGTGAACTGACGTGCCACCACGCTCTCAACAACCTTCGCCACAAAGTGGAGGTTGGAAACCAGACAAAAGTTGCCTAAAATGGTTGGATCCAAGGCAGGTTTCTTGAGAAGGGGCCTAACCACCGCCTCCTTCAAGGCAGCGGGAAACTCCCCTCATCCAAAGATGCAGTTATCACTGCCTGGATCCAGCCAGGTGTCACCTCCCGCACTGAATAGACCAGCCAGGAAGGACACGGGTCCAGCAAGCAAGTGGTCTCATTCAGTTCCCTCATGATCCTGTCCACTTCCTCAGGGGTAACAGGGTCGAACTCTTCCCAGACAACAAAACCTGCTGCCTCCCCGCCATCTGACCCTGCCCAGTCAGAGTCCAAGCCGTCCCGAACCTGAGCGATCTTGTCCAAAAGATGTTGATTAAACTCCTTGGCCCGCCCTCGCAAAGGGTCCTCCCCTGCCCTCTGGTTCAGGAGGGAGCGGGAGACCCTAAACCGGGCGATTATCTGTGGATGCGACGGGGGCGGAGAAGTAACGACGCTTTGCCGCTGCCATCTCCATCAGGTAAGGCCGTGTAAACGTTCTTAGCTGTACACGGTCAGATTCGGAATGACTGGCCCTCCAACAGCTCTCTAGGCCTCTCCTCCGACGCTTCATCTCCTGGAGCTCCTCAGTAAACCAAGGAGCCAAGATCTGTGTCGAGTCAGAGGCCGCTTAGGCACAACACGATCGAGAGCCCCAGCAGCTGCCTCATCCCAGGCTTCCACCAGGGTCTCGATCGGGGCGTGGGAGAAAGAGAGAGGAATCATCCCAAGGTCCATCTGGAACCTATCTGGGTCCATCAGGTGCCTGGGGCGGAACCAGGTGGTAGGTTCCGCATCCCAGCGACGAGAGGTGGCATCCTGGAAGCCCAGCCACAGGAAATAGTGATCGGACCATGACAGGGGACAGACAACAGGTAATTCTCCCTCCCCTGAACTCACCATGACACTGTTTAGAGATAAAAACAAGATCGGGTGCATGCCCTCCTTCATGAATAATCTGAATAATCTGAATCAGGTCCATGGCTGCCATGGAAGCCATGAGCTCCCAAGCCACCCCTGACCCTCCGCCCAGGGATGGCAGATTGAAGTCCCCCAGCAATAAGTCTGGGGAATTCCACCACCAGCCCCGACAGGGCATCGAACAGGCCGGGCAGGGCTGTCGCTACGCAGCGGGAGACAGGTACGTAATCAACAGGCCCAACTGTCCCTGAGGGCCACATCTCATGAGGAGGGTTTCACACCCGTCTATCTGAGGAACAGTGACCTCCCGCGGTCTCAGGGTCTTCCTGACAACAACCACCACCCTCCCTCCCCTCCCCTGGGCCCTTGGCCGGTGCAGCACCCGGAAACCTGGTGGGCAAAGTTCAGTCAGAGGGACACCTCCCTCCGGGCCCAACCAGGTTTCCGTAATGCAAGCCAGGTCTGTGTTTTCCTCCTCAATCAAATCCCGAATGAGGGGAGCTTTGTTAACCACAGACCTAGCGTTAAAATAGACCAGTCGGAGCCCAGTGAGCCTCCCTCTCAAACCCCCAGGCAGTCGGGTGGAACCAGGAGAGTCGGAGCATGGCACCGCTCGAAGACAGCGGAGACGAGCTCCAAGTGCTGATACGGCCCTCTGTTCATCCACCTGCCTCTATTCCCAATCGCAACCAGAATCAAAGCTCCCACCCTTCCCTCTAGGGTCCCCAGTGGACCCCGCCACTCTTCCCTACCATCGCTCCCCGGCCAGGACTGCCACTGACCCGGAGGAGCCCCCCCCCAGCAACCTTCCGGCAATCGCAACCCACCCTTCTCCCCAAACCCCTTAAAAATCTCACTAAAAAACAATATAGCGCTCACTTACTATAACGCCTAGAACCCCTAAAACCCTTGTGAATCTGTCCATAAAATACTGATAATTATCCATGACTGGATCATTGTCCTCTGCGACTGGCAATGTCCACTTAGCTGCTAGTTCTTTCAGGAAGTTTAGTACAAAGAACACCCTTGTGTAATCCATCAGGAATTTTGCACCCCAGGTTCACATAAATAACTCACACTGACGGATGAATATTCTCATTTTGTCTGGTTTGTGCTCAAATCCCTCCATCAAATTTCCATGTATGTATATGGCTGAAATTGGAAAAGGTATCTTGGGCATTGCTGCATAGCGGAAACTGCAGGGAGTATTGCTGACATCAGGACATTTTTAAACTCTGCTGAATCAACTGAAGCTTTATGGCAATAAAGTTCCTGACTTCTGTCTCTATCGCATGAGACAGTGTAGAAGGGCATCCACCATGCCTGGAGTTGAGCCTCCATCTGTATGTGTGTCTGTAGCTATCCTACTAAATGTTCTCCTTTATCCAGGTGAGCAATAGGAGTCAGGGGTGGCCCAAATAATAGATCAACAGATGAAGTGTTACTACTTTATTGCAATTCTTCCTATAATACAGGAATCTCCCAAGCATGCTTGTCATAGAATAGAATAGAATAGAATAGAATAGAATAGAATAGAATAGAATAGAATAGAATAGAATAGAATAGAATAGAATAGAATAGGAACAGGAACGGAACGGAATGGAATGGAATAGAATAACTTTATTGTCACTTTGAAGGTACACTAATTGGCCTACATTAAAATGAAATTTCATTGCATACAGCTCTGACAGTCACCATCTCCAATATACACTACATAACCATGACAGAATAAATAAATACAAAATTATGCATATTCCTACATATATTATATGAAACAGAGAAACAACACAATCTAGTTTGAGATGACGAGAAAAACGAATCTTGTGAGTTTACCAGACGGATGACATAGAGAACAAAACTGTTACAGAATCTGGTAGTCTTGCTAGAAATACTTTTAAGCCATTTCCCGGACAGAAACAGACTGTAAAGTGGGTGTTTGGGGTTTCTAACAATGCAATAACAGGAAGTGAGCTTCCTATAATCTTCTTGGCTGTCCTTACCATTCTCAGTATGGACTTTCTATCTGAGGCCTTGCTGCCATCAAACCAAAGTTAAAACACTCTCAATTGGGCCTCTGTAAAAAGTGGCCAGGACAGGAGAAAGATGTGCTCTCCTCATCTGATGCTGGAAATGCAGACTCTGGTTTGCACACTTCATTAAGGATGACGTGTAGAGAGACCAATTCAGATTGTTAGTTATCTGCACCCCCAGATACTTAATACTGCTTACCACCTCTACAGATGCATCCTTGATACTGAGTGGAGTATGATTATTCTGGCTCTTTCTAAAATCTACAATGAACTCCTTTGTTTTATCAACATTTAGGACCAGGTTACTTTTATTGCACTAGTCCACCAGAGCCTTTACCTCTTCTCTATAAGCATCTTCACTGTCATCCTGGATAGGACCTGGCACTAGAATGTCATCCACATACTTCACAATATGATTTGTAGCAGATTTAGCATAGCAGTCATGGGTCATCAAGGTGAACAGTAGCAGACTCAAGACACAGCCCTGTGGGGAATGTGTACTCAAAGAGATGGAGTTGGAAACTTTTCTTGCAAATCGCACAAACTGGCACCTATCAATAAGGAAATCAAATATCCAATTATATATAGGGGTATTAAAATATAATAGGCCAAGTTTGTTCACCAAATGCTGAGGACTAAATGTGTTGAATGCTGAACTAAAATCAACAAACAGCATTTGCACAAGAGTATTCTCCTCCTCATGTGCGCCAAGCTAAGATGAAGCATACAGGAAAGTGCATCATCTATAAAGCGGTTCTTCCGATAGGCAAACTGTAATGAGTCAAATGTAGTTCTTTACCAATCTCTCAAAACATTTCATCATCATGAAGTGAGTGCAACTGATGGTAATCATTAAGGCATGTGATTATAGTTTTTTGGGCACTGGTACAATGATTCAATCTTAAAACATAATGGAACCATGGTCTGATGCAATGAGAGATTGAAGATGTCTGTGAGAACAATGGCCAGCTGGTCAGCACACTCCTTAAATACTTGCCCTGGCATATTATCAGGACCTAGAGCTTTTCAAGTATTGGTTTTCCAGACGACCTTCCGAACAGAAGTGTATCAAACCTGAGTACCTGCTCATCAGGAAGAGGAACAGCTTTCCTTGCTGGAACATTGTTTGTGGCCTCAAACTATCCCAAAAACATAATTAGTTTGTTTAGAGAGTCCGTGTCACCCTTACATGTCAGGGAAGCTGCCTTATAGTTAGTAATAACCTAAATACCTTGCCACATATGTCTTGGGTCCATAGGATCTTGAAAGAAATTCTGTTCTTTCTGACTATAGGCCTGCTTTGCTGTTTTTATAGCACGTCTCAAATCAGCTCTTGCTATTCTAAGTGCTGCCATATCGTCTGATTTGAAAGCAGTGTTTGTATCTTCAATATCGCACATCAATTCTTAGATATCCAAGGTTTGTCATTTGCTCACATAACAGTAGTCTTAAGAACACTGACATCCCCCATACACTCTTGAATATAAGCAGACAGAGTAGAAGCATACTTGTTCACATCAGAATGTTGTCCATTCATTGCAGCCTCTTTAAATATGTTCCAATTCATGCATCCAAAGCAGTCTTGTAGAGTTTTCATAGCTCCTGCTGGCTACACTCTCACTTGTTTTCTAATTGGTCTCTCTCTAATTAATAAAGATTTATATGCTGGCATAAGCACCACAGAGAGATGATCTGAGGAGCCAAAATGAGGGCAAGGGGTTGCTTTAAATGCTTTCTCGATGTTAGAGTAAGCTAAATCCAGGGTATTTCCATCTCTAGTAGCAAAGTCCACATATATATGGAAATTAGGGAGGGCTGCTTTTAAGTCAGTCTGATTGAAATCCCCTACCACAATGTAAACCTGGGTGGATAGTTTGCAAGTCTTTGGTAGAGGTATAAAGAGCACTCAGGGCTTCATTCTTGTTTGCACTGGGGGGAATGTACACATGATTAAGATGACAGTGAATTCTCTTGGCAAATAAAAGAGTCTACATTTAACAGCCAAATACTCAACATTAGAAGAGTAGTGGCTGGAGACTTCCTTAGCATTAGTACACCATATCTCATTAATATAAATACATACACTCCCACCATAGGATTTTCCACTCAAAGCACAGCTTCTTTCCAAACGAAATGTTGAAAATGACATCATATTGATAGCATTGTCTTTAACCATGTCTCTGTCAGGATTATAGCACAGCAGTCTCTCACCTCCTTGTTCATGGCTAGCTCAAGATTCAGATAATCTTCTCTTGGGAACAGACAGCTGAGATTCCATGGAACTTGGAGGGATGTCAGATCTGGATCTCTTGTGGCTGTGCAACAATTCAAGGCTAATTCCCCACTTGATTTCTCCTCCTTGCCTGGCTAATTAATTTCCCAACAGAAATTAATAGAACTAATCACTAAAGAGAACTATGGTTAAATTGACTGCATATTAAAGCTGATGAAATCTATACTAAATGCAATTTAGTATAGATTTTGGTGCTTATATCTCCAAGAGTTTAGGGGTTTGTTTTAGAATGTGTCTAGCTGAGACAGATGATTTAAGTCTCAACATCTCTTGTAAAAGAAAAAAAAATCAAATTGATGTAAAAAAATTCATGAATACAGAGTTTGGAAGGGCTACCCTATGATTTGGTATAACAAGCACATATTGGAAACTAATGGTAGTCATTAATATTTGTATTTAAGAGGTTAAAAAACTACAGGCATTGGGTTTCTATGAAGTAATTGCAGACACAAGGTTGAAGCTTATATTATTTGATGACTTCTGAATTAGAAAGTAAAGGCTTTTGAGGCAAATGTTCAGATCAGGATATGATGAAATCTTCACTTCAGCAGGGATGACAATGGAAGGCAAGTTTGGGAAAGCTTCAGTAGCACTTAAGTTGCTTTAGTGAGGAACTATTACAGTAATAATATAGATTAGAGAAATTATCAGGTTCTTTATTGAATAAACTGAGGTATGTAGCTAGAAATATAGGACTATTAAAGACCAGGCTAGAGAGGTTTCATCTTAGCTCTCCAAGACTGTGGAGGACAAGATCTTCTTCACAGATTCTTTAATACAACTTCCTCATTTCAATTTCTTTTATCAAGGCAGGAGAAGACGAAGGTTCTCCCAGGTAAACCAGACAAAACAAACTTATTCTACTTTATTTTAAGACTAAATTAACAGAATTTTGCAAATCTGAAGGAAAAAATCTCCTGCTTCCACTTCTAATTACTTGATCTCTTAGGATGGGTCTTTCCTAAGATTCTTTCTCTGACAGTTAAATGACTGTAGGCTTTTCCCTAATTGTTTTGTGTTATTGTTCCCTAGGCAGCATCTTCACTTTTCTTTCTTCAAGGTCATTCATACATTACATGGCATCATTAAGCCATGAAACAAAACAGGGCAGTAAAGGTTTGATGGTCAGATCTCTAAAGACCTGATTGGATAAATCTGAAAGGATGCCAGATAATTTTTCAGTAATTAATGCTAACAAAATTGCAGGATAATTAAATTTTATTCGAATCCTTTAAGTATTCTCTGAAATTGGGTACTACTCCATAGCTATTAAATCCACCTTAGAGGCTGGAATACTTAAGTACAGGGTTTTTTTTGTAGGAGTTCTACAATTATTATTTTCATACAATTATACAATTTTTGTATTATATTTATAAGATAGGTTATAATTATAACTATAATTATAATTATACATATATTATTATTCTAAACAGTAAATATATCTTGAGCTAGCTGAAAAATATGGTTTAATAATAAAAGATACAATGTGTAGCCCATCCAAGTCATTCATATCTGTTGATATTTCTTTTAATAGCCTTTTTAAAGGGATAAAACTTCTAATTTCTCACTTATGGTGTTTATATGCAAATATATTAAAGACACAAATTAGCTATTAAGAGACACTATTGATAGCAAGTCTGTCTGAGAAAGACCTTTAAATGAGTTTTTATTTCCTGACTTGTCTCTCTGTTAATTTATAAAAGCAATTCCCTTTTAAAAGGGAACAGCAGGCATGGTTGTTTATAGTTTCTGTCTCTAATTCTGTCTCCATTTCGGAGGCTGCTAAAGGCTCAGATTGACTAGATACAACAAATGAAACTTTTGTTCTTATGGGTCAGGTCTAAGCACTAGTTCATTGATCCTTAATTGTTTCAATGTTTTGTTGGGACTTGAAGATCCAGAGTTCGCTTGAGTAATTTTATTCTTTTCTATTGGAAAGCATATATAAAAGTACATTTTTATTTTATTTTATTTTATTATTTTTTTTCAAATTTATATACCCCACCTTCTCCCAAGGGACTCAGGGCGGTGTACAGCCAGATAAAAACATACAATACAAACATTAAGAACAATTAAAAGAATATATATTAATTTGGCCCCTGTTTAAAATGACAAACCAATTAAAAATTTAAAATTTAAAAATATGTTAAGCCAGCCCGGCTTGATGAAAAAAGAAAGTTTTAAGGGCACGGCGGAAGGCACCAAGGTCTTGGATTCTCCTTATCTCAGGGGGCAGCTGGTTCCATAGGGTAGGTGCCCCCACAGAGAAGGCCCTCCCACTGGGGCTCACCAGCCTACATTATTTGGCTGATGGCACCCCGAGGAGGCCCTCTCTGTGGGAGCGCACGGGTCGATGGGAGGTTGTCGGTAGCGGCAGGCGGTCTCGAAGATAACTAGGTCCTATACCATGGAGCGCTTTAAAGGTGGTAACCAACACCTTGAAGCGCACCCAGAAGACCACTGGGAGCCAGTGCAGCTCGCGCAGGAGCGGTGTTATGTGGGAGCGCCATGCTGCTCCCGTAATTACCTGCGCGGCCGCATTCTGGACCAGTTGGAGCCTCCGGGTGCTCTTCAAGGGGAGCCCCATGTAGAGAGCGTTGCAGTAGTCCAGGCAAGAGGTGACGAGGGCATGAGTGACTGTGCACATGGAATCCCGATCAAGAAAGGGTTGCAATTGGCGAATCAGGAGAACCTGAAAAAAGATCCCCCTGGCTACAGCCGTCAGATGTTCCTCCAAGGACAGCTGCGTATCCAGGAGGACTCCCAGATTGCGCGCCCTCTCCGAGGGGGCCAAAGACTCGCCCCCAATAGTCAGTGATGGAGTCAGCTGACTATATCGGGATGCTGGGAACCACAGCCACTCAGTCTTGGAAGGGTTGAGCCTGAGCCTGTTCCTCCCCATCCAGATCCGCACAGCCTCCAGGCAGTGAGACATCACTTCAAGGGCATCGTTGGGGTGGCCTGGGGTGGAGATGTACAGCTGGATGTCATCAGCTGAAGTGGGGTGAAGTACTGGTGGTACTTCACCCCAAAGCCATGGATGATCTCACCCAGCAGCTTCACATAAATGTTAAAACAAATTTTAAAAACTTTAAAAGAATAAAACCTTACTAAACAACCGAATGACAATAGCAGCTAAAATTTAATTGCTTTAAAAGTTGGATGTAAATTAAAAGGAGGAAAAATACTAATTAAAAAGCTAGAAGAAATGGACTTCCGGGTTTGTCTGCCACCGGCGAAGACGGTCTCTTTTGAAGGACCGCCAGCCCCGCCGCCTGTAGAGCCGCTCCGAGTGAGGGGAGCGGCTTGAAAACTCCAAAATCCTGAGGATTTGAGGAGAAGAGTGAAGCAAGAGGCAGGTCGAGCCCCTGTGAACCCCCAGAAGTCTGCTACTGGGGAGGAAACGGGCGCGGCTCCCTTTCAACTTGCGGAGACTCCGGACGGCGTGGAACGACTCTGCCTGTCAGAGCAAGCCGGCTGCAGCAAACATTTAAACTGATGGGAAAATAACTTTGCTATAAAACAACCTCAACCCCTAAACCAAGAAACTGCAAGTATTTCCTCTCTTTTGAACTTCTGATTTGGGAAAAAGTTAGAGCGAGCGGAAACGGCTTGAAAAAAATGGCGCTGTTCCAGCGTTAACGAGCTGAAAGGGAGAGTGATTTTGCAAAGTTATTTCAATAAGTTACATTGTAGCATTGCTTGTAGCAAGCGAACAGAGAAGAGTGGAAGAAAAATTCCTTTTAAAATAAACCTGAGCTTGCTTTAGCTTATTCAATTTCTAATTTGATTAAATCTGGGGGACTTTTTCAAAGGACTTTGTGGAGGTGCAAAGGAAAAAAAAAAGACTTCCTTTTTTCAGAAAAGTTAATTTACGTGGCAGAATGGCTTCAAAGAAACAGGAAGGAAAGGCTGCAGGGGAGGGATCTCCCACTTACAAACCGGAACAGCAGCCCCCTCCCAGTCGGCAGAGTGAGGGAAAGGACTTTGTTGTTCAAAGTTTAAAAGATTTTATTACCCAGGCTCTGGATGATAAATTTCAAAAATCACAACAGGAAATGAAGAAGGAAATTAATGAATTTAAAGAGGCAATGAAAGAGAACTATGACAAGGTGTCTGATAAATTGTCAAATGTGGTTTCTGATTTGGCAGAAACCATTACTAAAGTAGATTCCAAATTGGAAGAATTCAAATCAGAAGTTAATGTTAAAATGAAGGATACTGATTTTAAAATTGCTGATGTGGATAATAAAGTGCAGAGAGTTGAAAATGAAATTACAATGATACAGTTTCGATCCATGGAATTTGCTATTAGGCTTCGAGGGATAAAAGAGAATGACAGGCAAGATTTGAGACAGATTTGTTCTGATGCCCTGGCTGTATTGTTAAAGATTGATCCAGCAGATGTGGTCTATAAAATAGACAAAATTTACAGAGTGAACTCATGGGTGGCTAGACAAAGGAAATTGCCCAGAGATGTGGTGATATATTTTACTGATAGAAGAATAAGAAATGATATTTTGCAAAGATCCTTTCTTTCCTCTGTGCAAGTGGAGGGAACCCAAATTGGAGTCTACCAGGAATTACCACCTAAGATGTTAAAAGATCGAAAAGAGTATAGGTTCTTAGTGAATGAATTACAAAAGCAAGAAATACCATTCCGGTGGGATGCCCCAACTGGTATAATTTTGAAATATAATGGAGAGAGGCACCGATTGAATACTTTTCAGAAGGCGGAATATTTTTATTATAATAGCCTTAAAGAAAGATCATCATCCCCACGTACATCTACAATGTTGGAGATAAAAAGTGATAAGGAAAAGCAATCTCAGCATGAGAAGGAACAACAGTCCAAGCAGATGGAACTAGTGGAAATGCAGGGTGCTGTAGGAGGAGGAGGCCTTATGGAGGAATCCCTGTTAGAACCTTCCCTAATTTTGTCAACAAGAGATGCTGCTCTGGATCTAGCTCGGATGCCTGAAGTTAAAGACCAGCGTATAACTCGTGCAATTTCCAAGCAAATAAAAGAAAAACAACAACAATAAAGTCAATATAAAAAGGGAGCTAAAAGCACCACACAAAGTGAAGCTATGGGGGGAGCAAGGCCGAAGACCTCAGAAGAAGCCAGGCAAGGCAGCTCATCGCTTCAGAAAGGTCAAGATGACAATTAGGCTCTTATCTTGGAATGTTAACGGATTAAATTCACCACAAAAAAGGAAGAAGTTATTTACATACTTGAGACAATTTAATAACGACATAATTTGTTTACAAGAAAAACTCTAAATTAGGAACACATTTTATAGCTTCAACTTCGGAAAAAAAGAATGGTGTGGTTATTTATGTAAATAAAAGATTGTCCGCTAAAATTATAGAAGCAGATGAAGGTGGTAGGTTTATCGCAATTGAACTGCACACAGCAAATGGCCAAATTCTTTTGATTGGAATTTATGCTCCGAACCAACAACAGGATCATTTTTATAAGACTTTACATAATAAAATATTGCAATGGGATTACAGATCTATTTTAATAATGGGAGATTGGAATGGAGTAATTGACTCTAAACTAGATAAAAAGAGTTTGGCGAAATTAAGGATTAGACTACCACAGACTTTTTTCGATATGAAAGAAGATTTGGAATTAAAAGATATTTGGAGAATTCATAACCCAAAAGAATTGGACTATACTTTCTTCTCTGATAGACATAGATCTTTTTCCAGGATTGACTTTATCTTGTTATCAGACAATTTACTTGTTAAAACAAAAAGAACAAAGATATTTCCAAGAACTTTAACGGATCATAGTTCCGTATGGATAGAAATTGAGATGGGAAAGACTGAGAGAAGGTCGTGGAGATTAAATGAAAATTTGTTCAGATATGAAAAAAATATAACAGAACTTAAAAAACAGATGAAAGAATTTTTTGAAATGAATTTGAATAAGGGTACCCCAATTGAAATTGTATGGGATGTGAGCAAAGCGTATATGAGAGGGGTACTCATTTATATGAACTCTAAACATAAACAGAACCGACAAAAGAAAAGACTCGAATTGGAAGCAGAAATAAAGAATAAGGAACAGTTACTTATTAAAAACCCAACAGATGAAAGAACACGTGGTGCTATAAAACTTTTGAAAGATCAATTTCAAATGCTCTTGGCGGAGCAAGCTGCAACAAATCTACAATATGCGAAGCATAATACGTTCTGTAATGCTAACAAACCGGGGAGATGGTTGGCTTACACCTTAAGGAAGAAGCAGAGTATACGGACTATTGAGAGTATTGATATTGGAGGGAAAGAAATTTCTCAACAAAAACTGATTGAAGAAGTCTTTGTAGATTACTACGCTAAGTTATATGCTAAAGATGATATACAGAATGGACTTATAGAAAAATATTTAGAAGAGAAAAGAGTCTCAAAAATTACTAGCCAACAAAAAGAAAGAATGAATTACCCTATAACAGTCGAGGAAATAATCGCAGCAATTAAACAATTGAAAACAGCTAAAGCTCCTGGAACAGACGGACTGACTGCAGTGTATTATAAAACTTTACAAGCAGAAATGGTGGAACAACTTAGAGATTTATTTTGTAATATACAACAAGGGGGTAAAATACCCCCATCATGGAAATCAGCATATATTACTTTGATACCAAAAGAACAAGTAGGTCCTAAAAAACCGGAAAATTACAGACCAATATCTCTTTTAAATAATGACTATAAAATTTATGCAAAAGTATTAGCCAACAGATTGATGCCAGTAATTTAAGAGGTGATTCATGATGACCAAGCGGGATTTATAGAGGGCAGATACATGAAGGACAATGTAAGGCAAGTTATAGATTTATTGGAATATCTTGAGAAGAATAAACAGATCTCTGCAGTGCTGGTTTTCTTGGATGCGGAGAAGGCCTTTGATAGAGTGGACTGGAATTTTCTACTAAAGACTTTAAGAAAAATGGGATTTGGAGACCAATTTATACAGGCGGTCTCAGCAATTTACCAAGAGCAAAAGGCACAGATTATTATTAATGGAAGTTTGACATCAGAGTTTAATATTGAAAAAGGGACCAGACAAGGCTGTCCGTTATCCCCACTGTTATTTATTTTAACACTAGAAGTCTTGTTGAACACAATACGGGATTCGAATAACTTGAAAGGTATAGTGATAAGGCAAGAGGATTACAGAATAAGGGCATTTGCAGATGATCTGGTTGTTACCCTAACACAGCCGATGGAATCAATAATCCAGATGAAAGACATTATACAAGATTATGGTACAGTATCAGGTTTTAGATTGAATCAGAAAAAAACTAAGATGATAGTTAAAAATATGACACAAGATCGACGACATAAACTTGAAAACAAGGCAGGTTTTGAGATAGTACCAAAGGTTAAATATCTAGGAGTTCAGGTTGCAGAATTAAATATTAAATTGTTTCAAAATAATTATGAAGTATTGTGGCGAGTTGTACAGAAAGAAATGGAGACGTGGAAAAAACTGCAGCTGTCTCTACTTGGGAGAATAGCAGCAGTTAAGATGAACATTTTGCCAAGATTTCTTTTTTTGTTTCAAATGATTCCGGTGCTTAAAAGTGATAAACAACTGAAAGAGTGGCAAACTGGAGTGAATAAGTTTGTCTGGAATGAGAAAAAACCGAGAGTGAAATTGAAAATTATGCAAGATGTTCCAGAAAGGGGAGGTCTTAAACTTCCAAACCTACAGTTATATTATGAAGCAGCAGCTTTGACCTTAGTAAGTGATTGGTGTGGAAGGAAAAAGACTGGAATACTGAATATCGAAAGTTTTGATCTTGAATTTGGATGGCATGCTTACGTATTTTATGACAACAAAGTGGATAAAGTATTTAAAAGCCATATACTTAGAGACTCTTTGATGAGAGTATGGAAGAAGCACCGATTCAAATGGGATTATAAAATACCGCTATGGCTGGATCTTGGTCATATTATGTGGAATACAAATATAATGTCACTCGGGGGGGTTTTATACAAAGAGGTTCTTTTTACAGATGCGGGCAGATGGCAGTTGAAGACATTACAGACACTGTTGGATGAAGGGATTAACTTAACTTGGTTTCAATATAATCAATTACATTTGAGATGGAAAGAGGACCAAAAAACTGGTATTATGTTGCACGAGGAAGAACTGGTTAGACATATAAAAGAGAAAGGTCCAATGCATATTAAAAGGCTTTATAATGTTTTGTTAGAAAGGGATTCGGAAACTGAATTAGTTAAAGACTGTATGATTAAGTGGGCACAAAATTTTGAAGAACCAGTGATGTTGGAAACATGGGAAAAAATTTGGGTTCAGAATGTTAAATTTACACAGTCGCAGAATTTGAGGGAAAACTTTTACAAAATGTTTTATAGATGGCATTTAGATCCTAAGAAATTGTCGTGTATGTACCCTAATGTTCAGCCAAAATGTTGGAGGTGTGATTGTACAGATGCTACATATTATCATATCTGGTGGACCTGTAAGAAAGTTAAGGCTTTTTGGATAAAAATTTGGTGGGTCATGCAGAATGTTTTAAAGAAAAAAATTCAATTTTCTCCACAATTGTTTCTATTGGGTATAGCTAAGGGTTTTACAGTGGATGAAACAAAGTTGATTTTGTATATGATTACAGCAGCGAGATTGTTGATAGGCAAATATTGGAAAAATGAAGCTTTGCCCACTGTAGAAGAATGGACTTTGAAGACGGCCAGTTTCGCTGAGATGGCGAAGATTTCAGCATATTTAAAAGATCGCTCACAAGAGACTTATGAATGTGAATGGAAAAAGTGGATAGATTATGTGCAGAACAAATATCAAACTAGGAAGTATCAAATAGCTTTTCATTGATAGTATTATATTATATTAAGATAGAAATATTTGAACTATGTGAAGATGAAAAATGATATGGGGGTTGGGGGGGGGCTCAAGGTTTTTTATATAAAGGGATAATGATGGGGTATATTCTATGGAAGTCCGGGGGGGAGGGGAGGGTTAGGGGGGGTTAGGGAGGGTGGGTCGGGGAGTCTGGGGTGGGTTAGGGGGGTGAAAATGGGGTGAAAATGTAATTGTAAAACTTTTACAATAAAAAAAAAACTAGAAGAAATGAATATAAGATCTTGCTGCATTGGCCCACCAGTCTGGGTAAAGAACAAGAGTGATTTGGCAATCTGACTATGACATCTGTCAATCCATTGATAATCTGGGTTATGTCACAGTTATGACCTTTGCAGCATCCCCATAATCATGTGATCAAAATTCAGATACTTGGCAGTTGGTTTATATTTATGACTGTTGCTGTATCCCAAGGTCATGTGATCCCCTGTTGTGACCGTCTCACAAGCAGTCAATGTCGGAAGTCAGATTCATTTAACAATCAGGTTACTAACTTATGAACTGCAGTGATTCACTTAATAACCGTGGCAAGAAAAGTTGTAAAATGAGGCAAAACTCACTTAACAAATGTTTCATTTAACAACAGAAATTTTGGGCTCAACGGTGGTCATAAGTGGAGGACTACCTGTATTTCTTAAAAAAATAAAGTATATTGAAATAAAATTTGATTTTATAATATTATTTCTTATATTCAGTGCATTGCTTATATATCTTAATAGGATATATTAATAAAATTTATCATAATCCTTGGTTAATAATGGTAATTGGGACCAAGAATGCTTGCTAAATGATGCAGTCATAAAGCATGTTGTCACATGACTGCACTGACTTACAATGGCAGTTCTAGCAATGGTTGCGAGATGAATTCTATGTGGCCATTTTGTTCAATGTCACAGGATAGCCGTTCATTACTTTGTTCTAGTTTCTCCATTGACTTTGCTTGTCAGAAGCTAGCAGTGAAGATTGCAAATGGTAACCATGTGACCAATAGGAGCTGCAACCTTTGTCATTCCGATCTGGTTGCCATGGGCCCAAGTCACGATCACATGATAGTAAGGATGCTGTAACAACTGCAACTTTCAGAACCAGCCATAAATCATCTTAAACTGAAGAGTCAAATGGTTGCTGAACTAATGGTCATTAACTGAGAACTACCTGTATATGCAATAACTATACTATGTGTCATAATCTCTGTATGGTGTTTGTTACAGTGAAGATAAGCAATGAGATTTAGAAATTTATAAAACTCTTCCATTACAGCCAATAGATTTCAGCCTCTTAATTGTGGCCCACATTTTCTGACTTTAAAAAGAAAATATAGTTCCAAGCAAAGAAATGAACTTAAATAACAAATTTAATGTAGAATTTGGTAGATATTATAAAGAACTTTTATCTGGACTGTGCAGGACACTACACTACTTATAATTATTATAAATAGCTCTGTGTAAAAAAGTTTCATAAAATACATTGGGGATGAAATAGTTTTCACTGAAGCAATTCAAAAATGGCTAAAATTATTTTTTATCTTTATACATGTAACTAAAAATCCAGAGTTTACATGAAATAAAATATAAATAAAAGAAAAGACACATTGTGTGTTTCAAATCTTAATAGGTATCATAAAACAGCAAAGATGAGAAATATTGTAGGAATGGCAACCAACTCAAAATTCAAATCATGATTTTCTATGAAACATCATGCCAAATTTAAAAGAATTAAAAGTTTACCTTGTGTTGATTATATCAAAGAAATTATCATTTTTATTTTCTTTAAATTTCTGAAGTTAGTTTTACTTTCTGAAGTCAATCATAGGAATCTAGTAAAGAGGGCAACTTCCCTTTTATCCCTTTCTTTTATTACTATTACTAGTTATAGATTGTATTACTGTGATGTTTGGATAAAATGAGAGGGCAAAAGGGAAACCATGTTAAAATAAAAAAATATACATTGAAAGAGAAATTTATTTCCCCTGGATCAGATAAAAAGATTTCCCTGAGATCTCTGCTCATTACTTTCCCTGTCTTATTCTTCCTCCTGCTGCTGCTGAGGTGTGCCTGGTCTGGCCCCTTGCAAGGCAGTTATTGCCTGTACCTGGTCTTCCTAAAGCCTCAAGCTCAGGAAGGCTGCATGTGGCCAGGAGCTGACTTGCAAAGGGCCAGACTGGGCATGCTTGATCAGAAGCAGGAAGAAGAAAATGGACGTTGTCCTGAACGTCCCTTTTATGCTCGATGCGCCGCCAATCCTACATGTGGGTAACTTGATTGATGATTGGGTGTACTGAGTGCCTATAAATGTTTCTGCAGCCTTGGTATCGCCCCTTGTGACGTTAACCCTTCAGTCTTTTTCACGAAGAAGATAACGAGGACGACACCGACCCATGGTCAGAAAATTCCAAACAGGATCACAGAAGCAACGCTGCAGAAAAGGAGACAAAAAAGAACACACACACCACCCACAGCAGCAATGGTCGACAAATGGGTGGGCCGGATTGGCGGCGCATCGAGCATAAAAGGGACGTTCAGGTAGGATAACGTCCATTTTCCTGACTCGATGCGCCGCCAATCCTACGTGTGGGACATACCCAAGTTTACTCATTGTCTGGGAGGGATCGATCCATTGGCTGTGGCTGGGTGGAAATTACAGATTGTAATACTCGTCTGCCGAAGGCAGCATCAGCACAAGCAAATGTGTCCAAGTGATAATGGCGAACGAAGGAAGACAATGAGGACCAAGTTGCCACCTTACAGATGTCATCTACAGACGCTTCGGAGGCCCAAGCCGCCGAAGTAGCGGCACTTTGAGTGGAATGGGGAACAATGCCACCAGGCAAAACCTTTCCCTGCAAATGGTAATCTGTTGAGATACAGGCTTTGAGCCACCACCCCACCGTATGAGAAGAAACTTTTTGTCCCACGGAAGCTGGTAAAAAGGACACCAGCAAGGCCTCTGTTCGTCTAAAAGAAGCAGTGCGCTTAATATAATGCCGTAAAGACCTACGGACGTCTAAAGTATGCCACTGTCTCTCTAAAGGATGGCGGGGGTCAGGGCAGAAATTAGGAAGCGTAATTTCCTGACTTCTATGAAATTTGGAATTCACTTTGGGTATGAAGGCCGGATCTAGTCTAAGAACGACTCTATCTGGGAAAAACACACAGAGGTCAGGGCGAATCGACAGAGCAGCAATCTCTGAAACCCTCCTAGCCGAGGTTATTGCCAGAAGAAAAGCCATTTTTAGGGTCAAATAACGTAATGAGGCTGAGGCCAAGGGCTCAAATGGATCGGATGTGAGGGCTTGCAAAACTAACGTCAAATTCCAAGTCGGAAAACGGTGGATCACCGGAGGTGATAAATTGGTAGCTCCTCTTAAAAAGGCCTTAATCTTGGAATTTTGAGAGAGAGGTTGACGACCTTCACCAGATAAAACAGTGGCCAAGGCTGCCACTTGCCGTCGAAGAGTAGAAGGGGCCAAACCTTTGTCCAGACCCGATTGAAGAAACTGTAAAATTTCCGAAATTGTTGGTGAAGTAGGGTCTACCAGCTTGGTAGAACACCATCTGACAAAGGAGGACCAAGAGGCGTTATAAATTCGAATAGTTGAAGGATGCCTGGCTGCCTGAATAGTTGAAATGATATTTGATGGTATATTGTCCTTCCTTAGGATTATGCTTTCAAGTGCCAGACGGCCAACTTTAACACGTCTGGATCTAGATGCTGAATCATGCCTTGTAGAAGTATCAACTGGTCCCTGGGAATTCGCCAAGGCGGTCTCACTGACAGGCCCTTCAGGTCAACGAACCACGGCCTCCTTGGCCAGTAAGGCGCTACCAGCAGAATCTCGGCCTTTTCTGAGAGTATCTTCCGGATGAGCCGTGGCAGGATTGGAATCGGGGGAAAGGCATACATTAGACCTTTTGGCCATGGGCAGCAGAGAGCGTCGTGGCCTTCTGCGGTGGGAGACGGGAACCTGGTGAAATATCTGGGGAGATGAGCGTTCCAAGGAGTCGCAAAGAGGTCCACAATTGGATTGCTGAACCTGAGAGTGAGGTCCTGAAAGAGACGGGGATGTAGTTGCCACTCTGAGGGATCTAGATGTTCCCTGCTGAGGTAATCGGTCTGCAGGTTGCTGGTCCTGGAAATGTGTTCTGCTTTTATTGAAAGAACATTGGCCACTGCCCAGGCCATCAATCGTTCCGTCTCTGCCATCAGGACCTTGGATCGCATGCGCCCCTGTCTGTTGACATGCACCTTCGTGGTGACATTGTCTGTCAGAATTAAGACGTGTTTGTTGAACACATGAAGCTGGAAAGACAGAAGTGCAAGACGAACCGCACAGAGTTCCAAGAAGTTGATACTGTGTCATAGTTCGGACAGAGTCCAGGTGCCCTGTGCAATGTGTGAGTCCAGGTAGGCCCCCTAACCATGAAGGCTGGCATCCGTCGTTACGGTGACACGAGAAGGTTCCAGAAAAGCAGTCCCGCATTGCAGAGCTGTGGATTCCCACCAATGCAGCGACGTCTTGATGGTGACTGGAACTGTGACTTTGAGTAGAGAGTCTGCCTGTCCCCTCCTTTGGAATGGCAGGAGGAACCATTGAAGAAGGCGAAAATGGCGACAAGCCCACGGCACTATTTGAATGCATGAGATGAACTTTCCCAACAACTGGGATAGGAGCAGAACAGTCACCTTTGGTTGAAGAATTACCTGTCGCACCATGTCCCTGATACTCGCTTGCCGGTCCGGGGACAGGAAGACCACTCCTTGAAGGGAATCTATAACAGATCCCAGATGTAGGATACGAGACGTTGGAATTAACTGGCTCTTCGGAAGATTGAGTACAAAGCCATGGCACCGTAGAGCCTGAAGGACCACCTGCCTGTCGTTGTCTGCTTGGATCTTGGAGGATGACAGGATCAACACATCGTCCAGATAACAGACCATGCGGATGGAACGCTCCCGGACAGACGCCGAGAGAGCCGCTAGTATTTTCGTGAATGTTCGGGGTGCTGACGAAAGCCCAAACGGCATGGCTCTGTATTGAAAATACCGTCCTTCGAAGGCGAAACGGAGGTATTGCCTGTGGTCCGGGTGAATAGGTATGTGAAGATATGCCTCCTTGATGTCTACAGATTGCATCAGGTCTCCCCGTCGTATGCATGCAAGAATTGTTTGAAGCGAATGCATTTTGAAACGTCGATATAAAATGAAGGGATTCAGGTCCTTGAGGTTCAGTATACCTCTCCAGCCCCCCGAACTTTTGGGAATTAGGAACAAAATTGAATAATAGCCGGTCCCAAGTTGGTCGATGGGGACCGGTTCTATGGCCTGTATTTCTAACAAGTGTTGAATCTCGAGTAGCATTTAGATGACGTTTCAGGGGATTCTCCGATGTTGGACATGGAAGGAAGCGATCCGGTGGGGAGGAGAGGAACTCCAATTTGAGGCCATGTGTGACAGTGTGAAGAATCCAGGCATCTGTGGAAGTGGACTCCCATTGATGGAAAAATGCCTGAAGGCGGCCCCCCACCGGAACGAGAGGCAGGAAGTCAATTTCCTCGACGGAAGGCTTTTGACCCAGAACCACGGAATGGTCTATGGAATGTGGTTTGGCGTCTTCCTCGGTCACGAAAGGAAGATCTACTTGCCGAGGAGACGTATCCCTGATTGTAGGATCGGTTGTAATTGGAACCAATGGAATTGGAATCGGCCCGAAAGGACTGCCGGCCATAAGGAGAAGCTCTTCGATCCAGTCTTCTGAAGGACGTGGGCAGCACCTTCCTTTTGTCGCGGCCCTCTACAAGGATGGAGTCCAAAGCTGACCCAAATAGGGAAGAGCCCTTGAATGGAGCAGTAGTAAGTCTCCACTTGGACTTATTGTCAGCACACCAGTGCTTGAGCCACAATAAACGGCGAGAAACAACAGATGACGTAAGGGCCCTTGAAGCAAACTTCGCTGCATCCAAGGAAGCGTCAGCTGCAAATTCAGCCGCAGCCAGTAACTTGGTGATATCTTGTTGAATCCTGGCCTCCTCTGGGGGCACCCTGTCCCGTAATTGGCGAAGCCAAATAAGAGATGCCCTATTAAAGAAAGAGGGTGCAGTAGCCGCTCGAATTGCCCATGCCGCTTCTTGGTGTGTTTTTCTGCACGACAGTTCAGCACGCTTGTCCTCCATTCGCAGTCCATCCCCGACATCACCAGCTAGGACCGAAGAGGATACGAGACTAGCCATAGGTTCATCTATGGACGGTAATTGCAACAAGGAGTCAAGGTCTGGAGCGGCACAATACATACGCTTGTCATGGCCCAACGGACCAGCCAAGGATCCGGGACGTTCCCAAGGGCGTTGGATTACCTGGGCAAACAAATCCGGAAAAGGAATATACTCGTGCTCAGGTTGAGGCATTTTAAACAATGAATCAGACGCAGATGGTTGGCCCTGTGAGGTAGAAGGAGGGTCAATGACTTTGCCCATATTAGTGGCCGCCTTGGCCTTACGCAACAGGGAAGAAAAAAGGGCCGGTTCGAAGAGCCCCGGAAAAGAAGGTCTGTCGGACGAAGGCTCATCATCCTCAGACATCTCAAAGTCATCAAAAAAATCCTCCTCATAATCAGAACCTTCAAAACCATGGGCATTAGACGCGGACTTGGAAGTAGAAGGTTGAAGTGCAGAAGCAGAATGCACAGGCCCGGCTGAAGCCCCAGCTGAAGGCTGCATTGAAGAATGTTGAAAAGTAGTCTGTAAAAAATTGGTGAATGCTTGGGAAAGCATAGCTTGAAAATCAAACACTTGACCCGGAACAGAAGTAGTCATCAGTTTAGGCTGTGACGTGGAAGGGACGGCGACAGGATCTGGAGCCCCAGATGGCAACTGCACCAGAGATGGATGGATAACAAGATCACCCTGTGTACAGAGCAGATCATGTCCTTGAGGAACGAGAAGAATGTCGCCCTGTGGCCAAGCAGGCAAATTGGCCTCAGTAGAATCAGACATAGGATGTCCAGATGGCTGGGCTAGAGTCTCCTCATCATGTGATAGAGAAGATTCTCCAGATTGTAAAGCAGCCTGAGCCTTGTTAAACTGCTTTTCAAGAGCATTATGTAATCTGGCCGCTTGCTTATCTACAACCCTTCAGCTGGACCAGGCTTAGGGACTGCCTTTGCTACACCCCTGGTTTTGGCCTTTCTTTTACCAGCAGGCTTGGGAGAAGGAGCCCTCATATCTGATGATATAGGGGAATCAGCCATAACTCTCAATAAGGAGAACAAAAAAACTTGATACACCAAGAAGTCTTAGAAAAAGTGCCCAAGAAAAATAAACAATTAATTAGAATTTTTTCTTTTTCTTTTCTTTTTTCTTTTTTTTTAATATAAAAATATATATCAAATGACTTTAAATTGAATGGTCAACAAATTAAGAAATCAATGATTAGAAGTATTGATTTGATTTGATTATTATCAATATTATTATCTTTTTTTTTGTTTTGAAAAAATATATACAGATGGATTAATAAGGAACTAGAATTAATCACTTCCCTTCTGCCAATGAATCACCAGGTAGTCAGAAGGACGAAAAGGAAGGTGGCTGCAATATCTTGTTAGCAGGCCACGCAGCACTTTGTCAGGCACCTGTCTGTGGAGACCTCAGCAAAATGGCGACTGCAGGGCAAATTCTGGAAAGAAAAACCGCGATGCCAAACCTCATAAAGAAAGAGAATGGGCGTTGTACTTACCTGATACGCCCCTTCTCTGCACGCTGTCACGGCAGTCAGGCATGGGAGATAGACAGGGAGCTGGCCAATAGGACCGAGTCAACTGGATGCTCAAGCTCCGCCTCTTCCTGCTTGGTGCCAGTTTTGAGGCGAAGGGCTCCAGCTGACTGACATGTCTATAGAGAAAACAGATGAGAGGTGAGAAGGATCCCCCTCCCCCGTACCGTCCCTGGATATAGACCAGGGTGGGGCTGACTGCCATGACAGCGTGCAGAGAAGGGGGTATCAGGTAAGTACAACGCCCATTCTCCTACCTAGCTGTCACGGCAGTCAGGCATGGGACATACCAAAGCTTCATGTCCTACTGGGAGGGATCTGGTCGGACCCGTTGTAAGACTCGTCTCCCGAAGGCGGCATCAGCAGAAGCAAAGGTATCCAGACGGTAATGCCAGATGAACGGAGTCACCGAGGACCAAGCGGCAGCTTTGCAGATTTCTTCGCACGGAGCTTGCGTAGCCCAAGCCGCAGACGTGGCAGCGCTTCTGGTCGAGTGTGCCGTGATCCGACGAGGAGTCAGTAAGGAATGAGAATCATAGGCTGTAGAAATAGTGGCACGAAGCCATCGGCCAACTGTGGTGGAAGATACTTTAGATCCCATAGAGGACGGCTGGAACGATATGAAGAGAGCCTCTGACCTCCGGAAGGGTAAGGTATGAGAGAGATAAATTTTAAGGGCCCTGCGGACATCGAGGGTGTGCCAGCGGCGTTCCAGGCGATGTTGAGGAGAAGGACAAAAATTTGGGAGTACGAGCTCTAGTGACCTATGGAAGGTGGAATTGATCTTGGGTATGAAAGCAGGGTCCAAACGAAGCACCACTCTGTCTTTGTGGAAAACGCAGAGGTCAGATCGAACTGAAAGGGAGGCGAGTTCAGATATGCGACGAGCTGAGGTAATTGCAACCAAAAAGGAAACTTTGAAGGATAGGAATTTCAAATTAACGTCACGTAGAGGTTTGAAGGGAGCCGCGGTGAGGGCTGTGAGAACTTTGTTAAGGTCCCACATGGGGAACCTGTGAACCACCGGAGGGCGTAAATTGGTGGCCCCTTTCAAAAAATCCCGAATAAGGGGGTCTTTAGAGATTGGAAGGGCGGATCCAAATTGAAGGACTGATGATAAGGCAGCGACCTGACGTCGCAAGGTATTGGGGGCGAGGCCGGAGGCGAAGCCATGTTGAAGAAAGCCTAAGAGGTGGACCACTGAAGCCGACGAAGGATCCAGGCAGTTCCTGGAACACCAGCGGATGAAGGCTTTCCAAGTTGAATCATAAATACGGACCGTGGAAGGGCGACGAGCTGCCATGATGATGGGAATGGCTGCAGGTGGAACCTGGGATGCTGTTAGACGGAGCCGCTCAACCTCCACGCGGTCAAGTGGAAGGACTGAGGGTTGGGATGGAGGAGGCTGCCCTGTTGCAGAGAGATTAGATGGTCTGGAATTCTCCAAGGAGGAGCCACGGACAGCTCCACCAAGTCCGCAAACCAAGGCCTGCGAGGCCAATAGGGTGCCAGGAGGAGAAGCTCTGCTTTTTCCAGTAGGAGTTTGCGGACAACTCTCGCAACGAGGGGAAGAGGAGGGAAGGCATAGAGGAGGATTCCCTGAGGCCAGGGACTGCAGAATGCATCCACCGCCTCCGCTTCTGGTGTCTGGAATCTGGAGAAGAAGCGGGGCAGTTGGTGATTGTCGCGGGAGGCGAATAGGTCCACCTGTGGGAGGCCGAAGCGCTCCGCCAGTAATCAGAAGAGATCGGGAGGCAGACTCCATTCTGTGGGATCCGGAGAGGCGCGGCTGAGGGCATCTGCTCGGACGTTGTCCTTCCCCGCTATGTAATCGGCCCGGAGGGAGAGTAGGTGGGACTCGGCCCAGAGGCCGAGGCGCCTCGTTTCTTTCATGAGAACTTTGGAGTGCGTTCCCCCCATGCGGTTGATATGAGCCTTGGTCAAGATGTTGTCCGTTAAGACCAGGACATCTCGGCCGGAGATGAGGGGCTCGAAACGGAGGAGGGCTAGATAGACTGCCCGCAACTCGAGGACATTGATGCTGAGAGATTGTTCCTGAAGGGACCAGCGGCCCTGGGCCGAGATGGAGTCGAGGTGAGCCCCGCAACCCAGGAGGCTCGCGTCTGTTGTGATGACTGCCTGCTGCGGCTCCAGGAACTTGGTCCCCTGAGACAGGGCCAGGGACGACCACCATCGAAGGGACTCAAGCAGAACTGCGGGAAGGCGAATCCTCCTGGAGGACATGGAAGAAGCCAATTTTTGAAATGGAAGAAGGAGCCATTGAAGATATCTGCTATGGAGCCGAGACCAAGGGACTATCCCGTAAGCTGATACCATTTTGCCGAGTAAGGTGGAAAGGTCAGAGAGGGAAGCAGACCGAGCGCGCCTAAGGCGGCGAGCCAGAGAAGAAATGTTCTCTACTCGGTCTCGGGACAAAAATACTTCTACCATAGACGTATCAATAAGGGCCCCCAGGTGTTGGATTCGTGTTGTAGGGACTAAATGGCTCTTGGCCCAATTTATAGAGAATCTGTGTTGCTGCAATGTGTGGAGAGTATGGGTCAAGTCCCTCAGGGCCTGGTCAGAGGACCGTGACAGGATGAGAATATCATCCAAATAGAACATGGCTCTAATAGGGGTGGAACAGATATGGGCCATAAGGGCCGCCATTATTTTAGAAAATACTCTGGGGGCCGAGGATAAACCAAAGGGGAGGGCGCTATACTGGAAATGGCGCCCATCGTAACAAAAACGGAGGAATTTGCGGTGCCCAGGCCGAATTGGAACGTGGAGGTAGGCTTCAGTTAAATCAATAGATGTCATATAGTCCCCCTGACGGATACCCAGGAGGATCGATTGGAGGGAGTGCATCTTAAACCAGTGATACACAATATGCCGGTTTAAGGATTTTAAATCGAGGATCGCCCTCCACCCTCCTGAAGCTTTGGGAACTAGGAAAAGGCGGGAATAGAAGCCCTGCCCCCTCTGAGAGGAGGGAACGGGCTGGATAGCGCCAATATCCAGGAGGTGCTGGATGGCGGAATCCATCCTAGTGTTTTTAACCGGGTCCCAGGAGGAGGGACAGGGAAGGAAAAGCCTCGGAGGAATGGAGTGGAATTCGAGCGAGAGACCAAAACGAATGGTGGATTTAACCCAGGAGTCCGAAACAGAGGAGTCCCATTGGGAAACAAAAAGGGATAACTGCCCGCCTATAGCATGAGGAGGATCAGAATTAGCGGGACCTCCTAAAGGGATGGCCCCTACCTCCCCGAAAGTGCCGCCTGAACCCAGCCCTGGGGTTGGACCTGACCTGCTGATCTGATGGAGGTGGGCCTCTGGAAGAGAAGGATCGCTGAGAACGCTGAGGTAAGTAGGAATCCATGTTCCGGTAGGAAGTAGAGCGAAAGGCAGAAGGAGACCTGTAGTCAGGACGGCGGTTGAGAGCGGGCAATATTTTTCTATGGTCCTTTGTTTCCACCAACAGGGGATCAAGTTGAGCACCAAACAGTTTGTCTCCGGAGAATGGGGAGGAAGCCAGACGCCACTTGCTTCTAATATCAGCTTGCCAGCTGCGGAGCCACAATAGGCGACGAGATGTGATGGATGTGCCAATAGCCTTTGCAGAGAAGCGAGCCGCATTCAGGGTGGCATCCACCGAAAATTCCACTGCAGCCATGATCTTGTTGAGATCTTGATGGGAGCGGTGATCCGATGCAGGCAAGCGAGCTTGTAGTTGCCTTAACCAGAGGATGGTTGCTCTATTAAAAAAGGAGGCTGCAGATGATGCTTGCACAGACCAGGCCGAAGCCTGATGTCCTTTGATTAAAGTACGTTCTGCTTTCTTTTCCTCAGGACGTAAACACTCCTCAGGAGGACCTGCGATAGGAGATGGAGAAGAGAGAGCCAGTACTGGAGAATCAACTGAAGGAATCTGGAGGAGTTGTGAAAACTCAGGGGCCATATTATAAAATTTTTTGTCCAAATTGTTAGGTAGAGGCCCAGAGCTTGGTGAAGACCATTGGCGAAGCACGACATCAGAGAATAATTTTGGGGCAGGAACCACTTCCTTAGGGACTGAAGGCTCTTGAAATAGAGCAGAGGTGGGATCTGCTGAAGCTGATGAAGCATCCGTTAAAGCGGAGGCAGGCCCCAGACGGGTAATATTTTGAGCCTTGAAGAGCAAAGAGCGAAACATATGAGGCCGAAAGAGGCCTATAAAGGCGGGTTGGTCAGGCTCTAGCCCCTCATCATCCGATAGATCATGGTCTACAATAAGTTCACCCTCTGAAAGGGAGTCATGGTCAGGAGAATCTATTATTTCCCCAGACTCTGATACTGCTTCCTCCACTTCTAATTGAGAAAGGTTTAGGTTTCTGTTGGAAGGGTCATTACCCCTTTGGGCAGAAACCTCAGAAGGGGCCTTCTGTTGTAGGCCCTGAGCAATCCCCTGGCGAATGGCCTCAGATATTAATCCGGCTAAGGCAGGAGGAATATTGGTGAAGGCTTGAAGCCCTGGGTCAGGTTGAGGAGTGGGAGGAGCAGGATTGGCAGAAGGACCCCTAGGGGGGGAAGGAGAGACCTCATGAGTCACAGGGAATACAGATTCAACTTCAGCAGAAGGAGAAAATTCCTCCTGAACAGACCTATCCGGAGACAAGGCCGGGGTAGGCCGAGGTGAAGCTCCACCAGGGTTGGAGACTACAGGCTGCATAGGCTCTGTGGGCCATGAATCTGGACTTGAGAAGGATGATGATGCCTGTGCCCTGTTAAAGCCTTCTCAATGGCCTTGTGTCTTCGCTCCTCCTCCCTGGAAGATTTGCGGGCTGGAGGAGGAGGAGCCAAAGGGACCGACCCCTTTTTTGTTTTGGGGGGTCTGCCCTTAGAGGGGCCCTCTTCAGGGTCCTCCTCATGGACCCGTTTACCCCTGTGATGAGGCCGGGAGTAATGGCACGAATTTTGGCCGTCCGCCATCTTAAGAGTGGCGAAAATGAGGGCGAGGCAAAGAAAATGGCCGACGGGCAATACTTGCTGTTGAAAACGGCCCCGGAGAAAATGCGCCAGTCAGGGCTGCTAAGCGAAGCTTTTGAGTGCAGCCGGCACCGCAGGAGTCAAGCGGAGTGGCCCGGAGTCAGCCCGATCCAGAATTCAAAGGGCTGAGGTTCAAACGTCCGCCGGTGAGGCGGGAAAGCCGGGGGACGCGGCAGGGCGAACCCGTGCACGCGCCAGCGAGGTCGCCCGATAACGGCTTAACTAAAATAAACAATGCGGCCGCAATTGAAGGCAAGACGGGCAGCAGACAAGGGCAAGGCAAAAATCGTCATCTCAATTCGTTCCGAAGTCAGAAAGGTTTAATAATTGCAAACAGACAGGAGAACACTATAGACACGGCTGTCCAAGGCAGACCGAGTCGAAAAACTGGTGCCAAGCAGGAAGAGGCGGAGCTTGAGCATCCAGTTGACTCGGTCCTATTGGCCAGCTCCCTGTCTATCTCCCATGCCTGACTGCCGTGACAGCTAGGTAGGAGAAAGAGCTAAATTAGTTTTCAAAAAATTCTTAATGCAATAAAACAATTGGTGGGAGCAAACCCCCGGTCTCCCACAATCACAAGCAGACAAGCACAGCATTAATAATGAACCATCATTTGAAAAATAAAATGGCGGGAAGCACAACCGTTACAGCGCCATTGGAAAATCAACAGGGTATGCAAGTCTTCCGCAGGGACCCTGAGAATCAACGCCAATAATGCCAAAAAAACATGTGTGGAAGCTGATCCGTTACCTCACGAGATCAGCGCGACCACCAACCGCACCCCCGGGAGCTTATAAGCCTGCAGACAAACGCCGCCATGAACGATATGCTACCGGCCGTACTCACAGACCACCGGGCCGGCTCTCCAACACTTCGTAATGGTATCAGCCGACGTCTTACAGCGGGGCTGCTTCAAAAAGCGCCTCTCAGCTGTCTTGCGGCGATTAGGAAGGCGGGCTGGATTGGCAGTTAATTCCTGCCGAAACCGCCGCTCGCACCTCAGATGGACAAGATGAGGCGATAAAATGGCGGATCGGCAATGTAGCCACAAAAGCCGAATACCGCGACTCCTGAAGCCTCCAAATAGCGTCCAAAATAGGATAAAGCCAGAAAGCACAGAAAAATGAAATTTAAAGCCAAACAGAGTACGAAAAAAGAAAATTCTCTGTGGAGAATAGGCACTGAGATATACTCCCTTTCACTGAGTGAAAAAGACTGAAGGGTTAACGTCCCAAGGGGCGGTACCAAGGCTGCAGAAACATTTATAGGCACTCAGTACACCCAATCATCAATCAAGTTACCCACACGTAGGATTGGCGGCGCATCAAGTCAGGAAAACAGCAAAGATCAGGTGAGGTGCAGTGGACAGAGAAAAAGGGTAAAGATTGGAAGAAGATAAGTGGATGAGAACAATTAAGCAACCCTGCGGTTGTAAATATTTATGGGGTGCCAAACACCCTAATGATACTGTGATCCCAGGGGCACTGCAACAGCTGTAACTTCAAAGACTGGTCATAAAAATATTTGTGTAGTCTGTTACAACTTCAAACAGCTGTTAAATGGTTATTAAATAAGGACTACCTAGTGTTGCTTTTCCCTGTATGTTGCACTTTTAAAAAACAATAGATTTTATCATCTGGGGGTTGCTTGAAATAAATGTCTACAACTTTTAGATGATCAGCTTTATATTTTCATATGTGTGTATGTCTCTGTGTATGTTTGCATAGTGCCACTGTAAGTGTATTGTCTTGTATATTTAGAGTTTCTTTTCAAATTATGAGTTGTTTATGCCATGAACACCAGTCAAGCTTTGTGTGAGGGCAACAGAAGCAATATCTTTCTTGTGCAAATGAACTAGCCTATATAGAATTAAGAATAAAGTGACTTTCTTCTTTTAGCTTAATACATTTTCATAAGTATAAAGGAATCAGGGTACATATATTACAAGCATGCGTACCTGTTTTTGACTGAGATTCTATAGAAGAGAAAATATGCAAATGTATTATCAAATTAAGAATTATTCTGATTTTATAAGCTGTGTTTATATAAATTCTTAAAAATATCAATGTGATGGATAAAATAATATTTTGGCTGTTTGGAGCTTTATAACAGTTTTCTTTATTGGTGCTGGCAAACAATCAGATTTCCAGCTTCTTGGGTTTCCACAGCTGTTTATTAATCTTACGTTTTTAAAAAATATTACTAGAACCCTATTGTGTGGGGCTGATGCTTTGGCCTATTTGGCACTTATCCCCTGCCCCATTGTACTTTTAAGTGCAATGAGGAAAAGAAGGAAAAAGGAATTAGTAGCTTCTTTCCTCAACATATTGTGCACATATTGTGCATATATGCCAAATATCTTTAAGAAAACTATGTATTTTTTTCCAAATCTATCGAAATTTTTGTTTTTGTTTTTAGGAGGATGGAGAGAAATATTCAGAAATATGATTAAGAACTGTCACATTGTTTTGAACTCGAGGTATATTGTTTCAATAGGGTGACAACAACAGAAAAAAAGAAACACAGGAAAGTGAAGCGTTTATGCTTTTTATTATATACAATGACAATTACCTAGAGCAGGTATTTGAAACTGGCATAAATAACAAAATATTGCTGTTCACTAAATGTCAGGTTCCCACCTAAGTCTCCCTCTCAGAGACTATTTTTATTAATTAAAGTTAATTAATTAGATTGATTAATTAATTAAATATATATGTCATCCATCTCACTATCAGGGGTCAGGCTTTCAACCCAACCTCATGAAAAATTATTTCACAGAAAATACAAGTGACCCTCTAAGAGGTAAATTGCAGGAAGATGCATTGGTTCCAGATGATAACGCCCCATCCTCTATGAAAGAACTGGTTGCCCAATCCCAGAAGGAGATTCAATCTTTAGTGCAAAACCAAATTATTCATATTGGAACATGGAATGTATGTATACTATATCAGTGTGACAAATTACAACAGCTTTTATGACAAATCAATAATTATGACATTGACATTCTAGAATCAGTGAGATGTGATAGACAGGTAGCGATAAATTTATTGATGAAGGAATAAAGACTCCTCATATACTAGGGACATACGTAACAGCATGTTCGAGGCCTTATCCTCAACACCAGAGCAAGCAGAGCATTCATTGGCTGGAAATCTGTTAATGAATGCATCATTACATCCAGATTTCAGTCAAGGCACAACAGACCGACAGTTGTCCTGATCTACGTGCTGAAAGAAGGACAAAAGGACAAATTCTATGATAAGCTAGATGACAACCCTACTCATGAATTGAAGCTCATAATGGGTGACTTTATTAATGATAGGCATGGTCATGAACATGTGATTGGGATGTATGAATCTGCAGTGGAAATTAATCATGACGGAAATCATTTATTAACCTCTTGTGGACAATGGTCTATGCATCAGAAACACATACTTTGCACATAAGAATATCCACAAGAAGATCTGGAGATCTCCTGATGGAAAAACATAGAATTAGATTGATTACATCTGTATTAGTAGAAGATGGAGATCTGCCACCATTGGGTTAGAGAAGGGGTATTAAACTCAATTTCATTAGAGGGCCACATCAGGATTGTGACTGACTTCGGGGATGGGCAGGAGTGGGTGTGGCCAGCTCCCACTGCTGCTGTGCTCGCTCTCCTTGGCCAGGTTGCTCTTGGTGTGTGTGGGAGGGCAAAGTGTGTGGGTCAGAAGGCGGCCCATTCCATCTTCTTATGAGGAGACCTGGCTTTGTAACCAAAGCATCCTCAGTGATAGGATGGGAGACCACCAGGAGAGGTCAGGAGGGGACAAGGGGATGGCAAAAGGCAGCAGGGCTGCTGGTGGCCAAGTGCTAAGGCAGGATTTAACTTCACTCTCTCTCATTATAATCTTTCTTCTTTTCTTCCTTCCCTCTCTTCTTTTTCCTTCCATCTTCATTCTTTCTTTCTTCTTCCTTTCCCTCTTTCCTTCTTTTTCCTTCTATGCTCTTTTCTCCCCTTTCCTTGTCCTGTTTTCCCCACTGGAAATAGCTGTTTGCAACACACAAAGAGGGATACTTTCCTAAGAGCTCACAATTTAAGAATACCAATGTGCACATGAGGTATCTCAGGGTGGGGAAGGCCATGGGGACCTAGCGATAGAACAGGCCCTCAAGGTCTCCCCGACCCACTAAGATACTTCATGCTTCTCCATCCCTTCCTGCCACAAGGACTCACTTACCTTGCAAACATGTCTCCTCTCTTTGTTTCTCTGTTTGTCTTTGAGGAAGGGAGATGAGAGTTGGCTGGAGCATGTTTGCATGCAAATGGGGTGGGCAGGAGAGGGGGGGGGGAACGAGGGAAATCCAATTGTGTGTGTGTGTATGGGAGAGAGTGTGATCTGTACAGGGCACCCAAGCTGCTGGCAGTGGTGTGGGCGACAGGAGCCACCTGAGCAGCAAGACGGGGTGGTGGTGGTGTAGGAAGCAAGGTGGTGTGTGTGTGTGTGTGTGTGCGTGTGCGGAGCTTCCCCTACTCGCCCAGCACCAGCTTATATCACACCCTAACACTAATACATAATAATGTATACATTCATAAAGAGACTAACTAAAGTTATAAAAATATACCCGTGAGCTTAAACTATTTCATGTGTAAATAATTTATTTTTTATATTTATTTTATACATTTTATACATCAGTAAAAGCTGACAAGAACTATAGGAATAGGCTATTTTCAAATAATTTCTTAGGCAATGATTCCTTAGGCAGGAATCATTTCTTCCTGACTCACTATATTATAAACTCAAAACAGACAGATTTATTACAGCTGCTAACATCAGTTATATTACCAAATAAAACTTACTGAAATGGTCTTTTAAAGATTAATGGACATCTTGATAATTTTTGACCAACTTATGATCTGTAGAGCCAGGAACAAAACCTCTGTTGCAACAATGCATTATTAAATGAATTATCTGCAGCTCAGCTTTGTTTGGATAATGAAATGTCTCCAAGAAAACAACCAAACTGAAAGAACACCGGGGACTCCCCATTTCATTATCTTTATTCTTGTTGGAAAGTATGTATACTTAGTTCAGAAAGCCTGATCTCACTGATTACTTGAATAGTTGATTAATGATTATTCTTGAATTTTGTGAAGTAATGCAAATTTCCACTATGTACACATGTTAAATTAACAGCAGCCATTTTTTTCATAAATGTGGCATTATTAATGTAGAAGATTTCCAGGAAATTCAATGGAATTTGCTTGAAAAAAACATTTTATATGTTTTATATTATTAGGCATGATTGAGGGTGATGACAGAAATAAGAAATACTTGTATTTTTATTTTTGTTTGTGAAACAAAGTAACATAGGTGGGAAAGGAAAGTGAGTTTGAAGTTCTGCAGTACTGCATTCTGGTGTAAAAATAACTGGCATGTCCTGTCTCAGATTGGTAGATTATCAGAATCATCCCTAATTAGAAATTGGAGACAACTACAAGGAAATTCTAGGTCTATTGATAAACGGGAAAATCAGGAAAAGAGGACCCAAAATGCAATGCATTTGTTTAAACTTGAATAGATATAATCATCAAGAGCTAATTGTTGATTTGAAGTTTAATTTAGTATAGTATAGTTTATTGAATAGCCCGAAGGCCTTTTCAAACAAAACAGAAAAGAAAAAGGGAAAAAGGTAAAACGGTTACAAAAATAGCAATCTAAAAACATATGATAGATGACGTTAAAATTTTACAAAATCAATTTTCAATAGCTAAGTTGCCAAGACTAGATAACCCAAATAGGATAGCTCCTCTCTAACTGAGCTCATCTTCCTTACAATCGATAAAATGTTTTTTGATATAACTGGCTCGTATTGCTGTCATTCTTTTAAGATATCGAGTGATCGCTCTTACCAGGGGAGGAGAGTCAGCCCTCAACAGAAATGCTAGTTTTTGGCTTATATTCCAGTGGGGAAATTTATTTATAATTGGGGACAGATATTGTTTTCTTACTTCTTGATAGAGACTACATTCGAATATTATATGCGCCGTGTCCTCCACGACGTTTACCCCACATATGCATATTCTTTTGTCATATGGGATTTTCCGATAACGGCCGAATCTATCGTTTGTATCTAGAAGTTCGAATCTAAACTTAACAAATAACTGTCTCTCCACTGATGGCATTTCTAAATGTAAATACTTTTCCAGAGTGAAAGTTGTTTTAACTGCTGTCAGCAGTTTAAGGGAATGATTAGTTGAAAGGGTTGTCATGTCCATTTGCCCATGTATATCTTTAATCCGTTGTTTAACTTGGTTCAGTGTGTCACACAACGGGAACCCTACGCCATATCGGTTCAATATTTCTGACAGCCGGGTTAGCCAGGAATACCTTTGAGGATTTGAAATCTGCTGTTCCTCTAGACATATTTTGGGGAGTCTGCTGGCATCCATCTGGGTCATTTTTAGCCAGTAGGCTACCGCCCTAGTGATTGTATAGGTGTACAGTGAGAAATGTCCCAATTCAGCTCTGACGGCTGCAGCTGAAGTGGAATTGTTTACCCCAAACATCCTCCTTAACAAATTATTTTGAGTTCTCTCTAATATGGGGGCCTCTGTAAGACCCCAAATTTCAGCACCATAGAGCATGATCGGGACAAGTTTAGCCTGAAAGACTTTACGAAGAGGTAAAATGGAGGTTGGTTGGATTCGTTTACTTAATTTGGATACAAGGCTTGCTCCTGCTCTGACCTTTTGAGAAAGGTGTTGATGGTGCGGAGTCCAACCTCCTGCACTGGAAAAAACAATTCCAAGATAAGTATATTGGGTAACTTGCTCAATCTTTGTGTCATTAATCTGCCAATTGTGCTTTTGATTCTTATTGCCAAAGACTAAAACTTTTGATTTAACTACATTTATAGTCAAGTGGTTTGCAGTACAGTAACGTGTGAGCTTGTCAAGAAGTCTCTTCATTCCTATTTGGGTTCTAGAAAACAACACTAAGTCATCGGCATACATTAATACGTTAATAAATCTAGAGCCTATTTGGGGGCTGTGCGTCAGAAGATCATCCAGCTGTGCTGGGATATCATTTATATAAAGGTTAAAAAGAGTAGGGCCCAGCAGGCAGCCCTGCCTCACTCCTCTAGTTGTCGGTATGCTGTTTGTTGAGGCCCCATTTGCTGCATATCTGACTCTAATTGCCGTATTAGTATAGAGAATCCTGATCAACAAAATAAGTCTGGGGTCCATCCCCATAACTTGTAGTTTCCTCCACAAGTGGTTCCTATCTATAGAATCAAAAGCAGCAATAAGGTCAATAAAGGTGGTATACAGCTTTTTCCCCTGGCTCTTGTATTTATTAATTAAGTGGGAAAGGACAAAACAATTGTCTATGGTAGACCTACCTGATCTAAAACCTGCCTGCTCATTTGCCAGAATTTCCTTATCCAAGCACCAGTCCTCTATTTTATTTAGGAGATGTTTCGTATACATTTTTGAAATTATATTAAGAAGACTGATGGGTCGGTAGTTGGATGGGGCAGCTCTGTCACCTTTCTTAAAAATTGGAAAAACTATAGCTAACCTTCACCCTTCAGGGATTATCCCTGCTTTATCGATATAAGTAAACAGTGCTACCAGCACCGGTACCCAAAAATCAATGTTGGACCTAAAGAGTTCAGGAGGCAACAAGTCCTCTCCAGGGGCCTTCCCGGCTTTTAAGGATTGAATTATATGCTTAACTTCGGTAGGGGTAACTGGTGTCCATTCCGGACATTTCCTTAATTCTTGCTGGAGGATATCCAATTGCAAGACATTTGTTGTATTGTTACCATCAAATAAAGCAAGATAGTGCTTCTCCCATTTTACTGCTGATATATCAGTGTCCATAAATGGGGAACGTTGTTTTAATATACCGGCTATCTTATGCCAAAAGATCGTAGGGAATTGGGATTTTGCTGCCATTTCTACCTCTTTCCACATCCTGGTGTTATAGCTACTTTTCTTGTTTTTCAGTAGGGATTTGTATGCTCTCCTGAGTTGAACCATATCTGAATAATCACCATCCTGTCTGGATCGGTTAACTTTCTTAACGGCGGCTCTTAGATTTGACCTCAAGTTATGGCAATCATCATCAAACCACTTTCTAGAGATCCCATCTACTTTTCTATCGTTCTGGATCATTAAGTTCCTAAGAGTAGAAGTTAGCTCTGTATAAGCTGGCATTGGGGTAAGTTTAATTTACTTTTTACTTAGAAACGGCAAAATGTTTCAGCCTCATTTTAAAATTAAATGATTAAAGACTAGCAAAAAGTCAAGTCTTTGAATATGCTTGAACATATTATCTTCTAAGAACTCCCTCTTGTTAGCTGTTACATAAATATTCACAAAATAAATAATAGAGATGTGAGCTAATGATTCCTATGAACATCAATTTCTCATCATTTACAACCATTCAGCATATTGACTGTAGTATGGACAAATATATCTAGGATTTTGGATGAATGGATCTTATACAAGCTAATAATGGAGTGTAAATAAAATAAATAACCATTGGTTTATTCTTATTTCTACAGTCTTGTTTGCATATATATATATAGTACTGCCATATGATCAACTGCATTATAAGTATTGAAAATTTATACTGGATATGTTTGCCACCTTGAGTTGTTTGTAAAAATAACAAAAAACAGGATACAAATAAAATAAATAAATTTTCTAAAAATTTTACTTTTCTGTGAGCCTAAAAGGACTGTAATAAATGTATAGAGATAAGTTTAGGATGTCTAATTAAGAAAAGCTGTACAGCTGTACAATAAAAATAGCATAGATAAAAACAGGAAACTTACAGCAGGTGGCTGACCAGCTCAAGATAATTAGAACCAGAGATACATGTATGAAGCATCTATTGAGAAGGATATAAAAGAAAATATAAGGTTTTGCCTTCTTATGTTAGAGAATTAATCTTGCTTTTTTAGTTTATAGTATAGGGGGAGGGAAGAATTCTAGCTTGCCTAACATTTTTTGGTAATCAATTTATAAACCAAATATAGTAAAAGTTCATAGTATAATTTCCTATTGTGGGATGTGAAGGAAGAGGAACATTTTGTTACAAAAATAGTAACGAAAAGAAGGGCTAAAGGGGGTAAAAAAATAAGACAGGCTGATACAGGCTGACATGTATTTTTATCGTTCGCTGTTCACCGCCCTGAGTCCCTTAGGAATAGGGCGGTATATAAATTTAATAAATAAATAAATAAATAAATAAATAGGTATCAATGGAATTTTAGCCAAGCAATCAGTTCTACAAGGACTTTAAATAACTGGTTAATAAGGTATGTACCATCTCCATTACTAAATCACTTCACTGAATTAGAAAAGATCAAGACTGCCTGTTTTCATATGTTGTAGGAGTCCAAGTAACATACCCACATGGTCCAATAAGGATACAGTCCAGTTGCTAGGTGGCCTCCGTCCCCTCCTTCCAAGCACCTGCTGGAACATCCTTGGTTCCCAAGAGAAAGTTGTCAGCGGAGATAGCAGCGAAGTCTGACAAAAGTATTTTGTTTTGGCTACAAACCCCCAGCTATCTCTACTTCCCCCTCCCTATCCCTTAGTTCCAGTTGTGGCAACCCTGAAGCCTCAAAATCGCCTGAGTCAGGTCAGCTTCAGGGTTGACATATGAAGCCTATAAAATTGATCATTTCCTATTTATTTATTTATTTGTTCAACTTGTATGCCACCTTTCTCCGAAGACTCAAGGGGCTTACAATGCATTTAAAAACCATATATAAAAACATTAAAACTTAAAACATTAAAAACAATTAAAACCCATTCACACCATTCATGGCTGGATCTCAGAAGATTGCAACAGCGAGATCAACGGCCCCTGGCCTGCTGGAAAAGTCAGGTCTTCACCGCTTTTCGGAAGGCCAATAGGGTGGGGATGGTCTGGATCTCAGGAGGTAACTGGTTCCAGAGAGCTGAGGCAGCCACAGAGAAGGCCCTCCTCTGCGGGATCGCCAGCCGGAACTGTTTAACTGGTGGAACCTGGAGGAGACCAACTCTGTGGGATCTTACTGGTCGCTGGGAGCTATGCGGTAGAAGGCGGTCTCAAAGATAACCTGGCCCTGAGCCATGTAGGGCTTTTGTTTCTGTTAGGGCATTTATTAATCCCATGTTTGGCTCTGGGACTAATTACCCTGGTTTAGAGGAGATGAATCGAGGCTTATTCCAAGTTGCAATAATCTGAAAAGAAACGCGAGGAAGAGTTTCTAATAAAACTCATTTATTTGTTATAAAGAAAATAAAACACCTCACTAACTAAGAAAAGTTAATTGCTACATTTTTGAAAGTAATTCGGGCCAGCTGCCTTTCAGCAACCAGCACCCGTGGCAAGAGAACAAAGGAAAAGAGTGTGTGAAGCAAGTGAAGGAATGTGGGTGGATACGGAAACACGTAGCTTACTGATAAGGAGTTAGCAAGCTACGGAGAGTCTGACAGTCCAGAAATGATGAGTTCAGCTGGCAAATAAAATAACGCAGTGACATTCCCCTTCTTTGCCAGTTGAGTGAATATCAGTACATCATCAAATAAGGCACATCTTCTTGCGCAGATACTCATGTTGAGCTGCTGGAAGTGGTTTGTTGAGCATATCAGCAATTTGATCATGTGTAGATACATACTGCATTTTGACAAAACCTTTTTTCACTAAATGTTTTATGTTTTGATAACGGATGTCAATGTGTCTGGACCTAAAATCTGTGAAATGAGATTCAGAAATATAAACCACCGATTCATTGTCTTCCATCACGGTGATCGGTCGGATCGGGTGTGTCCAGATATCTGTGACTAAAGCATCAAACCAAGTTAGGGAATTACATGCATCTGAAACACAAGCATATTCAGCTTCAGTAGATGAACAAGAAACAAAATTCTGTTTACGTACTTGCCAATAAACAGGACATCCATTTAAGAACATCATATAACCTGAAGTACTTTTACGTGATTTCTTATCACTTGCCCAATTAGAATCTGCATAACAACATAATTCTGCATAATCAGTATGTGTTGGTTCTAACAATAACTTCATGTGTTTAGTGTATTTTAGGTATCTCAATAATTTCTTAATACATGTCCAGTGAAACTGTTTTGCCTTACCTACGTGTCGAGATAAGAGATTAACACTAAGTGCAATGTCGGGTCTGGTCCAACTACTAATGTATAACAGTGACCCAATGACTGAACGATAAAGTGTTTGATCCTCGAACTCAGGACTTGCTTCTTGTGTCAAGTTGTGAAAATCTGTTTGCATGGGTGTCTTTGTTGTGTTAGCATCTTTCATGTTGCAATGATGCAAAACTTGTTCAATTTTATCTTCTTGTGAAAGACTAAACCCCTTCTGTGTTTTTTCAATCTGAACACCTAAATAAGTGCTAATGTGACCCAATGATTTCAATGTGAAGTATCTCTGCAAAGCTTTGGCAAAAATTTCACTCATTTGCTTATTTGGACCAATATAAACAATATCATCAACATAAACAAGAACTATCTCATATGCATTGTTTGATCCTTTTGTGAACACGCACTCATCAGTTTCGGACTTAATAAAGCCCATTGAATTTAGTTTGTCAGTAAGACATAAATACCACATTAAACCAGATTGTTTCAGACCATAAAGACTTTTGTTTAGGAACCAGGTATCCCCTTCTTGCTGTCGGAATCCTGGAGGACTTCTCATGTAGATCTCTTCATCTAGGTCTGCATGTAGATAAGCCGTGTCAACATCAAACTGGAAAACTTCTAAACCAAGGATAGTTGCAGTTGCTAAAGCAATTTTTACACTCTCAGTTCTGACTGTCGGTGAGTAGGTATTTGTGTAGTCCTCAGGATAACGTTGAGCGAAACCCTGAGCTACAAGTCTGGCTTTGTACAATGACTCACCATTTGGTTTCTTTTTGATTCTGTAGACCCATCGAGTGCCAATGATCTTTTTGTTTGCTAGAGGTTTTGCAGGTGTAAATACTTTAAGTTTCTTTAGACTGTCCATTTCAACCTGCATTGCTTCATACCATTTGTCTTGCTCTGAATCAGGGAGCTGCTTGATTTGTGTGAAATTATCAGGTGGAAGTGTGACATTGCAAATCAAAGGCAAGGGTGCTTTTGTCAGTTGCCAAGAATATCGTTGTGGAGGGATCCCTTTTGTGGCCCTCTTGGAACGTCTCGGGACAACTGTCCAGTCTTCTTCTTAGTCCTCGTCCTCACTTTCGTCGCTAGCGTCAGCATCCGCAGCTTGCGAAGACGGAACATCGGGTTGAGAAGAACCAGTGGAATCTTGATCATCAATCTGCGTGGCATCAGCAGTATCATCTCTAGGAAAATAAACTCCAGGATCATTGGAATGAATCCTGGACCAGTCAATATCTTCCTCAAAATTAGCAGATTGGGAAATCACAATTGCATGTTTAGAGCCAATAAATCTGCTCCATTTTGAGTTATCATCAATACCCATAAATCTCAGTCTCTTTGCTGCTGGACTTCCTTTTCTACTTTGAGCTAAGGGAATGTTCACCATAGCATATGAACCAAAAATATGGATGTTTTTAAGATCGGGCTTATAGCCATACAACATGAAGAAAGGAGTCTGATTTGTTACACTGCTCCAAGTACGGTTGACAATGTAATTTGCGTACTTGATAGCTTCACCCCAGTATATCTTACCAAGGTTGGCATCTTCTAGGAGACAACGCATCATGGTTTGCAGTACCCCTTGTCTTCGTTCTACGACTCCATTATGAGCCGGTGTGTAAGGCGCCGACGTCTGATGAATAATTCCATTCTTACGCATCCAGTCCTGGAAACGCTGAGACCTGAACTCGGCACCATGATCACTCTGGATTCTGGCGATGCGAACTTGGTGTTGGGTAGAAACAAGGGTTGCAAAGTCTTTAAAGATCTGAAAGGTCTCTGATTTTTCTTTCATAGGATATACATATCCATATCTAGAGTAATTATCAACAATTGTTAGAAAATATTTTCTACCACCAAATGATGGCGGGAAAGGACCAACTATGTCAATGTGAACCAAATCAAAAATGCGTGTTGACAGGCGTGTAGCGTGTTTGGGAATGGCTGCTGCTTTGGATTTGGCCTTCTTGCATACAGCGCAATCCAAAAACACCTTACACCCCTTTAGATCCAAACTTTTTGCGAACTCCGGCATCTTCCTAAGAACACGGAAACTGGCATGCCCCAATCTTCTATGCCATTTATGGATACACCTGGAATGCAAAGGTTTACCTGTTAGTGAATTCTCAACATTATCATTTTTATGCGGAACCTCAGGCTTGCTCTCAGCAATCTGTTTACCAATTCTATTTTTGTTGGCTTTAGGAGCCTTAGGAATAGCAACAGGATCTCTCTCTGGAGCATCTCTCTCTGGGCCTGTGCCTTCCCTTTTTGGAGTTTGTATACTTGCCTGTGTTTGTGTTTTAGGCTTTGGCTTTAAGTAATAAACACCACCAATTAATATGGTTTCAGCAACAATATCGCCATCTTTAACTATGTAACTTGCTTTTTCAAGGTGGTGAACCTGAAAATTTAATGTTCTAGACAAGTGACACTGACTAAGCAAATTACTGGTTGCTGTTGGTATGTAATAAACATCAGGAATGAATGCATCGAGCTCTTCAACATAAACAGTTCCTTTTCCTTTGACCTGACAAGGATGATTTGAAAAAGAATAAAGTTCACATAGTTCTGGTTCTGGCTCGTGCATCTCTGTGAAAAGTTCCTTTCTGTAGGTGACATGCAATGCTGCACCACTGTCCAAAGTCCACAGGAGTCGTCTGTCGTACTCTGGTTGAGGTTGTGGATCATTGGTTAAAGCCAACGTGGCGAGTGGAGTTTGTGGATCACGCCAGGGACCACGACGACCTTGTCTACCGCCTCTGCCTCTGCCTCTGGAATCTGTTCCTCTGGGCTGGTATGTGATGGGAGCTGAAACTCGTTGGGGACAATCCCGGGTGGCATGTCCCACACGATTGCAGATGTAGCATCTTGGCATCCTTGGAGCGTAGGTCCTTCCTCGGAAGGGGCGCCTAGCTGGAGCTCTTGATGCGGGTGGTCCTCTCAAATGTGGCGTGGCCAACATGAATGCCTCTTCTTCAATTAAAAGTCTACAAACATTGTCCATTGTGCGTTGAGCAATTGGGACTTGGTTAATTTTTGTAACAGCATCTTTCCATTCATAATTCAAAGAGTTAATAATGATGCTGATCATTTGAATATCTTCAATGTTATGGCCTCTTTCTCTCAATTCTGTTCTCAGTCCTTTCAGTTTGGTCAAATGTCCTCCAATTTGTTCACCAGGTTTCAATCTCGAACTGTGGAGTTCAGACATGAGTAAACATGAAGATTCAATTGAGATAGGCCTGTAGCAATTTTCCAATTCAGCCCAAATTTGTCGGGCTGTTGTGTTTGGTGGAAAAGTGACCTGCAGTTCAGTATCCATGGACATCAATAATGTTGTGCGAGCCCTTATCTCTAAATCTCTTATTGCATAAGTCCAAGGTGGAGCAGGTGGGTTAAATACCATACAGTGTGTGCCTTCTCTAAGAAGCAATAGTGTAATCTCACTGACCCAGGCTTTGTAATTGTGTCCTGACATTTTTAGTTTTGACTCACCAGTTAGTGGAGAGACAGAAAATGCCTGGTAAGGAGCCTGCACTTGGTATGCTGGCTGTGCTGGCAGAAATGCCTGTGGTATTTGCTGTGCCTGTTGTGGACCTAAAAATGGTCTTGGTTGTGCCATTGGAGGTGGGCCAGGAGGTGGCCCTCTTTGCACTTGTGGCTGGGGCACATATGCAGGCATTTGTAGCTGCTGTGGCTGATGCACTGGAATCTGCTGTATTCCAGTTGCCATTTGTGCTTGAGCTGCAATATTGGCATGACCTGCTGGAGATGCAATCATTTGCCTTTGCTTCATAAAGCGTGCCTGTGTTTCTTCTAAAAGGACACCAACACCGCCAGGGGGTGTTTGAGTTTGGGCCTGTGGAAACACTTGTGGCATTTCAGCTTCTTGTAGTAAATTACTTTTGCCAGCAGATGGTGCTGCACCTTTGGGCAGCTTTGCATACGTGGCATTGTATGCTTTAGAGTAGGAGTGGTTATGTAAGACATGTGTAACTTGATCAGGGAGACTTTCATGTGACGTATGCAGTGCTCTTTGTCTTAATTGGCCTGACACAAAATCCACCAGGGGGAGTGTCTTTGGCTCCGAGGAAGAAGACAATATGGCGCTTTTTGAAAAATTTAAGTTATCTCCCTTATCTTGCTCAAGCATAGATATAGCCATTTTTGCCTGGGATAGCTGCTGTTCATAGAGTTTTATATGGTCACGATAGGCTTTCATAGCCAGCTCATCCAGGGTGAGCTTAGAGCTTCGAGGAGAATAATGAATTGTTTCTCTCTCTGCGTGGGAGGAATTTTGCTCGGCAGTGTGCTTTAGCCTTGCATCGAGCGTTACAAATTCAGAAGGTTCTGGGAAGACTTTTTCAGAGCTTGGAAGATCAGAAGAAAATGTTACTGACCTCAGTCGTAAATCATCATCTTCAAAAACAGCTTCTGTCTTATCTCCCTCCATTTCTGTTCCCACGGCTTTTTCTTGTTCCAGGCGTGTGGCTGTAGTAAGGGGCTGGAAATCTGAAAATCTCCTGTCTGCCACCTCTTCGTTGGAAAGATCAATCAAATCATTTACGAAGAGTGGTCTTGGTTTCACTTTGCCTTTTTTTTTCTGTTTCGGCATCTTAGCAATATAATTAGCGTACCTCAGTAGCTAAAAACTAATTGCCTATGCGCTCTTATCAGAAGTAACAAAACAAGGAAAAAAGCCATAAATCAAACCGTCCGAGAGCTACCAGATGTTAGGGCATTTATTAATCCCATGTTTGGCTCTGGGACTAATTACCCTGGTTTAGAGGAGATGAATCGAGGCTTATTCCAAGTTGCAATAATCTGAAAAGAAACGCGAGGAAGAGTTTCTAATAAAACTCATTTATTTGTTATAAAGAAAATAAAACACCTCACTAACTAAGAAAAGTTAATTGCTACATTTTTGAAAGTAATTCGGGCCAGCTGCCTTTCAGCAACCGGCACCCGTGGCAAGAGAACAAAGGAAAAGAGTGTGTGAAGCAAGTGAAGGAATGTGGGTGGATACGGAAACACGTAGCTTACTGATAAGGAGTTAGCAAGCTACGGAGAGTCTGACAGTCCAGAAATGATGAGTTCAGCTGGCAAATAAAATAACGCAGTGACAGTTTCTCTATACATTTAAAGTATTTAAAATATCTATATAAGTATTCAAAATATTTAAAGCACCTATATATTCAAAGTACTAAAAGTAGTAATACAACATAGCTAATTAATATATTTAAATATCTGTATAGACATATTAGAATCTACTCTCTTCTATTTATCTATTTATCTATATACCTATTTATTTATAATATTTACTTAACTATCTATCTATTTATATATCACTTATTCATTAGATATCTTTTTGTCTTGTTTTTCTATTTTCCATTGCATAGAGTGGCTATTGATTGATTACTGTGTTTAATATTACCAAGGATTAATTTTTATAAAATAGTGACTTATTCTATAACATCAATTAATTAAGTGCTTACTGATTGGACACTGAGTATTAATATATTGATTATATATATTTATATATATTTGTACTGAAAGGATTTATCATTATTACTTTTTTTTCTGTTTAAGAATTGAGAATCTAATTAATTAATAATCAGGAGTTAAACTAAATAAGAAACACAGTTCCTAAATATTGATTAGTCAACAAAGCTAAGTAGTGGGCAGTATAGCGGAGAAAAGGTCGACTGTATTATTACTACCTGTCTTGTAAATTGGGAATACCCCAAAAAAATTCTCTTCTTAGTCTTGGTAAATTAAGCAAGGGAAGTCAATTAGTGGATGACTGTTTGGAGTAACATAGAAAGGATAGTCAAAGAACAGGTGAAAGTACTGAGGGAGATGACAAGTTTTGCATCCACTGTGGCAAAAACAGGAAAGAAAGTAACTCCCAGCGTATCAAGTCCTACAATTATAATGTCGTCCCCTGCAACCCAAAAATCGATAGAGGGGCTACCAAAAATCGAGAAATCATCAGTGATTCCAACAATGCAAGCGATGCAGTCGTCATTAGCAATGATTCAAGAGACAATGCTCTTAATGCAAGAGAAAATGTCAAATAACCATCAGGAAATGAAAACAGACATACAAGGCATTGACCAAAAAATGAGTGACATACAACAAGCCATACAAAAGAACGAACAGAGAATACAAAAAATAGAATCCAAGGTGGAACAACAAGAGAAAGATCTAGAGACAGTAGATCAAAAATTAATGGCCCAGAACAGAGATTTGGAGGATTCGATTACGCAGTTGGAAATGGATAGGGCTTCTTTCTATCTGCGTTTCCAAAACGTTACAGAAGACAAGGATGAAAATTTAGGCCAAGTAATGGCTGAATTAATAGCGGAGGTGCTCCAACAGGATACAGACGATATAATAAAAGAATTGGACGAGGTGTACAGAGTACAGACGAACTACGCTAGACGGAATAAACTACCCAGAGAGGTACATATAAGGTTCGCAAGAAAGAAAGTTAAGGATATTTTTTATAAAATGGTAAAAGAAGAACCGATCAATTATAAGGAAAAGGAGGTAGTTGTCCTGAAGCAAGTGCCGAGGAGGGTGAGAGAACAACGAAGAGACTACAGATTCCTTGCCACACAGCTGAACAAAAGGAATATACTTTTCAGATGGACCTTGCCGGAGGGCATGCTGATCACTTGGCAAGGGAGGAGAATTAAAATAAACAGTTTGGTGGAGGCTCAAGAATTCCTTGACCAACTGAGAGGGTCAGAAGATGAACAAAGTAGCAAAAAGGAATTGGAAGCTGTGATCACAGAAGAAGAACTCACCCAAAGAAGATCCCAAGAAGAGGTCCCGATGGGGAAAGAGAGCTCAGAGGAGAAAGAAAAGGAAGAGAAAGAAAGTAGAGAAGCAGGGAAGAAACAAAGACCTCAAAGAGCAGTCCGAGCAAACACCAATCTCAAATTTAAGTAAATTAACACAAGGCAAAAAGGATGGATGATTGGAAAATTCTATCGATTAATGTAAATGGACTTAATGATTATAAAAAAAGAAAAACCTTCTTTAACAAATTAGTCACACAAAATGCAGACATAGTCTGTCTTCAGGAGGTACACATTAAACAAGAACACAAAAAATATTTGGAATATAAAAAATTGGGGAATCTTTACACCTCCTTAGCCATGAAGAAAAAGAGAGGGGTGGCATTATATATTAAAAAAGAAATAAAGACAGAACTGAAATATGCAGACCCCAAAGGTAGATTACTAATTGTTGAAATTGAGAGGGGCAATTTGGCAATATTAATAGCAGCGATTTATGCACCAAATAAAAATCTGAAAGAGTTTTTTAATAAAACACGAGAAATAATAAGAGGATTAGATAACAATATTTGCATCATTGGGGATTTCAACGGAGTGGTCGATGCGAACAAAGATCACAAAAGATCCAGAGGTCAAAAGAAAAAAAGGAAAAATTTACCAAAAACCTTCTTCGACTTAGTGGATGAACTAAACCTTGTAGATATTTGGCGAACACTACACCCCAATAAAAGACAATACACATTTTATTCTAACCCCAATAAATCATGGTCTAGAATAGACATGATGTGGATAAGCAGGAATTTGGGTATGGACATTGTATCAGCAGAAATCTTACCCAATACCTGGGCAGACCACAATCCATTGGAAATCAGATGGAAAAGCAGATATAAGAGAAAGAACGCAAGATGGAGAATGAATACACAATTTTTGAGAGACAAAAAAAATATTGACAAAGTCAGGGGGGAGTTAGCAATCTTTTTTGAAGAAAATGAAAAAGAATTAATGGACCGGGGAATAATCTGGGATACGATGAAGGCCTATTTAAGAGGCCTAATGATATCATACGGAGCATATAGAAATAAAGAGAGGAGAGAAGTTCAAAGAACATTGCTAGAAGAACTGGCAAAGGCAGAGAAAGAGGCGCAACAAAACCCTGACAATGAAATAATAAAAGAAAATTGGATGAATATTCGTCATAAATTAAATATAATAGATCAAGAAAAATTAGCATATAATATTAAGAGAACAAAACAATATTACTTCGAGAACGCCAATAAGCCAGGAAGGTGGTTATCCTACAGAATTAAAAAAGAGAGAGAGAAAGGAATTATTCTCCAATTAGAAGACACCGAAGGCCATATCACAACTAAGGAAGAAGAAAAACAGGAAATAGCACACGAATTCTATGCGTCTTTATATAAAGAAGAAGATATACCCAAAGAGAAAGTAAAACAATATTTATTGGAGGAGGGAATGCCACAGATTGGAGAGGAGGAAAAAGAGATGTTGAACAAAGAGATCACATTAACAGAGTTAAAGACTGCAATTGCCAAATTGAAAAAAAACAAATCTCCGGGCCCGGACGGATTCCCAGGGGAATTATATAAAAATTTAGAATTAGAAGACATTTTACTTCCAAGAATGCTTGAAATTTTTAATGAGGCCTTAATGAAAAACAAAATACCAAAATCTTGGAGAGAGGCCTATATTACACTCTTACCAAAAGAAGGATCGGATACCAAATTGATACAGAATTATAGGCCAATTTCCCTTCTTAATATTGATTATAAAATATACATGAACATATTAGCGGAAAGATTAAAAAGAATCCTCAATAAGATAATACATAGCGACCAGAATGGATTCCTCCCAGGGAGGCAAATTAGGAATAATACAAGGACGATTCTGGATGTGATAGAATATTACGAGGAACACCCGGAAAAAGAGGTGGCATTAGTATTTTTAGACTCACAGAAGGCCTTTGACAATTTGAACTGGGAGTTTATAAAGCAACAACTGAATATAATGGGATTTGGACAAAATTTTACAAATACAATAAACACAATTTATGAGAAGCAAAGGGCCAATATTTTAGTAAACGGTGAACTCACCAAAACATTTCAGATCAGTAAAGGAGTAAGACAGGGATGCCCAATGTCACCACTTTTGTATATATTGGCACTAGAAGTGCTATTGAAGAAGATTAGAGAGAGTGATCAAATTAAAGGGCTTAAAATTAGGAAAGAAACATATAAAGTTCAAGCATTCGCGGACGATGTCGTTTTAATTATGGAAGAACCGATGGAAACAGGTATACAAATATTGGAAATACTTGATAAATATGGAGAAGTAGCGGGGCTCAAATTAAATAAATCTAAAACCAAAATGCTCACCAAAAATATGACGAAAAACCAGAAGGAAACCTTGGAGAAATCTATGGGAATCCAAATTGTGAAAAAAGTTAAATATCTGGGAGTATGGATCTCAACAAAGTACCTGGCCCTCAAAGAGGACAACTATGTCCCCTTGGTAAAAAGCATTAAACAAGACTTAGAGAAGTGGGGGAAATCGCAAATTTCCTTCCTTGGGAGGATAGCGACAATCAAAATGAGCATCCTACCCAAACTGTTGTATTTGTTCCAAACAGCGCCAATTAAATTAGACAAAAAATTTTTTAGCGAATTTAATGCCACTATTAGGAAATTTATTTGGGGAGGAAAAAAAACCAAGAATAGCAATCAGGAGTTTACAAGATAAAAAAAATAGAGGAGGGCTTGGATTACCTATATGGGAAACATATTATCAAGCAGCAATTCTTGTTTGGCTAAAAGAATGGGCGACTTTAGCGAACAAAAGAATCCTAATGCTAGAAGGGCATGATCTCCAGATGGGTTGGCATGCCTATTTATGGGAAACGGGGAAAAAAACCAAAACACATTTCAATAAACATAAATTGAGGGATATATTGAAGTCAACGTGGGAAGAAATAAGACGAAAACACTACTCTAAAATTCCCTGCTGGCTTTCAACCATGGAGGCGATAATTTACCCAAACGTTTTGGATCATGGTAAAACTGTAAAATATAAAGAAATTCTAGATGAAGCAGGGAATCTCAAAACAATAGAACAATTAAAAGAACAAGGCACTTTTGTTGAATGGTGGACATACGCACAGATAAAATCAAGATACAAAAAAGATAAAGAACAATATGGTATAGAAATGGATAGCAAAGATTTGGATAAGATTTGGATGAGTACAGATAATAAATTATTAGCTAAATTGTATAACTATTTAGTAGAATATGACCTGATGGAAGAAGTGGTTAAAGACCCAGTGCTTGCATGGGCCAAAAATATTGGGAAAAATATAAATCTGGAAGAATGGGATCAAATATGGAACAACAATATAAGATTTACTAAGGCAACCACTTACAAGGAGAACCAGTACAAGATGATTTATAGGTGGCACCTAGCACCAGCTAGGATTGCCAAGATCTACCCCAACTTAAGTCCAAAGTGCTGGAAGTGTGGACACCAGCAAGGTACTTTTTACCACTGCTGGTGGACCTGCTCTCAAGCAAAAAAATATTGGAAGATGATTTGCAATTGGCTTTCAGAAATAATAGGCGAAACCTTTGAATTAGATCCTAAAATACTTCTCCTGGGAATCCTTAAGACGGAAATGGCAAAAAAGAAGAAATACTTGGCAGTGCATATAATAACAGCAGCAAGAATCGCTTTTGCTCAACAATGGAAAGAGAAAAAAATACCAACTAAGGAACAAATAATTGGCAAAATAATGGAATGTGCCGAGATGAATAAATTAACATTAGAAATTAATGACAGAGAAGATTCTGATTATTATAGCGTATGGGACAAGTGGTACGGGTGGTTAGAGAAGAGGAAGTTGAAATAAAAAAAAAAGGAAAAAGACCAGAGCAAGTACAACGAATAGTTAAATGAAAAAGAAAGAGAAGATGTACTGCAGATGGTAGGAAATATAATAAGGCAAGGAAAGGTTACATGGGTAAGCAAAAGACGTGATTTATGTATTTACTAATTTATCGTAAAAAATTATTATATAAATATACACTAAGAATGATATGAGAACACAATTTCTTTTATACCATGTAACTGGTCTGCAGAGATTATCTATATATGTACAATATGTAATTTGTATTTATTTCTTTTTCCATACTATGTAACCGGATGGATAAAAATTGTATTATTATAATTTCTTAATAAAACATTAAAACAACAACAACAAAAAAATACAATGCATTTAAAAACCATATATAAAAACATTAAAACTTAAAACATTAAAAACAAAACCCATTCACACCATTCATGGCTGGATCTCAGAAGATTGCAACAGCGAGATCAACGGCCCCTGGCCTGCTGGAAAAGCCAGGTCTTCACCGCTTTTCGGAAGGCCAATAAGGTGGGGATGGTCCGGATCTCAGGAGGTAACTGGTTCCAGAGAACTGGGGCAGCCACAGAGAAGGCCCTCCTCTGTGGGATCGCCAGCCGGAAATGTTTAACTGGTGGAACCTGGAGGAGACCAACTCTGTGGGATCTTACTGGTCGCTGGGAGCTATGCGGTAGAAGGCGGTCTCAAAGATAACCTGGCCCTGAGCTATGTAGGGCTTTAAAGGTAATAACCAACACCTTGAATTGTGACCGAAGACCAATAGGGAGCCAGTACAGCTTGCAGAGAATTGGTGTAATGGGGTGTACCTAGGTGCACCTACGACAGCTCGCGCGGCTGCGTTCTGGACCAACTGTAGTCTCTGAACACTTTTCAAAGGTAGCCCCATGTAGAGCGCGTTGCAATAATCTAACTATGAGGTGACAAGGGCATGAGTGATTGTGAGGAGAGCCTCCTGATCCAAGTAGGGTTGCAATTGGTGCACCAGGCGAACTTGTGCAAAGGTCCCCCTACAGCTGACAGATGTTGCTCTAATCTTAGCTGTGAGTCTAGGAGGACACCCAGTTCTGAGGGGGACAATTTCCCCCCCCCCCCGAACCAAAGATGGACAATCAACATAGTCTTTAGGAGGCAATACCCACAGCCACTCGGTCTTGTCTGGGTTAAGTCTGAGCCTGTTGATTCCCATCCAGACCCTCACAGCCTCCAGGCACCGGCACATCACATCCACCACCTCACTGAATTGATGCGGGGTAGAGATATACAGTTGGGTATCATCAGCGTATTGCTGATACCTCACCCCGTATTGTTGGATGATCTCACCCAGCGGCTTCATGTAGATGTTAAATAGGGCGAGAGAGAGGACCGAGCCCTGAGGCACCCCGCAAACAAGGGGCTATCTCTACATTTAGGTTATAGGGTTTGCTAAATTGTTCTTTACTGTTGATAAAAATTTGCAGGCATGAATCTTAGAGTTATTTTGAGAGAGATATCAACTATACATAGTTCTGTGAGTCATTACAGTCATTAAAATTGGGTCTACTGAACAGTCTACTGAACAATGGTAAAAACTGTGTGGACCAGTTTCAGTTTCTACAGCATAACGGCTAATTGCAGTTTCTAAGGGACCGTAGCTGAAAGTTAAAAGCTGTCTAGCTTAAAAGTGAAATGAGCAGCCATAACAATCAAATGTTAAATTTGCATTCTTAATGTACTTGATCTCTCTATATAGACTTCAGAGTCTTAGTTAAAAATGTACCTAACATACTATAGGTACTTTTCACTTAACCATTCATTGAGTGACTGCACAAAATGAATGTGCACTGAATGAATTGTTATGGCAGGTTCTTGAATTTAATGGTTGTTAAAGCACCCCATGTTCAAAATTTTGGTGTATCCAAATTTGCAATATGCTCACATTTACAACTGAAGCATGGACTTTAACTCCTCCATCCATGTATCTCCCATTACACAATCTGCCTGACAGTAAGCTAGTAGTGTCTAAACTCTTTGGGAATAGTTTGTAACCATTTCCAGTTTGGTGAGCAACAACTGTCTTTTGGAGATCTTCAGAAATCTCTTTTATTCAGACCATCAAATACTTCCACATGTGTTGTGAAGATAAGGTTTTGAAAATGAATACTTGGGCAAGATCTTTCATACTCACATCTGTAAAGGAGAATGTTTGTAGTTCAGGGTTGAAATGAGGGATCCTTGAAATGATGGTCTTTGAGCTTGTTTTCTTGCAGACGTTTCATTACTCAAAGTAGGTACCCAGACTGATGACGTTACCTAGTTTGGGTAATGAAATGTCTGCAAGAAAACAAGAAAGTTCAGAGCTTCAAAAAGTGAAGTAAAAACCCTGGCATATTAAGAAAACAAACTACCTTCCGGTTTGCTCTTCGTAGCCACCAGACGGTCCCTTGGGACCGCCAGCCCCTTCGCCTGTAAAGAGCCACTTGTACAGCGCAAAGGCGGCTCGAAAAACCCCATTTCCAGGAGGAAATGTGGGATAGAGCAGGTGAGTGTAGGTAGAGCTCTCCGTAGCCCCCAGAGTTTTTTTTTTACTCTTGGGGGAGAGCGGAGGAAGCTCCCTATAGCACTCGCCATTCGCTCCGGGCGTTGGGAGACCTCTGCCTTTTTGCAGAGCAAGGCTACGAAGACAAGCTTTTTAAGATACTTAACAGATTAACAAAAGATGATGAGATCAGGATCTGGACCTGTGACCCTAAATTGCAAGTATTAATACTTATTTCGCAAAGGACACTCAACAAAGTAAAAAAGACCTTTTAAAATGGCGATTGCCGAAACTGGAGCAGGGAAGCTGAAAAGAGAAAGTCCTTCCGTTTCTTATTAAGTTACAAAGTAGCAGAATAAATGCTCCTGGCTGCATTTGAAGGGATATGAGCTGGACCTGTAACCCTGAATCGCAAGTATCTCACTTATTTTATAACAATTATTGAAGAAGGTAAAGGAAAAGGAAAAAAGAATCTTTAAAAAGGGCGATTGCCGAGGCTTGAGAAGGGGCGGATAGGGAGAGTCCTTCCGTTCCCTATTGAGATACAAAGTAGCAGAATAAATACTTTTGGCTACACTTGAAAATAAAGCTCTACTTTTGTGTTTTTCTCTTCCTGGAGATCTGGTATTGATCTTGGTTGGAAAGAAGTTTTTTTTTCTCTGTTGCCTCTCTTTTCTCTTTTTTAAAAAATAGTTTGTCTGTGTTGAAATATGGCATTAAAGCCGGACAAACAAGCAATGGGGGGGGGATTCCCCCATTAATAAATTACATGAACAAGTTTTAAAGCTCCAGTCTCAGAAAACTGATTTTAATATAATTGAATTTCTTTTGGAGGAGATTGTAAGAAGGGATGAGATTGTGAATCAGAACTTTGAAAAATTTAAGCAGGAAATTAAAGAATTAGTGCAATTAAAGCTTGATATTCTGGATCGAAAGATTATAAAAATGGCTAATGGCTTTGCATAATTTATGATTAAGCTGAATGAAAATACTAATTTATTAGAGTCTAAAGTGGAAGAAATTGAGGACAATTTGGACAATAAAATACAAAAAATTGAAAATGATTTGACAAACATTCAAGACAATAGCTCAGAAGAAAAATTTAAAATGGAGGTTGAACAAAAGACTTGTAATGCAGAAAATTTACAACAACGGATTGAAAGAGAGGTTCTAATGATGCAATACAATTTTACAGAATATGCAATCAGACTGAGAGGTTTGCAGGAAAATAACAGAGATGATTTAAGGAAAATATCTTCTGATATTCTGGCTGGGATTTTAAAGGTTCAACCTGAGGAAGTGTTTTGTAGGATTGACAGAGTTTACAGAATAAACTCCTGGATTGCAAAGCAAAGGCAATTGCCTAGAGATGTGGTGATTTATTTTACAGATAAAGAAATTAGGAATAATATTGTGCAAAATTCCTTCAATTCTACTTTGCAATTGTATGGAAGAAGGATATGGATCTACAAAGAGCTCCCCCCCAAGATGTTAAAGAAAGGAAAGGAAGAAATTTGGTTTTCTGGTGACTGAGTTAAAAAACAGAAATATCTTGTTTAGGTGGGATGCTCCAGTTGGTATAATATTGAGATATCAAGGAGAAAGATACCAACTAGATACTGTTGAAAAAGCGGAAGAATTCTATCAAAAAATTTTGAAAATGAACTTAACATCTTTAGGCACAATACAGGATAAGCAGAAGGAGCTGGAAATAAAGGGAAAACATCGAATTACAGAGGCTGCGGTAGACAAATTGCCTTTGGATTCTTTGGATACCCCAGCTGGATTATCTACAAATATGAGAGAAGCGGCATCCGACCTCAACGTGATGATTCACCAAGTCAAAGACAAGTATGGAAATCAATTAGCTGACATACAATTGGCAAAAAAGAAATATGAGATACAAAAACAAAATCAACAAGATCAACTTATAAAGCAGAATGAAAACCGATCAGTTGATATACAACTTGTGGAAAGGAAAACAGGATGGAAATTAAACCCACAAAAAGAAAAGAAAAAAAGAAATAGGTCTCACAAAAACAGAAATTTCTAAATTAAGCAACAGTGAAGCCAGTGATTTAAAAAAAAATGAATGAATATATGAAAAGATAGTGGAGTGGAGGCGAAGTAATGGTTAATATCATCCTGAGGACAGTGACAGACTTCTGCAATGCCGTAATTTTGGGATGTGAAAAGAGCCTTAAACCGTTGGATTTGAATTATCTACTTTGGATTTCTTTCTTGTATTGATAAATATATTATAACTATTTTGAGCTACAAGGCAAGAGAGCTACGCTGGGGCATGCAGAAGATCTGGTTGTTACCCATTAGGATGATGGGAATTTATAATCCTGATGAAAGCCACAATTACAACTATATGGAATATAATTATAATGTCACTCGGGTGGTTGTTTTTACTTTTATACATATATGAGGATATTCATTACTGATGGGGGCAATGATGACTGAAGACTTTGAACAAACTGTTGCACCAGGATGTTATGTTACCCAATTATGGATGAGGGACTTAACAATCTAATGGAAAGACATCAAAGAAGATATTATATGGATTATAAACTTAAAGTCATTGTCTTTTTTTTTTTAATAACGGAATATTTACATATATATATATATTTAGTAGAGTGGGTAGTGGATTAAAGATATTAAGAATTGTTGTGCATGGCAATTTTGTAGGAAAGTGGGTGGAAACATGTTAGTTTACTGATTGATTAGTTTAAGAAAAGGGATGTTTAAGTGATATATTTAGGGGAGTGGAGGAAATGGATAGAGTTGAATAAATGTTAAATTAGGATTTATGGGGAAGGCTGCTTTGAAATGTTATATTAATATACACAAAGAATAAATGTTAAAGTAGGATTTATTATATAGTCTTAAAGTGGAAGGTTGTTTAGAAATGTTGTAATAATACATAGATATAAGTTTGGGGGAGGAGAAAAAGGGAGATTATTGTTAAATTGGGAGTTTAATAATATTATGCTAAATTAGAAGTTATCTTACAATGTTATAGTAGACAGCCTTTTTTTTTTTTTGAAACATATGGTAAAAGGGGAAAGTAACAATATCAATAATAATAATATTTTTAGTAAGTAAGGGTCAGTATATAGAGGAGGAGTAAGGAGATGGTAAAATATTATGTAATCTGTTATGAATTAGGTTTTTGTTGTGAAGAAGTCACAGGGGGGATGGGTGGCGAGGGGGGGTTAGGGAGGAGGGGGGGAAGAAAAAAGGGGGAAAATTTGTATTTGAAAACTTTTTCAATTAAAAAAAAAAAAAAGAAAACAAACTACCGATAGGAAAGATAGATGCCAATAGCTTTCCGACCACTCTGAGAGGGAACTTGAATTTTCAAGACTTTCCTTTCCAGCTGAGTCCATGGCCATCTTAGGTCATTCCTAAGTGCTCCCATTCAAACCAGGGAGCAGCACTGGCAAAAGAGCAGCTGTGACAGAAAAATTGGCAGAAGGAAATCGAAAAGCTTCTACCATTCAGCAGCCATCTTGAGCTGACTCTAATGAAGATAATTATCAATTTAAGAGTTACATCAAATATTTCAAATCACTTTATAATGAGAAGTCAGTCCAGGCAGTACTGATATGCAATATGGTTTAGGTTAGTTTACTATAGTTCAGAGATTCAAAGTGAAGCAGACAAACAGGTAATTTAAGGAAGAAGACTGTTCTTCCATTCCCCCATCATATTTCTGGTTTCATTTCTTTTAGTCTTTTCAACTTTGATTTTACTAGGATATCATATAATCTTATGCTTATACTATTTGATGTTATAGAAGTAGTGTAGGAAAATGTTGTTATTGATTTAACTGTGAGGCAAACTTAAGTATAACATCATATTAATACTCAAGGAAATATAAATCTTCCTATACAATATCAACTCAGTCATATAATATATAGTTAAAACAGATGTGTCTCTTAGCATTTAAGATTGTGTTCCCTATCTTTTCTTAAAATACAAATTTTAGAGATTCAGCATCTTTCAGATAGCAACTACAATTCAAAAATTCTTTGCTGCCTTATATTTTTCTCTTATAAAACACAAAACATGCAGTTGTGCTTTTCTTTTTTTCTTTATATACACAGTGACAGAATATTTATTTCTATGCCAACAAAAGAATCCTTTATCTACTTCAAATCAGTATCTTAATTTTTGTAGAATCTTTTAAATATACAAAGATAAATACATAAACACACTGTTACTTTTTGTTTAGAGGAGAAACTAGAGAACTTCAAGAACTAAATGAGAGGGCAAGGTAAGGTAAGCACTACTTACTCATCAGATTTTGGTGATCCCTGCTACTACAATAGTTACTCTGTGAACATGAGGTCATCTAAATGGTAATTTTATGCAGATCACAGTGTAAATTCCATACTAATAGCTTTCATTCTGTGCAAATGAACTTGAAATATATTTCATCCAAGCATTTTTTATTAACCTTAAATCAAGTGAATGTTTTCATTAGCCTATTTTAAATAACCCAATTTAATGGTATACAACAAGCTGTTATGTTGTATGATGTATAGTTTTGTTAAAATGACAGTAACTGGCTTCCTGCCAAGCAGTGTGGAATTATTTTTAAAACCTGTCTAATCCAATTATCTATAAGAAAAATAAGGTCAAGACTGAAGCAAATTTCTATAGAAAAAGTAATAATGAAAAATAAACTGAAAGCTAAAAAATTGGAAAACAAATATAATTTTATAGAAATAATTATAATTAATAAACATTTGGCATATGTTTTGATATATTTAGATGGCTGAATAAACTTGCAAAGGCACAACTGTTAATTAAAATAAAGACATTACTGAATATATCAAGATGTCAAAGAATGAAGAGCCTGATTCTGTTTTCAATGAATTAAAAAACCTTATGGGTATTCATTACCCAAATTAATGATTAATTAATTAGCAATTAGCATATAATCTAGTTTCTGTGTGTAAAGTTAAGAACATGTATCCTCAATATTTAGAAGTACCACAGAAAATCGTTAAAGAAAGCTTGTTTTCTTAAACCTCTGTATGTGGGCATTAGATGGATTCTTGTAAACTGGCATATTAACCATTTATAGATTCTTAATTTAATAATTTTTAAGAACTTCAGCTCTAAAGTCCTCTCTGAACTGGACAGGAGCTGCCACTAAGTTTTGCTGCCCATGAAATAAATTGATGATGACTGAGATTAGTTTAAACATTAAAATCCTGGGGAGAATTTATTTATTGTATTTATTTATTTATTGGTTCGATTTATATGCCACCCTTCTCCGGAGACTCAGGCGGCTTACAATGCGTTAAGCAATAGCCTTCATACTTTTGTATATACCTGCTTAGTAGGGCTTTCGCGGTGTTCTTCTTTATACAAAGTCAGCTTATTGCCCCCCACAATCCGGGTCCTAATTTTACCTACCTCAGAAGGATGGAAGGCTGAGTCAACCTTGAGCCTGATGATATTTGAACTTGCAGTAATTGCAGGCAGCTGGCAGCTAAGTGCTACTTAACAGCGCTTTAGTCTGCTGCTCCACCAAGAATGGTACATGCTATAGTGTATATAACCTGAAAAGCTCAGTCCCCTGCCTCAAATGTCAAAATAAAATATTGTGGACACAATGCATCTAGAATTACCAAGAAAAGAGAGAGAAGTCTGAAATTGTCATAGTGGAAACCTTCAATATTGGACATGATCTCAACATTACAATTCTAAAAAAGACGCAGACTAATTCAAAGCACTTAATACCTTAATCTCTGTCTACAATTTTTTTCAATATATTATTTGATAGTATTTTCTAAAGATTTTCATTTCAAATAAATACCACTACTGTATTTAGAAGACACTGCTAGGGCACTAGCACAGTTTATGTTTGCTTGGATTTATGTTTCATTAATCATGAATAAATTATAAAAAAACCAGAAATGATGTCACCTTATATAGAAGAGGCTGTATTATAACAAAGCAGAAATAAAAACAATTTATTCTTATGCTATCAATATATCTCAGCCTTGATGAAACATTCAAGATAAATTACAAGCAAAATAATTAAGAAAAAATCATTCATAGAAATACACACTCATGAAAATGTAATAGCACAGGGAAGAAGCCACTAAAATGTAACAGATGTAGAAAAAAGATCTGAAAATGTAAAGCTCTGTAAAATGCAAAGTTTTTACAATGAATAAACATGCATTATCTATTAGATCAATTTTTTCCTATATAAAGTATATACAGCGGGGAAATTTTACATACTATTCACTATGTTTTTCCATGAGGCAGAACTGCATATTGTTACAAGTATTTATTATGAACAAAATCAAGGCAGCATCCAGGCTTATTCCTTTATCCACTTACTTACTGGAAAATATACGTCTCTATATGTTGATTATCCTGCCATTCAAGTTTAGAATCCTCATTCCTCAATAGGAATAAAAGAATATGGGGCTGCTAGAGCCTTGGCATTTGGTAGTATAATAATTTCATGCAAATTTTGAAATTATTCAAAACTACTTTTGAAGAAATATATTGCTGGTTTTACCAGGAATTCCAGCCATTCTTCCTGGAACACAAGCTTCAGGTTGTTCTCAAAATTACAAAGTCTTACTATAAATGATTTCATTGCGGGATGGTAGATCCCTGATGACTGATTATATATTGGAAAACATGATAATTGATATTAAATGGTCATTTTACATGTGAGAATTCTGTGGCCTGAAAGTATTCTCCTTGAACCTATTTGTGGATTTCAACTACCCAAAGATTGCATACTATTATGTAATAGCAGAGACTGAATTTTAACAGTGTTATTTGGGACATATTATCTCTAGAGTGGCATAGTCTCTGTTGCAATTTACACTCTTAAAACACTAAAAAATCTCCACCGTTCTGCCCAAACCAGATTAAAACAATAGCAACAACAACAAAACAACTCCATTCCATCAGAGTTCGTCAATAAGGCTGAATTTTACATTTGTCCTCCCAAACATGTTCTAACTACTTTTCCTCTCATTGCTGGATTTGTCTACATTGTCTACATCAGGGGTCACCAAATTTTCGGATTGCAGGGACCATTAAATTCATAATTTTAAATCCCGTGAACCACTAATATGACCTGCCTAATGACTGGCTAGGTGGTCATGTGACTGGGTGGGCATGGGTCAACTCGATGTCACTCACATCGAGGGGTGCCTCAACGGCCTCTACTCCCCCCTCCCCTCCCAGCCCCTCCTCCTCTGCCCACCTGGGCTCCTTAAGGCCCCAACGGGAAGCAGTTGTTGGAGCTAAGCAGCCACCACGAGAAAGAGTTGGCAAAACAGCTGGCTCAGTTCAAATTGGATCTGACCAAGAAGGAGGCTCAGCAGAAGCACCTCGCTGAGGACTATGAGCATAGGCTTTCCAAGCAGAAGGAAGACCTGCGGGAGTGCAAGGCCAAGTACTGGCGCTTGGAGGCTCAGCGGGCCAGCCAGTTCCAGCCATGTTGTAGTCTGACTGGAACAAGGTCCTCTGGCTCTTTGCCACTAGCAGCGCTTCCCTCCAGCCTTCGCCCAAAGCCCCACATCAGGAGGCTGAAGCAGACCCCAAGTCAGAATTTCTGCCCCCGTCTGACCCGCACAAAAAGACCCTGAAGGGGGAGGCTCTCTGCAGCAACACAAACATTCATTGCACTTATCTGGCCCAGGGGCTGTAGTTTGAGGATTTAGTGCAATATTAATAATGCAAATAATTTTTCTGCGGACCACCGATTTTTTCTCACGGGCCACCAGTGGTCCACGGACCACCAGTTGGTGACCACTGATCTACATAGTCCACTGACTTAGCAAATCTATCATTTGTAGGTTACTATTTCTTCTATTCATATGGGCACAAAAAATTCCCCAGGTTCTTGACTTCTATTGTCTAGGTTCAATTAAGGACAAATTAGCAGTTTTTACTATCATTTTATTTTGCCCAAACATATCATATATTGCTTCTTTTGCTATTGCATTTAAACTAAGGGTCAATACTTGAAGGATATTGATAAGATGCAAAGGATATTTAATTACTTAACATGGCAAATGTTCCGTACATAGTATCTCATGGAACACTGAATTGATTGTTTGGCTGCTGCCAACCTTCTTTTTACACGCTATGTTTATTGAATGTGGATGAGATTCAGTTTTAAAAGGCAAAACATTTTAATTCCCTAAGGTAAAAATATAACTCTTCAGCTAAGTTTCTTTCAATAAGAATTTATTATAGACATTCATAAAGGGATAATTGCAATACAGATAGAAAAGTCTAGAGTTTACAATATCTAGATTCCAACTCTACTGAAACAGGACACAATCACCACCTTTAAGTAAAATATGAATGAACACTGATTTGTGCCTGAAGTCAGCATTAAACTTGAATGATTAAATAACACTGATGCTTTCAGTACTGCCCTGTATGACACAAGCACATAATCTGCTACATGATTTAGAGAATTGCAGTTCTTTACTTAAAGGTACAATAAATAAAGACATAACCTTCCTATGTACCATATTTTTTGGAGTATAAGACGCACCGGAGTATAAGATGCACCTGCCTTTTTTGGTGAGGAAAAGAAGAAAAAGAAATCTCCCTCTGCCTCTGAGCAATTTTGCAGCAAACAGCAAACAGCCTGCTTTATTTTCATTTTCATTTTCAGCATAGCTTGATTAGCACAAGGAAAAAAAAAATCTGCTCCAGTAATTTACCTGTTTACAGCAAGAAGCAGAGCCCTGTGCAAAACAGCTGAGAGCAAATCAGCTGAGAGTCAGAAGGCAGATCCAATCAACTTGTGCTAATTAGACTGTGCTGAAGCTGAAATGAGCTGTTTTTTCTTGCTGTTGGCTTGCAAGGAGGTAACTGCTGCGAGGCAGAGGCCAAAGGGTGGGGGCCAGTGGGTGGGCAAGGCTACATTTGGTGTATAAGACGCGCCTAAATTTTCACCCCTTTTTAGGGGGGGAAAGGTACGTCTTATACTCCGAAAAATACAGTATATGTTTACTGTTTACCATGTAACTATTTTCTGTTCTTAGTTAATGCATGTAAGAGCAAGAATTTTAATAGTTTATAAAAAATAACTATGACAGCAGTTAACTGTTAACAGTTAATTAGACATGCAAGGAACAAGTCCATATTTAATGCAGTTTACAGATTTGTATTACAAATTGTTTCTGTAAAATAAACTTTGTTTATGCAAAAAAAGTAGTTAATTATTCAAATTAATATTTCATTGTATAAATTATAAACCTGGAAACATTCCAAAAACTGTCATTCTTTTGAAATTTACTGTCTAAACTAGCATCTATTACATGAAATATATACATTGAAATAACTATTACAGAAACACATTTATGTTCTTTGAAATTATTTATGTGGCAACAATGGTAAAGTAATAAGGTCTGAAAAATACCCCTCCTTTTCCCCTCAAATTATGGGCATGATGAATTAGTGTGTAATATATATAAGCAAAAAAGTCCAAAACATTTTCTATGGGGATAAAAGTTTAAGATTACGCTGTACAAAGTGACAGTGAAAAACTGTGACTCCCTGATTTTATGGGTTGTACACATCCAGTTTTTCTTGTTATATTAACTTTGTTCAAAGCATAGCTGGGCTGATCTCACTACACAGCAATTTTTATTTTTTTTGTGTGTTTTTGCTATATCTTTTCTTTCAGCTTGAAGGTATATTGAACTTGGAATAGAAATAATGTGGAAAAGAACAACAATACAAGCTATTCCCTTCTCCTTTCCTCTTTCATGTTATTCTTTTCCCATACAATTCCCCATATAATGTGCACCTTCCTGTGCTGTTAAAATTATACTATGTAAATGTTATGAATTGAGACAAAAGTTGTGACCTTTTTTCAAAAATACATCTACTTACTTTCTCTTTTAAAGAATCTAACAGTTCTTAAACTATAGAAAATTGGAGGGAAATTTAAAGATCTTTCTATACTTGAACTGTTTTTAAAAATCTGTGTAGATATAGGAAGATTCACACAATCAAGCATATTTTGAAGTAAGTTCCCTGAAGAACATGGGACACTATAGCTTTTCCTCTAAATATTTCAAATATTTCTTCTAAATTTTACTTCAATTTATATCATAGGAAATCATTTCACAAAGAGGAGTGTCACCAACATCTGAGAAAAGATCTGCCATTTGCCTATTACATGCACAGTGTAAAACCTTTAGCTGGAATTTGCAAAATTACAACTGAATTAAATTGTATTACGAAGCATTTCTATTTATCTTGCCCAAGACAATTTAGCATTAATATTCCATGACATTCTAAAAGTATTTGTCAAGATTGAAAGCATGCCTACATTAGAAATATCCAAGAATTAGCTTTTATTAAATATATTGTATTAAATTAAAATCAGAAATAGGCTTAATGTAATAAAAATACCCATTTACACTCTGACATTAATACTTCTTAATAAACAATGTTTCCATAGAAGCAAACTAAATGTATTGATGACCATATATATATTAACTTTCATGATTAGAAATAATTGTAAAGATTTAAGGGCGACCTTGGCTAAATTCTAAAAGTGGATGGATATTAAGTTGGCAAACATGCAATTCAGACTATTTGAAGTATAATAGAATTTTAATAATAAATAATTAGAATATTTATACTAAATGGAAATAACAAAATCCAGATGCTATAAAAGTTCGGTATATCACACAGAATCATTGTGCTTCTATAAAAGCTTCATAATGAATAAAAATAAGTTCTCCGAATATGCACGTATATCTTTAATACATTTTCACTAAATGTGCCAGCCAGCCAGATCAATAATCACAGTAAAAATGAAATATTTACTGCTCAAAGGCTGATTTGATTTGTCTTCCATCATTATTTTTCCAGGATAACTGATTCAAAAAAAAAAAATTAGCCATATCACAAACCACTCTAATAACAAGACCTTTTCATCATAAGTCTAATGAAACTGAAGAAACATTTATGTTAGATGAAATATTACACGGTATTCCATATAAATAAATTTCAAAACTCACCTACAGTTTGGAGGAGGGTCTAATGTAATTTCTGCAAGTTCCTTCTGAATCCTTAAGAGAAAAGAAACACAAATTAAAATGATAGAACTATGTTTAAAAAGTTTCCTTCCAATTTTATTGAAGGTAGTTAATCACAGGGAATAAAGGGCTTTAATTATAAATTAAAAGGCCACATCATATAATTTTATATCTCGGCATTCTTACTGGCTATGAAGTTGAAGGGAAATTCTTATAGAGAGAAAAAGTATAGCTTCCATCCCAAAAAACAGTGACAAAGAACATACTTATGACTGTAGATGTGCTTCACTCCCAACCACTTATCTGCTCCCCATCTCTGCCCTTTTGGTGCCCTGCAGTCTGGCGCTCCCAGTTGATCTTTGCTGTCTTCTAGTTTCCACTGCAGATCAAGATCATCTGTCCTGGCCTTTCGTAAGGCATCTACTAGCCTTCTGAGGTTTACTTTCTGAAATCATGTGCTGTTTTCTTCAAGACCTTCTTGGGGAGGTAGGCCTTGTGTGGCCAGCAACTATCTCATGAAAGGCCACTGCAAATATGCCCTCTTAGCAATATCTGAGCAAGAAAATGATGAAAACTGTGGCAGTAGAAGATTGCCTGTGCACAGGATGTCAGGGCCCTTAAAGTGCAGTGACTGGGGCTTTGGCTGCACTGTTAGGCTTGGGTGGTTGAGGCTGCCAGAGATGGCTGGTACTTCATTGCAGTTAGAACTGTGGTGCACCAAGAAACCCCTGAGCCATAGTACAGCAAGCAAACCTAGAACAGTACAGTTTTGAAGCTGCTTGCCGCCCATAATATGTGTTATGTTCCTTCTTGCTTCAAATGCCCTACTATCATCCCAGTGCCAAAGAAGCCCACTATCAAGGAACTGAATGACCACAGACCTAACATCTGTAGTCATGAAAACCTTTGAAAGGCTAGTGCTCTCCCACTTGAAAACCATCACGGATCCACTGTTAGACCCCTTGAAATTTGCATACCGAGCAAATAGATCAACAGACAATGCTGTTAATATGCTCTGCACTACATTCTACAACATCTTGAATCTCCAAAGACCTACACAAAGGTCCTCTTTGTAGACTTTAGCTCAGCATTCAATACCATCATTCCAGACACTCTTCTAAGCTAAACCAGCTAGAGGTACCAGAACACACTTGTAAGTGGATCATAAGCTTCCTAACAAACAGGAAGCAGCAGGTGAAGCTAAGCAGAATCACATCAGATATCTGTACAATTAGCATAGGGCCCCCCGAAGGATATGTGCTCTCCCCACTTCTCTCTATATACCAATGACTGCATCTCTAACAATCCATCTGTTAGACTATTGAAGTTTGCAGATGACATAACAGTGATCGGTCTCATTCGAGACAATGATGAATCCGCAAAGAGACAGGAGGTTGAACAACTAGTCTTGTGGTGTGACTGGAACAATCTGGAACTGAACACACTCAAAACCGTAGAAATGGTGGTAGACTTTAGGAGAAACCCTTCCATACTTCCACCTCTTACAATACTAGACAACACAGTATCAACAGTAGAGACCTTCAAATTTCTAGGTTCTACATATCGCAAGATCTAAAATGGACACCTAACATTAAAAACGTCATCAAAAAAGCACAACAAATGCTTTCTGCGCCAAATGCTTCTGCGCCAACTCAGAAAGCTCAAATTGCCCAAGGAGCTGCTGATTCAGTTCTACAGAGGAATTATTGAGTCTGTCATCTGCACCTCTATAATTGTCTGGTTTGGTTTTGCAACCCAACAAGACAAACACAGACTTCAGAGGATAATTAGAACTGCAGAAAAAGACAATTGCTACCAATCTGCCTTCCATCGAGGACCTGTATACTGCGCGAGTCAAAAAGAGAGCTGTGAAAATATTTACAGACCCCCTCACATCCTGGACATAAACTGTTTCAACTCCTATCCTCAAAATGATGCTATAGAGCGCTGCAAACCAGAATAACTAGACACAAGAACAATTTTTTCCATCACTCTGCTAAACAAATAATTCCCTCAACACTGTCAAACTATTTACTAAGTCTGCACTACTATTAATTTTCTCATCGTTCCTATCACCCATCTCCTTCCACTAATGACTGTATGACTCTAACTTTGTTGCTTGTATCCTTACGATTTATATTGACTGCTTCCTAATATGATTTGATTGCTTATTTGTACCCTATAACTATCATTAAGTGTTGTACCTTATGATTCTTGATGAACATATCTTTTCTTTTATGTACACTGAGAGTATATGCACCAAGACAAATTCCTTATGTGTCCAATCACACTTGGCCAATAAAAATTCTATTCAATTCTATTCAAGGCATGGTGCAGGATGGCAGAGATCGGGGTAGGTGTGAAGGCAACTAGTGGGAGTTAAAGAGAAAGCAGTCCTTATTTTGAAAGAACAGAGACTAGGGACCAAGCCAGAAACAGCTTGGATTGAGGTTGATCCTTGGAGAATGATTAGTAGGATTTGGGTAATAATGGCAGTGGATCATGGTGGTATTGTTGCTGCTAAGTGATGCAGACATGTGATGTCAAGCTTTGTAACTGTATTGTTTAGGAATGGAAATCCTAGTCCCAACTCCCAACATAACTCAAGAATACCTATAATTTGAAAATAAATGAATAGAAAACTTTTTAACTGAATAAGAATTAAAGTTCATTTATTTCTACTCAATACAAATCCAGGTCATGTAATGGCTAATATCTTCTAAAACAAAAATTCTTAAATCAAATGCCCTGTAACTCCAGTACTCCTCAAATACCTAGAAAATGTTTCATGAGATCGTCTGCTTAGCTACATTTCTTTCATCCCTATTAGTTAACAGGATAGGCATGACTAGTATTTGCACTCAATTTATGTTGGATGCTTAAAAATATGTGAATGATTACAATGTCAAAAATGAAATATATGTATTGTATCAGATATAGTTCCCTATTAAAGTCTATTTACCCCATATTTTTCGGACTATATTTTTCGGACTATAGTCCGGTGCGACTATAAGGCGCACCAGACTATAAGACGCACCTTAATTTTTGGGGAGGAAAACAAGAAAAAAAGAATTCTGCCTCTGCCTACCAGCATCAGGATCAGCAGCATCCTCACTTCCACTTGGATTTTGATAACAGGTAGCACAGATCGTTTTATCCATTTAAAACAAACTACCCACTCCAGTTAAATGCACGTAGGGTGATAAAGTTTGTTTTAAATGGAAAAAAAGAACTGTGCTACTTGTTATCAAAATCTGAGTGGAAGTGAGGATCCCCATCTCCTGCAACCGCCGGAAAATGCAATGCGCAGAGGCTGACAACTTCTGAAGAGTGGGGGCCGGCAGGTGGGCAGGGCTACATTCGGTGTATTTGACACACCCAAATTTTCACCCTCTTTTAAGGGGGAAAAAGGTGCATCTTATACTCCGGAAAATACGGTACTTACAAATATGTTTGTATCAAATTTTGATTCTGGGAGTAAAGGTGTTATGCAAACTGGATATCCATTGATTTTTTTCCTGCAAATATACTTTCCCATATTAAATGCAAATTATGTTGGCCTTTTCACCAGATTTGAGGCACATTCCTCCAGGCAGTAGTGGGTTTCAATTTCGTTTGCTATCGGTTAGCTCATGGGTGTAAGCACATGCTTCTGTGCATTTGCAGAGACATCTGGGCAGGTGGGCAGAACCTCCTGCCGCTGCTACCGATTTGCCTGATCCGGGGTGACTCCAGGGCATTGAGGAGAGGATAGAACCAGAACCAATTACCTATTAAATTAAGTCATCTCTTAATTAGATAACTAAGATTTACCTATCTACATTTTACTGGATGTTTTGAAGCAGAAATTATATGCACAGTTTTAAGAGATACTTTAATTTGAATTTCTGCACTGAACAAAATGTTAAACTTAATGGCTTAAATGTGTGCATGCACTCACACATTTGCGCGCACACACACACACACATACACACACACAAACAGAATAAGTCTCATCAATAAATAGCTATGCAAATTCCTGATAATTTTGTGCTTAATTCAATATGTAAATGATTAGATTTAAAGTCACACATAATTAATATTATGTATATCTATCTTAACTTCCTTTATGTTAATAAATATTTCAGAGATACAGAGGCAGCAAGAAGAAAAATTTTATTAGTAATATCCAAATTGTGGAAAGCATTCCCTAACAATATTTGCTGGCATCTTTCATATTATCAGCAGAAAATCACTTCTATTGTCCTCAATGAATGGTAATAGATTATATTAGTTTTTAAAATTTTTAATTGTAATATATTTCTAAACTGTAACCCTCCCATAGTCATTTACTGAAATAGGCAGCCATAGAAATGGAACAAACAAACAAACAAACAAAAGATATAAACTGAATCTCAGTATAAACATAAACGTAGATATTCCCAACTTTTCTTTTTCTTTAAATGAATTACTGCATGATATAAATGGTTTAGGTTCTCTTGAAAAACTTCACAAAAACTGGTAATCAGCAAGATCTGTGGCTACCATAGCACATTTGACACCTTTATCTTCTCTTGCTGACTGGAGAATTAGATATACTATTACAAAAACATAAAATCTCATGAAATGTTGTTTCAGCCTGAAAATATAAGATTTTAAGCAAGAACTCCAAAATTTCACAAAATAAAAAATAATAATGCCCATCTTTTGCAAAATATGGTATAGATATCCTCCATTTTATAACCACAATTGGGCTTGGAATCTTGGTTGTTGAGTGAAACAGTCATTAAGCAAGATGCCATATGACTGCTTCACTCAATGACGGCAATCTGGCTATTCCAGTTGCAGAACTTAAGTGACCCGATGGGAAGAAGGCATACATCTAAGAACCCTATTTCCAGTCTTCACTCTATTGGTGGAAGGCTTTCACCTTTTGCCCACCACATCATGGAGAGCAATTGTGAGCAGGATGGTGTTCACTAGCACTTTCCCTTTCAGAGGGACAGAAACTCTGGTAACATATTCCCATCTGGATCAGCTGAAATGCTGGCGTTCTGTAACTTTTTTTTTCCTCCAGGGGTGTGTGGAAACACTGGCATTTGATAGCAGTTTTCCCAGAGTGGGTTGAAACATTGATGTTTGCTACTGTTTTTCTGCCCTGAGGGTGATAGTGGAAATGCTGGTATTTGCTAGTTTTTCCTCCTCCTGGATGCTCAGAAATACTGATATTCACTAGCATTTTCTCTTCCAGAAGGGAAAACAGTAGTGAACACCAGAGTTCTAAAAGGCTCAAAAGGCTGGTATTTGCTAGTATTTTCTCTTTCAAAGGGGCAGAGATTCTGGCATTCACTAGCATTTTTCCCTACAGTGCTGCTGTTTTAAATGCTCAGAATATTCACATTTGCTATCATTTTTGCCAGCTTTGAGGTTCATTCCTTTAGCATATGAGGGGATTTACCCTTACTGCATTAAGTGCTAATGAGCCCTCCACCTGAAATCTTTCCTGATGGTTTCCTCATTGATTTTCTGAGTAACCTGGCAGAGAAGATTGTAAATGAGAGTTCCCATGATTGCAAGGCGGTTGGCAACTAGTCGTAAATGTGAACAGGTTGACAAGTGCCCAAAATGCAGTCATGTGAGCAGAGTAGGTTGGTGTAACATATAAACCACCCATTTCAGGGCTGTTGTGACTGTGAACAATTGTTAAGAGACTGGTCGTAAATTGAGAACTACTGGTAACCTCATGTAACTCTAGCTGTATATTAATATTAGTTCTTTGGTGCTAATACCCAGAGCTACCTATACAACCTTTCCAAAAATGGCTTTGTCAGTAGTTCATGGAATAAAACTTCCAGTTTAATATATAAGGTGAACTATAAATTAATAACAGGAGTATACCAGGAAAATATTTTTTCCCATTAATTATATCTATATTTTCCTTTTTAAAAGTTAATTCTATTTTCCTAGTGATAGTTTTTTGACAGTCATGGTGAAGCTATTGATGATAGACTTTTGAAATATTTATTTATTTTTTATTTATTTATTTATTAAATTTATATACCGCCCTATTCCTAAGGGACTCAGGGCGGTGAACAGCGAACGATAAAAATACATGTAATACAAACGTTAATAATAAAAAACCAATTAAAATATACTAAACATTCTGGTCCTAGATAATTCAAGACATCCCAGTTTAAAATAAAATCAAAAAGCAATATAAAGGGAAAGTTAGGCCAGGCTGGCCTGCTGAAATAGGAATGTTTTGAGGGCACGGCGGAAAGTGCGCAGATCCGGAATCTTCTGTATCTCTGGGGGGAGCTCGTTCCAGATGGTGGGTGCCCTCACAGAAAAGGCTCTCCCCCTGGGGGCCGCCAGTCGACATTGTTTGGCTGACGGCACCCTGAGAAGCCCCTCTCTATGGGAGCGTACTGGGCGGTGAGAGGCTATTGGTGGCAGAAGGCAGTCTCGTAAGTACCCCGGTCCTAAGCCATGGAGCGCTCTAAAGGTGGTAACTAAGACCTTGAAGCGCACCCGGAAGACCACAGGGAGCCAGTGCAGCTCGCGCAGGAGGGGAGCCACATGGGAGCGCCATGCTGCTCCCATAACTACCCGCGCGGCCGCATTCTGGACCAGCTGGAGCCTCTGGGTGCTCCTCAAGGGGAGCCCCATGTAGAGAGCATTACAGTAGTCCAGGCGTGAAGTGACGAGGGCATGAGTGACCGTTTTTAACGAGTCCCGATCCAGAAAGGGACACAACTGGCGAATCAGGCGAACCTGATAAAAAGACCTCCCGGCCACAACTGTCAAGTGTTCTTCTAAAGACAGCCGTGAGTCCAAGAGGACGCCTAAGTTGCGAACCCTCTCCGTGGGGGGCAATGACTCATCCCCAATAGTCAGTGATGGCACCAATTGACTATATCAGGACGTCGGAAACCACAGCCACTCGGTCTTGGATGGGTTGAGCCTGAGTCTGTTCCTCCCCATCCAGATCCGTACAGCCTCCAGGCACTGGGACATCACTTTAGAGGGCATCACTGGGGTGGTCCGGGGTGGAGATGTATAGCTGAGTATCATCAGCATACTGATGATACTTCACCCCAAAACCAAGGATGATCTCACCCAGCGGCTTCACATAAATGTTGAACAGAAGGGGCGAGAGAACCGACCCCTGTGGCACCCCACATACAAGGGGCCTCGGGATCGACCTCTGCCCCCGTCAACACAGACTGCGACCGATCAGAGGGAAAGGAGGAGAACCACCGCAACACGGTGCCCCCCACCCCTAACTCTTCCAACCGGTGCAGCATGATACCATGGTCGATGGTATCAAAAGCTGCTGAGAGGTCTAATAGGACCAGGATAGAGGAGCAACCCCTGTCCCGGGCCCTCCAGAGATCATCTACCAATGCGACCAATGCCGTTTCCGTGCTGTATCCAGGCCTGAAGCCCGACTGGAACGGATCTAGATAAGCCGATTCATCCAAGTACTGAGGAAGCTGTCGCGCTACCACACTCTCAACAACCTTCGCAACGAAGCGAAGGTTGGAGACTGGACGGTAATTAGCCAACACTGCTGGGTCCAGGGAAGGCTTCTTGAGGAGAGGCCTCACCACCGCCTCCTTCAAGGCGGCAGGGAAGACACCCTCTCTCAAGGAAGCATTTATAATCCCGTGGAGCCAACCTCGTGTAACCTCCCGAGAGGCCAGCACCAGCCAGGAGGGACACGGGTCCAATAATTTCCAAATATTTGAAATATTTCCTGAAATAATCAGAAAAAATTACAACTTGGACTTGTTGAAAGATCAATGGTTGTGAAGTTATATTCTGTATTTTTTATTTAGAATTCAGAAGCTCTCTTTTAGATGATTAAATGTTGAAATAATATTTTGGATATGCAGATCATCTCAAAATTACAATAACAAATTAATAGGACCTACAAATGATAGATTTGCTAAGTCAGTGGACTATTGTAGACTGAACAGAGAAGAATGGAATTGCAATATGTCAAAATGTTGTTGTCGGCATGCACACAATTCAATAATGTATAAGAACTGGAAAGGCAAGAAATGTTTAGGCTTGTAAAGCCATGTGTTTTGGGAAAACTTATTAATGCAAGTTCTATCCATAACAAATCTAAATACAGCAATCATGACTTTGAAAATCTCTAAGTGCTCTCCAGATTTCGCTTACCTCTTAGGGACAAGAAAGCCAAAATACTAAGATATTCTGTAATTCAACACTATAAAATTAAAAGCTACATTACCCACAATGGAGGAACAGTGAATGAAGTTGACAGAATTTGCAGAGATGGCTAAATGAACTTTTTTAGTCTGAGAAAAAAATATTTATATTTAAGACTTACTTGAAATCTCTTATAGGCTCGTGAATGAAAGTAAAAATACACGATTTGCGGTTTTGTTGATTAGAGAAAAATTGGATACAGAAAAAATGATTTTTTAAAATCATAGACTAAGGGATAGTTTCGTAATTATACTTGCTAAAATTGGAAGCTTCTTTCTTGTTCTTGTATTCTTTCTGCACTTTTACTATTCTTCTTTTACTCTTTATTAATTTGTGCTAGTTTTTATGTTCTTTGTGAAACTTTTATTAAAAAAATATTAAAAATGTAAAAGTCACATTTACATATTTTATCATATATATTTATGATGCAGTGGTTAGAATGCAGTATTGCAGGCTAACTCTGCCCACAGCTAGCAGTTTGATCCTGAGTTGATCCTGACTTGCTCATGGTTGACTCAGCCTTCCATCCTTTCGAGGTAAATAAAATGAAGCCATATTGTTGGGAGCAATATGCTGACTCTGTAAACCACTTATAGAGGTCTGGAAAGCACTATGGAGCAATAGATAAATCTAAGTGCTACTGCTATTTTACAGCAATAAGAATTACTATAAGATTCTATCTAAAATGCCTGAAATATTTAAGGCTAATTAACTATAAAATACACTGACAAATATGAATATCAGTTTGTCTCTTACTCACTTGCACATATTTACATAAGACTTATATATATGGTCCAACTTTAATAACAGTGAGATTAGTTATTAAACAAGCAACTGTTATTGCATGTTCTACAGAATTAGTTGTCAACCAACCAGTTAGCACATAAATATGGTAAGATTACCAATTATAGTTATTAAAAGGAAAATATCCTGAAAATTAACCCAAAGAGCAAGTACCTTTTAGCACTGGTTGAAAGTTTAGCTGCTGTTTTGCTAGAGATTTTGGCCTCTTTTTTCTTAGGTTGAATTTGTTCTCTTTCCTGATCCTGTTGAATACTTTCTCGCTGATCTCCATCAGAGCTGCCTCCACTGGTACTTGGACTATCATCAACTCTTTGCCCTTCAGTGGACATCTTATATTCTAAATGAGAAGTAATAAAAATTAAAAATAGTTTTCATTTTTATTTCATTTCTGCCTGTTTTATTATTTATCTAGTTCTAATATATTATGCCTTAAACCTATGAGTTATGAAATGGTATAACCAATTTGACAATATGAAATTCTGATTGAACAAGATTCTTTTATAGTCTTTCAGCTATATTCACTCATTAATGCCTTAGAGTGTTTATGTCTTAATATAATCTTTAATGCTTTATTTAAATCATCTAGTAACTCTCCCAAAACCTGCTTTAAGGAACAACAAATATTATATCATTTTGCTGATTGAATATCATCACCTTTATCCAATTATACGGTAAATGATTCTTTTATTCTTGTAAAATGTACACAGAGAATGAATACTGCTGCCTGCTTTGATACTAAATAAAACATTACAGGATAGCCAATTAAATCACATATTATGTCTAAATATATTTGACGGGCTGGTCTATTTGACTTACAGAATCCCATTACTAGAATGCAATGTTTCTCATACTTTTTCATCTTTCTCACTCAATGAGACTTACCAGTAGTTCCAAAATAGTGAGAGTTAAATTCAGATATGAAACCCTTCATGTCTTTTTGAATTTGAGTGACCTCATAAATTTATAAAATAAAAATATATACTATAACAAAGAGAAAATTAATTCACACAACTTCATGAGAAAATTATAAGACTCTTATATTTTTTTAGAAGAAAAATATAAGATGACAAATATAAAGCACAGAACTAGAAGAACTACTGTTCTTTTTGGAGTATAAGATGCACTTTCCCACCCTCTAAAAGTGGGTGAAAATTGCGGTGCGTCTGAATGTTGCCAAAGTCCCACCCACCCACTGGCCCCTACCCTTTGGTCATTTTCAGCCTCCGTGTGTTGCGTTTTTGGCCTTCGTACGCTCCATTTTAGATACATTCCAGCACAGGAATCAGCACAGCACATTGCAGGTGATCGCCACCTCCGTGCATCGCGTTTTCGGCCTCCACACATCACATTTTCGGCCAGTTCCAGGAGGTGGGGATTAGCGGTGATGGCCAAAAACGCGATGCACGGAGGCCAAAAAGGTGACACGCGGAGGCGGCGATGGGCTGTAGTGATCGCCGCAGCCTGGAAGAGCTGATTGGCGGTATTCCGGGGGGCCAATCCTACCACCAATCTGCTGTTCATGTTAAATCAAGCTGCATTAACGTGCTGAAGCTTACTAGGCTGTTTGCTGTTTGCTGCAAGGACACTAGCCAGATGAATACCGATGGATGTGGTAGGCAGATTTTTTTCTTCTTGTTTTCCTCCCTAAAAACTAATGTGTGTCTTATACTCCAGAGTGTCTTATACTCCGAAAAATACGGTAATTGTAAGTGAATTGGAGAAACATTGCCTGATTCCAATAAATTTTATCAGTAATGCTCATAAACCTTTTACTTCCTTCCTTATATATATAAATTCATGCATTGTCTCTTCTATCACCAGCAAAAATAGAATATCATATTGAACTGAAATGTATTTATTATACTCCACAATCTTTCTCTAAATTCCTCTATAGGCTGAGAGCTGTCTTCAAATTTTTTTTTAATAACGGGACATAGCCCTTTGAGTATCTGAGTAAGAAGGAGAATTATGTAGCAACTCACTAAATTTGAAAGTTTAGTTTTTAGGAAAGTTAACTTAATCAACTTACTATGCAATATGTAAGAATTACAATTTCCACTCTCAAATCCTAAGAAAATCTTCAACGCATGTAGTAAAAACTGGAAGTTACATCTACAAATGTAATAATTTTAATTGCTATAAAAGGATATAATTCTTCAAGGATTGATGTATAGTCGTCCTTAAAAGTTTGTGAACCTTTTAACATTTCCAATACTTCTGCATAATTATGACCTAAAGCTTGATCTGATCTTTACACAAGTCTGCATGTTACATGACCAGATAATGATTAACACAGAAAATTAATATTTTGGAATGACTGTGTTATAATCCTGAGCTATAAGTAGTATTCTTCCAGTAACTGTACTTAGGAACCAAAGTGGGAAATGTCACTGCACTCAATAGGTTTCCTATAACAATCTAGTTAGACATTAAGGAACTGAAGCAGGACTAGATAGGCTAAGAATAAGCTGTAACTTTCCAATAATTCCTGTACTGTCATTAACTGTACATCCTTTTTTCATTTTATGTATTTTATATATTTGAAATTACAAAAACTTTCTATTTTTCTTGCTCCTTGGAATGCTTGTAATTATACCTTCAACATCTCAAACTCCATTCTTTTTATTTCTAACCATAGGATTATATCCAAAACTTCCCAAAAGTAATAGCAATAGTATTAAAAATCAACAGGCTGTCTTTTTGCTTAGTAACTGCTTCCATAAGGACACCCAAGAGACTCCTTTTCATAAAAAAACATACCAGCTTCTAGCTCCAGCTGGTAAATTCCACTGTTCTATAAAACAAGAGAATATGTAGTCACATACAGTACCCTTTACATGCTGCAACATTTGTGTAAATTGATTTTTGACACAAATTGATATTTATTAGCTATTACCAAAACATTGATCAGTTAGTGAATAGAGAATGAGCGGAAATTTTAAAATGGATAAATAAAACTAGAGAATCTTAAAAAAACATGCTTAACAATGAATGTGAATAATAAGAGCAAGACTGAGTCAATAGACTAAAAAAGCTGAATAGAAAAGCTGTACACCTGGAAAACGATAGACTGGAATGGCAGTAAGAAACCTATCTGAAATTATTGTGAGAAAATCTGATAAAACAAATATCAACAAGAAGATTCTTTTAGAAGACTGTAAGAAAAAATGAACAAGTAGGGCATTTTCGTAACAAGAAGACAAAATTCTTGTAACAAAAGATTAGATGAAGTCAACCTTCTAAAAATTGTGACAAAAAATAATGAGAGCCAAAACAAAGAAATACTATGCAAAGTTTACTAAAGCAGGGATATTCCTATGAGAAGATTTTAAAAAGGCAGGTTCTATAAAATCTCTACCACGTAGAGAACTACATTTTAACAAATTCTTAAAAATGAAATAAGAACTTAAGCAAGTCTAGCTGCAAAAATATGGCATATAATTTTCTGCAAATATTCATACCTCAACCTCAAGACATAGTAGACTCAAGAAGGATCTACTATGTCTGCAAACATAATATTACTTTGTATAACAATACATTTGAAAATAAAAAAATATTTAATGCTAATCAATACAAAATACATTAAGCCAAATGTTGTATTTCCCTAGTGTATTTCAAAATATGAATCAAACATATATTCTAAATAAGCTCATGTTTGTCCCTAAATAAGATTGAGTCATCACAGCCTGTAGCTGTGTTGGCGAACCTATGACACACGTGCCAGAAGTGGCATGCAGAGCCATGTTGCCTGACATGTGTGGCGTCGCCCATTCCTCTTCCTGTTTTCCAGGGTATGCATGCGCACCAGTCAGCTAGTCTGCGGGTTACTGGTGTGCATGCGTACATGACAATCAGCTGGCCTTTAGTGCGGGTGCGCACCGGCCATGCCATCGTTGCCCGCATACAGCCCAGGGATATCCACCCCTTGTCAGCCAGCAGCACTGCCACTAATCACTCCCCTATGCCCGGCTGCCTGCTTGCCTCATCACCACTGTTGCCGGGGTGGTGGTGCCAGCGCCAGAGGGGGTGCCAGCACCAGAAGCAGTGGGCTAGGGCTTCAATCCCTTTCCCTGGACAGACTGCTCGGGTGCGGAGACAGGGAAGGCGCAGACAGCAGATCCTTCCCACCATCCCCTTGCACCCGGCAACAGCGGTTCTTGCGGTGCCTCTTCCCTGGCAGCACCAGGAGCAGGACTTTCTGTGGGTTTTTTCCCCCTTCGCACCGCAACGAATGTGTCAGGTTCCGATGTTATCTCAAATAAATTTCATTCTCAAACACAAAGTCTTTGCTGAAATCTCTTATTTACTGAAGAATAACGATCTAGTCCTGAACTCATTTGCAGCCGAAACTGATCCTCTGATCCCAAACCCCTCCCTTTCCATTCCTCAAATCTCAGTGTCTCATTGGCCATCTTCCAAGTCCATCTTTCATCTCAGCTACTTCAAGTCACAGGAATTCCCCCCTCCCCACATCACCTAGGTGATGTTATCTGCCGGGGAAAGGAACTGGGTGAAAAGCCAAGCTACTACTTCTAACAGGTTCTTTCTCTTTCATTTTTTTCCCCCACTAATTCATGTCAGCGCTGGGGAAATCATAGTTTGGAGCGCTGACATCCGGCCCCTCTCCCTTCATTTCTCCAGAGCGGCCTGCCGCAAAAGAAAAAACACAACAAGTTAAGTATCGTTATCCCCTCCGAGGGTGTGTCCCCACCCTCCCGGCTTCCCCGGGTGATCTGCATGGAATTTAGCTATAAGGCGGTCAGCTTGGATGTTTGTGCTCTTCACCCAGGAAGCCTCTGATAATGGGTAACCCTTCCATTTAATTAAGTATTGGAGGTGGCCCCTGTGCCATCTTGAATCGAGAATTCACTGTACTTCATAATGAGTTTGGCCCCCAACAAGGGGCCTGGGGGGGTCACGTGGTGTCAGCCTTAAAGTAGACCCCACTACAGGCTTCAGGAGGCTGCTGTAGAAAACGGGGTGTATCTTTCCTAGGAGCCGGGGCAATTGCAGTTGTACTGTAACCGGGTTGATTATTTTTACTATAGGGAATGGTCCTATAAATTTCGGGCCCAATTTCCTGCTCGGGAGTCTAAGTCTCAAATACTTGGTGGAGAAGTAGACCTTCTCTCCCACTCAAAATGGTCTTTGGGGAGTTCGGTGCTTGTCTGCTTGTTTCTTATAGGATTGGGCCACCTTGGCCAACGCCCTCTTAACGTTCTCCCAGGTTTCCTCAACATTGCCATCCAGTCGGTCAAACTGAGGAAGGGGGCTCCCTCGGGTACTCTGGCATGGGGACGAAGTCCATAACACTCACTATTTTGAACGGGGTTAACCCCGTGCTACTGTAGACATCATTATTATACGCGACCTTCACAAAAGATAGGAGGTCTGCCCAATTGGACTGCTGGTAGTCGACGTAGCATCTTAAGTATTGCTCTATCATAGCATTCAGTCTCTCCACCCCCCCATTGGTGCTCGGGTGAAACGCTGAGCTGAGGCCTTGGGACGACCTTATGGATCGTAGGAACTCCCTCCAGAATTTTGCTGTGAACTGGACCCCTCGGTCGGAGATGATTCTCCTGGGGATTCCATGCAGGCAGTAGATGTGTTTCAGGAACAGTTTAGATAACTGGCGGGCTGAGGGCAGCCCACCGCAAGGAATGAAGTGTGCCTGTTTGGAGAATAAATTTATTACAGCCCAGATCACTGTATTACCACTACTCCTCGGTAGGTCTACTATGAAGTCCATCGCAATCTCCTCCCATGGTCTTGTCCTAAAGAAGTACACCAGTAGTCGCTCTGGTAGGGGAGGCAGGGTCCCAATGACTCTCCTGAATTCCCGGATATGCTCTCTGATGGGCTTCCCCTTCTGCATTAGGTTTCTGAGCTCGTCCTCCACATAGGGGTCCTCCTCCGCCTCCTCAAAACGGGCTCGTAGTAATTGTAAGAACCCGTCTGCGTCTTGCAGTTGGGGGCCCCTGTTCTTGTAGAGGGCTACTGATCACCTCCTTGCTTCTCCCTCCAACCCTTCTGAGATAGCACTCACTAGGGCTCTGGGGAATGGATAGAGGTGCCCAAAACGCTCTATGTAGATCTCAGCAGTGTCGAGGAATTGGGCTAGGTGGTCTGGGTCCCCATCGAACTTCCCTCTGAAGCGGGGTGGTTCCTCCCTCACTGCCCTCTCCTCCCTGTGCAGGGCTCTGTAAGTCTGGCCTCAGTGCTGATGGTCCTCTTTCTCATCTCTCATTCTAGGGTAGGGAGATGCTGTCCCATCTAGGCTGCTCTGCTTGCTGGGCCAGGGGGGAACCCATGGATGCACTGTTGGGCTCTTTCTCCTTCTGCTGGGGAGGGGGAAAGGGCAGCCTACAGCCTCTCGGTTCAGCAACCCAAACTGGTTCCCTCTTTTCCTTTGGTCTGCATGATGGCCCCTCCTCCCAAAGGATGTCACGGTCAAATTTCTCCTTTAATTCATCTATGGGGCTATCGAGTGGCTTCCTTAAAAATTCTTGGTGCCTGGCTTGCTGCCAGTCCCATAGCCAGTCTGCCCTCCCCAATTTGCTTAGGGGTTTCCCCTTCTGCACATTTGGGAAGGGAAACTCAGCCTCTGAGGCTTTTGGCAAAACCCCCGGATACTTATCTGCCTTCTTCTTGACTTGAAGCTTTGCCGGGGGAAACGGGGAGGGTTTAGACTTTGTAGTTTCCAAGCTGGCTGGAATCACGGCTGGCTCTTCTTTTGTTGCTTGAATTAAACTTTCCTCAGACAGTTTAGCTCCAGCCATGGCGTCAGGTGAAGATCTCCATTCAGTCCATACGTCTGGGAGGGAACTGGAGGATTGGAGGTCAGCCAGCCTGGCTTGGAAAGGAGTTTCGGCTGTCTGTCAGGTTCCGATGTTATCTCAAATAAATTTCATTCTCAAACACAAAGTCTTTGCTGAAATCTCTTATTTATTGAAGAATAATGATCTAGTCCTGAACTTATTTGCAGCCGAAACTGATCCTCTGATCCCAAACCCCTCCCTTTCCGTTCCTCAAATCTCAGTGTCTCATTGGCCATCTTCCAAGTCCATCTTTCATCTCAGCTACTTCAAGTCACAGGAATTCCCCCCTCCCCACATCACCTAGGTGACGTTATCTGCCGGGGAAAGGAACTGGGTGAAAAGCCAAGCTACTACTTCCAACAGGTTCTTTCTCTTTCATTTTTTTTTTCCCACTCATTCATGTCAGCACTGGGGAAATCATAGTTTGGAGCGCTGACATCATGAAGAATGTGAGGGGGGGCGGTGGGAGTGACCTGCTTAGCCCTTTTCTGGAGGAGGTAGAAAGGGGGGTGAGGGTGGCGTTGTCTTCGTTATTCCGAGGCAGGGCTGTTTGGGTCAGCCAATTCTTGTTGTGCCACAGCAGCTTGTAAAGCTCGGGCTGAGCCTGCGGGCTGCCAGGTCTGGAGCCGGCAGCAGTTTTTTCCTTCCCCTGGACAGCCTGCTCAGGTGGGGAGACAGGGAAGCCCTGAAAACAGATCCTTCCCCCTACCCCCTTGTACCCAGCAGGGCCGGTCATTGCGCTGCCAGAAGCAGCGAGTGGGGGCTTCAATCCCTGCCCCTGGACAGCCTGCTCGGCTGGGGAGACAGGGAAACCCCGAAAGCAGATCCTTCCCCCCACCCTCTTGTACCCAGCGGAGCCGGTCATTGCGCTGCCAGCAGCAGCGAAGGGGGGCTTCAACCCCTTCCCGAAAGCCCAAAACAGGTTGAGGTGGGGGGGCACAAAGCACATGTGAGGGACTGCGCAAGCGCAATGCAGAATGTATCCATGGGGGAGTGTGCACAATGTGGGGCGCATGTGTGGGAGTGTCGTGTGCGCTTGCGTGGTGGGGTCGCATTGCATTATGGGTGCTGGCATACGCGTGTGTTATCGCTCACTCACACACACACTTCCGGCATGCAACGAGAAAAAGGTTCGCCATCATTGGCCTATAGCAAAGGACTGTAGGAACTGTAGTTGAAATATCTGGAGGGAACCAAGTTTCCCATACTCATTGGGGTTTGGATCAGAATGACTTTAGTACAATAATTCCAATTCCCAAAATTCACAAGCAACCCAAAATGAGCTAATATTATATTCCTGATCAAAATATTGCCTTGAAAATAACTGTACCAGAATTAACAAAGCAATGTGACTTTTGAAAGTCATTTTTGATTTCTTTGATACTTATGATGTTTTAACATGTTGTTTTAATTGAGAAAATTTGAGAATCTTTGATAAAACTGATGGGGGGATCTGAAACAAACAAAGCTGAACAATTTTCACTAAGCAAGACAGCATTTAAGTGATCAATATTTGTAGAAGCTTAAGATATAGATATATATATATATATATATATATATATATATATATATATATATATATATATATATATATATTTGTTTTCTCAGGTTTTCGCGGGTGTTTGTATGTAGGTCTTTGGTTATTCGGGTCTTCTCCCACGTAAAATTGGAAGTGTCTTGGCGACGTTTCGACGAAGTCTCATTCGTCATCTTCAGGCTGGTGTTCTCGGCTTCGTGCTTCCAGGAGCAATGTGAGATCGCAGCTGTCTCTTCCTTTTAACTGCTAGTGGAGGTGTGAGCTGATTGGGTGGGAACTTGGCTGTGTTCTGATTGGGTGGAGGTGTGTTCTGATTGGTTAGGGGCTTGGCTGTGCTCTGATTGGCTGGGGGTGTGTTCTGTTTGGGTGGGGGCTTGGTTGTGCTCAGCTTAGTCTGAGTTGCAGGGGGATTTGAGCTGGTGAGCTGCGTTGTTGTTGTTTGGCTTCGTGTTTGTGGCCGTGCGAGCTCTTCTTGGTGGGTGTCAGTCTGCTTCATGTATGGATTGGAGGGGTTTAAAGTGGCTAATGATGCAGCTGCGGTCTGGCTTCTGGTCCTTGGTCGTGGCTCATTATCAGTGTGGGTTTGAGTCTGCTTTCTGCGTGGATGTGTGGTGGTGACATCAGGTGTGGCACTCGTGAGTGTGGGTCTGGTGTCATTCGTCGTGTTAGGGACTCGTTTGTCAATAAGGGCGGGTTTCCAAATGGCTGGTAGGCGGGAGGTATCGTCTCGTTTGTTCATGCTGTGTGGGCGTTTTTCTATCTCGATGGCTTCTCTGATTATTCTGTTGTTAAAGTGTTCAGTTTTGGCGATAGTTCTGGTCTTTTTAAAGACAATATCATGTCCTGTGGCTTTAAGGTGTTGGACCAGGGAAGAAGTTGGTTCCTCTTTTCTGACTGAGTTCTTGCGTTCTTCTATGCGTGCACTTATTCGTCTGTTGGTTTGTCCGATGTATGTGGTGGGGCAGGCGGTGCATGGGATTTCATATACTCCTTGATTTGTATTTCTGTCCATTATAGATGAATAACACATACTTCATCTATAATGGACAGAAATACAAACAAACAGAAGGAGCACCCATGGGATCACCCCTCTCACCTGTCATTGCCAACCTCTATATGGAATACTTTGAAACCCAAGCTCTAGAAAAATCCGATCACAAACCCAAACTCTGGCTCAGATATGTGGACGACACCTTCATAATCTGGCCACATGGGAAAGAAAAACTGGACAACTTCCTCACACACCTCAACAGCCTACACCCCAAAATACAGTTCACCATGGAAACAGAAGTGAACAACCAACTTCCCTTCCTGGATGTCTTAGTCTACAGAAAATCCAATGGCTCCCTAGGACACACTATATACCAGAAGAAAACACACACAAACCGCTATCTGCACGCCCTCTCACACCACCACCCTGCCCAGATCAACTCTGTAGCCAAGACACTCATTTCCAGAACAAAACGCTTAGCTGACGAACAACACCTAAAAACCGAACTACACACCCTCACTAACGTACTCACATCCAATGGATTCCAAAGAAATAAGATCACCAACCTAATCCAAAAAGAAACCCCCACTAAAATCCAAGACAGAGAACAAGAAAAGGGCAAGGCCCTCCTCCCATACATAAAAGGCACCACAGACAGAATAAGCAAAATCCTCCACAAACATAACATCAAGACAGCATTCTGCACAAACCGAAAAATATCCACCATCCTAAGGAACCCCAAAGACAAAATTGAGTTAGAAAATCAAGGAGTATATGAAATCCCATGCACCGCCTGCCCCACCACATACATCGGACAAACCAACAGACGAATAAGTGCACGCATAGAAGAACGCAAGAATTCAGTCAGAAAAGAGGAACCAACTTCTTCCCTGGTCCAACACCTTAAAGCCACAGGACATGATATTGACTTTAAAAAGACCAGAACTATCGCCAAAACTGAACACTTTAACAACAGAATAATCAGAGAAGCCATCGAGATAGAAAAACGCCCACACAGCATGAACAAACGAGACGATACCTCCCGCCTACCAGCCATTTGGAAACCCGCCCTTATTGACAAACGAGTCCCTAACACGACGAATGACACCAGACCCACACTCACGAGTGCCACACCTGATGTCACCACCACACATCCACGCAGAAAGCAGACTCAAACCCACACTGATAATGAGCCACGACCAAGGACCAGAAGCCAGACTGCAGCTGCATCATTAGCCACTTTAAACCCCTCCAATCCATACATGAAGCAGACTGACACCCACCAAGAAGAGCTCGCACGGCCACAAACACGAAGCCAAACAACAACAACGCAGCTCACCAGCTCAAATCCCCCTGCAACTCAGACTAAGCTGAGCACAACCAAGCCCCCACCCAAACAGAACACACCCCCAGCCAATCAGAGCACAGCCAAGCCCCTAACCAATCAGAACACACCTCCACCCAATCAGAACACAGCCAAGTTCCCACCCAATCAGCTCACACCTCCACTAGCAGTTAAAAGGAAGAGACAGCTGCGATCTCACATTGCTCCTGGAAGCACGAAGCCGAGAACACCAGCCTGAAGATGACGAATGAGACTTTGTCGAAACGTCGCCAAGACACTTCCAATTTTACGTGGGAGAAGACCCGAATAACCAAAGACCTACATATACATACATACATACATACATACATACATACATACATACATACATATATATATATATGCAAAAAATTAAAATATTGGGTGTTTTTCCGCATCATGTTAAATAAGTTAAAATGTTTAAAATTCTGGTTAAAATTCTAGCTTAAAATCTTCTAAAAATCCTTACAGAGCACTCTGCAAGGTCCTTTAAAACCTTAGCTAAAATCCTACCAGTACCTTAAAAGTTTTTCTTATAGCAACGTTTCGACAGGCTCACAATCCTGTCATCTTCAGGCTCTTATCTAGTTTAGAAGCTGTGGGTGTGTTGCGAGGTCGGAGCTGTCGCTTTTCTATGTTTGCTGCTGCTGACGATGCTGGTTAGCCTGGTTAGCCTCTATGTTGTGATTGGAGGACAGCAGTTTTTCTTCCTGCTTCCTCATCCTGGCTGTTTGGCTACATGTTATAGGCCTAACTTTCTCAGGTTCTCTATTATTATCTGTCTGCTGTAAAGGGGAAAGGATTCTGGTAGTCATCCCAGCACCCTTGATTGTTAACTGAGATCTCAGCCTGTCTTCTGGCTCGATCCTCTCTCTCTCCCTATTGCTAGCCACCCTCTGCAAAGAAGGAAGAATTCTGGCAGACCTTACAACACCACTGGTTGCTTGTTGGAATCTCTGCCTCTCTTCTGATGTTAACACTCGAGTTTCTCTCAGTGCAGGTCCCCAAATACTTGATAACCTAGAGGCGTCGTCCCGTCTGTTCATATTCTGTGGCCTCTTTTCAATTTCGATGGCCTCTCTGATTATTCTTTTGTTGAGATGTTCCTCTTTTGCCACTGTTCTGGTTTTATTAAAATCAATATTCTGTCCCGTGGCCTTCATGTGTTGTACCAAAGAAGTAGTTTGCTCTTCTTTCCTCACTGCATTTTTATGTTCTTCTAAACACCACACTTATTCGTCTATTTGTCTGTCCAATATAAGATGACTGACAGGAGGCACATGGCACTTCGTATATCCCCTGGTTTTCCAACTCAATTTTATCCTTAGGGTTTCTCACCATCATCAATATTTTTCTATCTGTACGGAACACTGTTTTTATTTTTTGTTTCCGTAATATCTTGCTAATTTTGTCAGTGGTCCCTTTTATATACGAGAGGATGGCAGTTCCCATCTTCTTTTTAGAAGATTTTAAGCTAGGATTTTAACCAGAATTTTAAATATTTTAACTAACTTATTTAACATGACGCGGGAAAACACCCGAGATTTTAATTTTTTGCATATACACACCCGCAAAAACTTAAGAAGACATATATATATATATATATATATATATATATATATATATATATATGTATATGTATATGTATATGTATATGTATATGTATATATATGTATATATATATATGTATATATATATATATATATATATATATATATATATATATATATATGTGTGTGTGTGTGTGTGTGTGTGTGTGTGTGTGTTTTCTGAGGTTTTCGCGGGTGTTTGTATGTAGGTCTTTGGTTATTCGGGTTTTCTCCCGCGTAAAATTGGAAGTGTCTTGGCGACGTTTCGATGAAGTCTCATTCGTCATCTTCAGGCTGGTGTTTTCGGCTTCGTGTTGCTAAGAGCAATGTGTGATCGCAGCTGTTTCTTCCTTTTAACTGCCAGTGGGGGTGTGAACTGATTGGGTGGGAGCTTGGCTGTGCTCTGATTGGATGGGGGTGTGTTCTGTTTGGTTGTGCTTTGGTTAGTCTGAGTTGTAGGGGGATTTGAGCTGGTGAGCAGCATTGCTGTTGTTTGGCTTCACGTTTGTGGTCGTGCCACACACACACACACATACACATACATATACATATATTCTTCAAGGCCCTGCACAATGTAAGTTCTTATATATGTTTCAATTGTAGGTCCATATAGGAATTCTACATAAATTAGATAGTAATAATACAAAATAAACTTTATCAAATGGGTAGTTATAACATCCTTCTCAGTAATGCCAGAAACAAGTCAGCAAGTATTCTATTAAAATTCTTATGAAATGAACCCTGCTTCTTATAAAGCACATTGTTTGAAAAACAAAAGATCTCATAGAAAAGCCCCTTTTGATTTGATTGCTCTAGCAAGTACTTATCAGTCCAGTGGCCTTGTATTATGTTTTCAAGGCAAACATGATGCAAGGCACATATATAACTCTGGAGGTAATTACAACTGAGCTGTCTCAGTAATTACTCTGACCTGCTGCCTGTTAGGTGAAAATAATTTAAGAGTAGCACACATGGGCTTCCCCCACTTTTTATTCCTAAAGTGAGTAAAGAGATCCCTGTCTTATCTTTCTTTCTAGTTAGCCTCTATTATAATTAAATGGTTTAGAGGTTTAGGATAATAATAAAACTGATGAAAAGGTAGAGATAAAGAACTCAAGTGACAAATTTTAGCTATTTAATAAAAAGCAATATAAAAAGTATTAGACTTCTTCAGGTTAAAAAAGTATTGAATTAGAATTAAATTTTATTTTGGTTTAGTTTCCAAATGTAAAAACAATTCATTTTCCAAAGAAAATTACAAAGATAGGAAGGTAATATTTAAATAATTAAAATTTAATTTACTTCAAAAATACCACTGATTAATCACATTTGTAATATTATTATTTTTTCCAAAACTTGGTTTTGGCCCCAGGCCTGGGGTCAATGTTTATTATTTGTCTAAGACCCTTGTTTTATTTTGTTGTTTATTAAATCATTTTAGTCTGGGCTGTGTGATTTAACATTTTAAGCTATCTTTTTCTAGTGTCCCACTGCCCACTGTATTTGGAAAGCCAATAAATTTTAAATAATATTTATTTTATTTATTTTATTTTTTATTTTTAAATTTGATTTATATGCCGCCCTTCTCCGGAGACTCAGGGCAGCTTACAATGTGTTAAGCAATAGCCTTCATACTTTTGTATATTTTATACAAAGTCAGCTTATTGCCCCCACAAACTGGGTCCTCATTTCACCTACCTTTGAAAGGATGGAAGGCTGAATCAACCTTGAGCCTTGGAGAGATTCGAACCAGCAGTAATTGCAGGCAGCTGTGTTAATTACAGGGTGCTTTAGACCACTGTACCATCAAGGCTCTGATTTATTTATTTATATAATACCATTATTTTTATAAATAACTCAAGGCAGTGAACATACCACCTAACATTTCTTCCTCCTATTTTCTCCCAGAAAAACAACCTTGTAAGGTGAATTAGGCTAAGAAAGATTGACTGGCTCAAAATCACCCAGCTGGTTTTCATGCCATAGGTGGATTAGAACTCAGTCTGTTGGTTTATAGACTGGTGCCTTAACCACTAGACTCAGCAGGCTTAATATGGATAAAAATAATTACAAACATTGCAAATGACAACTATTGTTTATAAAATGTATAAAACATATCATTTATTAATTTTTATCTCTCTTTTTTTCCATATACAACTCAAAGTGTCAAATATACCAATAGTCCTTCCTCCTCCAATTTTCCCCACAATAATCCTGTGAAGTATTGGGTTAAGACAGAGGTGGGCAACTGTGGCCCTTTTACAACCTGTGGACTTCCAACTCCCAGAATTCCTGGCTCAGGAATTCTGGGAGTTGAAGTCCACAGGTCATAAAGGGGCCATATTTGCCACCCCTGGGTTAAGAAGTTCATTATGGAAAAAAAAGAAAAGAAATAATTCTAAAACATTAACTCTATTTTTAATATATATTTTACAATATTTTGAATTATTATTCATATGCATATTTAATTCATCTACATTTTGTATTAAATTAAAAATCCAAAGAATTCCTCTGCCATCTATTCTTCTCTTTAAAACTGATCTTTTCAAATAACACAACTTTTTAAAAAAGGACAACAAAACCTGTGCATATAGTACTTTCAAGTGATTTGCCAGAAAAACTAATAGTGTTTTCCAAGTATATGCTTGTTTTAACAATTGTGTGCCATAAAAAGTATTAATGAAAATCTACCACATTTTCATTCAGCCCCCACTTGGCTTCTTTACTAGGAGCCAGAGTAAAGGATAAGAATGTAGAAACACTGGCATTTAGGATGGGAGAATAGAAAGAGAATATGAAAACCTTAGAATAAGCTAAGGTTTGAGATTCTGGAAGTGGAAGAGAAAAGAGTAAAGCAGACGACTTATACTGATAAACAGACACTGGGAATAGATTTGAACAAGCTGCCTATTTTTCTGTCTCCCTAAAGGGGATGAAGAGCCACATGTCATAGACATAACTATGTAGCACTGGCAATGGCAAAGTGATTAAAATGCAAACTTTTTAAATGTGATGTTTTCCATTTTCAAGAACTTCTTTTAGAAAGGCACTAAAAACAATGGGGTAAAAATTATATTAAAACTACAAACAAGGGATAAATCAATAGAAATGGGGAATAACAGGTAATGAGATTAAGAGGCTATAGGTTGCCTGAAATACATATATGGGCATTCAAGAAATAACAAAAGTGGGTGTAGGAGGAAATCTTAGAAAGTTCTCATCACAAAATGCTGTTATAGAAAAGCTTAAGAGTGTTTGTGTCACACTTCCCTGATCTGTTTTAAAGGGGGAAGGGAAAGTTGTTTGACCTTTTCTTCTGTTTGAGGACTGAAATATCTGTCACAGAAAGCCTGGTTCACACTCTATTTTTTACTAAAATACTTGTTTCATTTAACTAGAAAGGAAGAGAAGATTTATTTTGTACATAAGGAGATAAAAGATAACTATTGACATTTAACAAAGTAGTAAGATAATAAAGGTCACTAACAGGATAATGATAGCAATCATAGGTTATCATGGGAAAATCATTTTCATAGATAAATCAAGTAATTCACCTCCAAACATGCTAATGTAATAGAATAGAGAGGAATCAAGATGTTTTCTATTAATATGCAGCATTAAAATGAGAAAATAAGAATGCAAGATGCAAAACTCAAGTGAAAAATCTCCTTAAGATGGAAAATTGTTAGGCTGATTGAGTCACTTAAAAGATACAACGAAAAAGCTATTGGAATTCTGGTGGTATTGATGAAAAATGATCCACTGAGAATATAGGAACACAGAAATAATTTAGTGATGTGATATTAACTGACAATAGATTATACAGACTGAAGGGTTGTCTCAGAAAGTGTTAATCTAGTCCTCAGTTACACAGAGTAAAGTTTCTATATCAGTACCACTTCTGTATAAAATGGTGCATACCAACAGAAGAATGTCAGCTGAGAAAAATACATAAGTGTCTATCATTTATAACCTAACATAAAATTCCAATGTGGATAAACACTATTACAAGGGGAAACGCACAGATACTTTTTGTAAAGAAATAGTTCACATGGAAACCAATGAAATGAAAAGTAATTGTTAGGTTGAATTACTGTATTACTTACCTTGAAGTAACTTACATTTACGTTTTAAACATGTTTGGGTTGTTATAATACTAATAGATAGCTAGATAGTAAGATAGCTATCCTAAAATAATAGATCACAAGAAATTTTATGTAACTAGATCAGAAATTAGACTAATTTGGTATAAGAGTAGTTCTTTGTGATGGTATATAATTACAGCATATAATGACATAAGATGATGGTGTAAGAAGGCAATGGATTGATTTTGGGTTTAAAAAGGAATTCTGTGTTAGAAATACCATTTAGAATAAGTGGACCAATGACAGAATTGCTCTGAAAAAGGTTGCATTTTTAGAGGATGTTTTAAGATTTGCTATGATTCATTTTTTATGTGAAAGAAAGAATATATACTTTAAAAATTAGTTTTTAAAAAATTAAATAAAAAGTGATGCTATTGCTTGGGAGCAAAAACTATTCTAGAAATGGTGTTCTCTGAGCTTGGATATATTTGCTTGTAGACATTTTCTTACCCAACTAGGTAACATCATTGGTATTTTAGCAGTTAGCAGACCATAGCAGCATTGCTTGATTGATGGGTGTAGAAAGATCATGAAAAGGACTGCACATCTGATGTGCACAAATCTATCCAAGCAGCACTAATTTTTTTCTTTTTTCTTTACAGATGTTCTACATATCTTAATCACCTGTGATACCCAATAGCCCATTATAATAAGAGTCCGGACTTCCTCTTCAATGTGCGTAAAAGCACGGAGAGAATCAAATCCACCTTCCTCTCTTGTGAGTACAGAAGGGTGATGAAAGGGCATTTGTAGCATGGTCTTGGGTAGTGTTGGCAGACAGCTGGTGATTAAAGGGATGCCACTAGGGTACAGAGGAATTGACGATGTCTGTGGGAGAGACTAAGGGGTGAGAAAGAATGAAAGGAGAAAAGAACGACGGAGAGAGGATAAGTAGCTGATGTAGATTGGGCAGAAGAAACGGGGCCGGGAAGTACCGGAATGGAACGGAAACTACTTGCCTTGGACTAGTATTGGAGCCCTGACGACAGAGAAGGGATGTAGAAAATATTAACTGGGAACTGAGGGACGTTTCAATTCGAAGGAAACACCGCCAAGTTGGGGGAGGCAGGGGGGTCTGCCTCGTATGGATAATCAACATATCGGAGCAGAGGGTTAGTACTGCTTGCCGCTGTAGGCGGGCCCAGATTTAATAGTGGGGGACCGATTGTATTTGAGGAGGGGGGCACTTTCAGGAGTGAGGAAGGGGTAAACGAGGCTTTTACCTGTGGGAGGAGGGGCAGGCGCAGGTCTTTCGCTCTCCAGCTTCGGTACTCTGCGTGCCAATCCTTATCCAAGGGAAGAGGCGCCCAGTAGGGAGTGAGGAATGCCTCTTAACGGCCGGTCACGGAAACATATACGCGCCCACCAGTCTACCACCCACCCTCGACAATGACTTCCCAAGCTACACTTTCACCGCCGCCTGTACTGAAGAAAAGTAAATCCGCAGCGCGAAGCGCGTTCCCGAATGGCCCAATTAAGCCAAGAGTTGGGCTTGGAGCTGGGGGAAGGGAAGGACCAGCCGGGGGCGCGCCTGAGCACGCGGGCCGGCCAGAATGACGGCGCGAGGAAAAGTAGCTGAGGAATTGGGAGCGAGTACGCGCGTCAGCAAGGAAGCGAGACGGCGGGAGGGCGGAGACAAAAGCGCGAGTTTAAAGGGAAAGCGAGGTTGAGATAAAGCGGGAGAGGAGGTCGGTTTAGGACGAAGCGTAGCTCAGGGAAGGGGAAGTGATGGGTTCTCTTGTGTGGGTGAAATTGAGGTCAGAAGGGAAGGAGTGTGAGAGAAGAGTGATGCCTGTGTGGATTTTGAAGGAAAGGCTTATTTCCGCAAATTCTCTACGCTGCTTTAGGTTAACGGCGAAGAAGAGTCCAAGTTTAGAAGTCAAAGAAATACTTGATCATACGAGAGCGGAGAAGATCACTTAGCCCACGCGAAAATGGCAGAGATGGTTGTCTTTTTCTCTCTGGGGACATGGAAGCAGAACTGGATCTTACCAGGCCAACCCATCAAGAGCTCTCACCTGCGAATTTTTTCGTGCCCTAAGAAGGTTAAAGTGCAACCAGAAATCCAGAGTTCAACACAATAAAAGAAATAGGAAAAATGGGGAGGAGTTTTCCAAAGTTACAAAACTTTCATATTATACTTTGGCCTCATTTTCCAGAACTATTTTTATATGATATATCTCCATGATATGGCTTGTCCCCGACTCACAGCTGAGAAAGCTTGAAATCATATTTAGTTGTTCAGCCTTTTCCATTTCCCTCTATATGTGTTTTGCTCTGGACTATTGTGTCATCAGTGATCCGGCTGATGAAATGATCAGGGGATCTTGTCAAGGCCTCTAAGCAGTTTGAGGCTTCTGTCTTTAGATCATTGGGCTCTTCCTTCCATAACAATTTTGGTTTGGTCTGTCACAGAGACTGGGCATCTTGCTTCTACCTAGATGACTTCCATGCAGTGCCTGATAAGAGCTTTCTGAAATGCTTGCCAAGTCTTGACAAGGTCCTCTATAGATAGGTTTATAATTCTTTTTTAAAAAAGCATTGATTTGTTTTTTCAATTTAAAATTAAATAAAAGTGGATTTGCTAATAAGATGTTGATAGTACTGTCACCAAAAAGCATATACCAGTACTTTTTTTTTCTTCAGAATTTCCACTGTTTTTGCTAACATGGCCATACTTTTTAATGGGCTACTTCTGATCTTAGCTGCTCATCGTCAATTCTTCCACTATATATCTTCCACTTATATATCTTCACTATATCTTCTTCACTTAGACTTTCCTACCGCTTTCCCCTGCCGCAGGGAGACGGAACCAACCAGATGTTTCCCTCCCAGGCGCCTGATGGATCCCGAAAGGTTCCTGACGGAGCTTGGGCCGTTTCCTGAGACTCTAACACACGACTCGACTGAAGAACTGGTGGCCGCCTGGGAAAGGGCGGCCGCTGGAGCTTTGGACCGCGTCGTGCCTTTGCGGCCTCTGACCCGATGCCAATCTCAATTAGCTCCTTGGTTCTCTGAGGAGCTGAGAGAGATGAAGCGTCGGAAAAGATGCCTAGAGAGCATTTGGAGGACTAGTCAATCCGATTCTGACCGGACACAGGTGAGGTCTTATACCAAGACCTACCTAGTGGCGATAAAAGCGGCAAAATCTAACCATTTTTCCGCTCTTATCGCATCTGCAGAGAACCGCCCAGCTGCCCTGTTTAGGGTGACCCACTCCCTTCTTCGGGGGGGAGTATGGGAAGATCCCTTGCAGGGTCGTGCTGAGGATTTTGTGCAATTCCTGCATGATAAAGTCGCTCGGATTCGGGATGGCTTGAACTCCGATTGGATGAGTCCACGGGAGGAGACCGGGGCAGGTCTTGAGAATGTTATCTGGGAGGAGTTTGATCCTGTGACTCCCGAGGATGTGGACAGAGTTCTGGGTAAGATTAGTGCCGCCACGTGTTTATTGGACCCGTGCCCCTCCTGGTTGGTACTGGCCTCCCGGGAGGTTACACGAGGCTGGCTCCAGGGGATTATAGGTGCTTCTCTGAGTGAGGGTGCCTTTCCTGCCGTCTTGAAAGAGGCGGTGGTGAGACCCCTCCTCAAGAAGCCTTCCCTGGACCCGGCTGAATTAACTAACTATCGTCCAGTCTCCAACCTTCGTTTTGTGGCGAAGGTTGTTGAGAGCGTGGTGGCACGACAACTTTCCCAACACCTGGATGAAGCTATCTATCTAGACCCGTACCAGTCGGGCTTCAGGCGGGGGTACAGCACAGAAACGGCATTGGTCGCGTTGGTGGATGATCTCTGGAGGGCTCGGGACAGGGGTTGCTCCTCTGTCCTAGTCCTATTAGATCTCTCAGCGGCTTTTGATACCATCGACCATGGTATCATGCTGCAGCGGTTGAGGGGGTTAGGAATAGGGGGCACCGTTTTGCGGTGGTTCTCCTCCTTCCTCTCCGACTGCTCACAGTTTGTGTTGGCAGGGGGACAGAGGTCGACCTCGAGGCATCTCACATGGGGGGTGCCGCAAGGGTCAGTCCTCTCGCCCCTCCTGTTCAATATTTATGTGAAGCCGCTGGGCGAGATCATCCGTGGTTTTGGGGTGAAGTGCCATCTGTACGCTGATGATACTCAGCTGTACATCTCCACCCCAGACCACCCCAACGATGCCCTTGATGTGATGTCTCGCTGCCTGGAGGCCGTGCGGGTCTGGATGGGGAAGAACTTGCTCAGACTCAACCCCTCCAAGACCGAGTGGCTATGGCTTCCGGCGCCCCGATATAGTCAGCAGGTGCCATCGCTAACTATTGGGGGTGAATCTCTGCCCCCCACAGAGAGGGCTCGCAATCTGGGTGTCCTTCTGGATGCACGGCTGTCTTTAGAAGAGCATATGACGGCCGTGGCCAGGGGGGCCTTTTATCAGGTTCGCCTGATTCACCAGTTGCAGCCATTTCTGGATCGGGACGCCCTACGCACGGTCACTCATGCCCTTGTTACTTCCCGGTTGGACTATTGTAATGCTCTCTACATGGGGCTCCCCTTGAAGAGCACTCGGAAGCTCCAACTGGTCCAGAATGCGGCCGCGCGGGTGGTTATGGGCGCAACTCGTTGTGCCCATGTGACACCCCTCCTGCGCGAGCTGCACTGGCTCCCAGTGGTCTTCCGGGTGCGATTCAAGGTGTTAGTTACCACCTTTAAAGCACTCCATGGCATAGGACCCGGGTACCTCCGAGACCGTCTTCTGCCACCAATAGCCTCCCACCGACCAGACCAGTCCGTTCCCACAGGGAGGGTCTCCTCAGGGTGCCGTCAACCAAGTTATGTCGACTGGCGGCGCCCAGGGGGAGGGCCTTCTCTGTGGGAGCCCCATCCCTGTGGAACGAACTGCCCCCGGAAATTTGTAAGATCTCCGACCTCCGGGCGTTTCGCTGCGCACTGAAGACCCTATTATTCCACCAGGCCGGACTAACAACACAATAGTTTTTAAATTGGGATATTTAAATTTATTGGGGTTTTAAATCTGAGCCACTTTATTTAATTATTTTAAATTTTATATTGTTGTTTTGTTTGTGTTTTTAAACAGGCTGTACACCGCCCTGAGTCCTTCGGGAGAAGGGCGGTATAGAAATAAAATTATTATTATTATTATTATTATTATTATTATTATTATTATTATTATTATTATTATTATTATTATTATTATTATAGCTGAATGCAAATGTGGAAAAAATGTTTGAATAAAGCGACTGTAAGTTTTCCTTATTTTCCTCCCTCCACTTAATCATACACTGTCAGTTTAGTATACTTTCAAAATAGTGCTGAACTTATGTTCAGAAAAAGTTTAGCTAGGGGTGGAAAACTGGCAGCCTGCAGGCCAGATGCATTACATGCAGGCCACGCCCATCCAAGTTCCACAAAGGCAAAAAACGTCATGATACATCAAATGATGTGATCGAGTTTGGCATTGTGGCCTAGTTTGTAAGTCATTGGTGAAAAGCAGGTCGTCATCTGAAATTTGTTAGGCAACTTGAGAGGTGACTAAGCCTGCTATTTGAGGCATCAGGATATCCATCATATATGAAGGTAAGTGATTGGGGCTGCTTTCCTGCAGGCAGAAGTTGCCTTCTGGGAGTGAAAATGGGGCCAGTTCAGTGGTGGGTTGCCCCCGGTTCGCACCGATTCTATAGAAAAGGTAGTAAAACTGGCGGGAGGCTCCACCCACCGACCCCGATGTCATCAAAACACTTCTGCACATGCGCAGAAGAGCATGTGCGTGTGGCCCCACTGCGAACCGGTAGTAAAGGTAAGTAGAACTCACCCCTAAGCCAGTTGATCTACCAATCATTTTCTTTAATTTGTCCTATAGTAAAACTGTTAAAGATAGTTTTACTCACTGGACTTATTTGTAAAGAATACAGTTTATCATTGGGATAGCAAATTTTACCACTGGTATATTTTATTATAGTCTTAAGGATAATTGGATTATGCCGTAGTGCAGTTATTTTTGCAATAAATGAGCTAATGAGCTTTAATTTCTAAAAAAGGGGTAAAGTTTAGAATTTATAGCGACCTAATTAACACCACTATCAGTTAGGGAATTCTGCAGGCGGAGGTTACTGTTCATGTAAAAAGCAGCCATGTCATCTTCTAGTTTCTGGCAGATTCTCATTTCTTCCTGTTATAGTCTGCAGGAAATTCCTCACTAGCTATTTATATATTACTCAGATATCATTGTGGAAATATAAAGCCTGTGCCCATTATTGATATATTGGTTAAAATGTATTTCCCCGAAAATAGGATATGTCCTGAAAATAAGGCCAAGCCTGATTTTTGGGGTAGGCATAAATAACTGCCCTCCCCCCAAAATAAGCCCTAGTGAAGGGGTGGGCGTGGCCAGCACAGGAGGCAGCCCTTCCCTTCCCCGGTCACCACCTGGTGGTTCAGCCCCTTAATTGCTGCCCTTTGATCAGCTGAGCCAGCGAGGGCTGTGCAATTCGGCCCAGATCTCCAGAGCACCTCCCCAGCTGCCAGCCTCCTCCCCCTTTCTCTGCTGATCTTTCTTTACTCGGGATCGAAGCACAGACACACATCCCCAAAATGCTCCATCTGAAGCCTTCAGCCTTGAAATTCTGGAAAGGACTTCTTTGTTGCAGTCCCAAAGAAAGAATAGTGTGTGTGTGTGAGAGAGAGAAACCACTATGACATTTCTCTAAAACAGCAACTGGCCAGAAAAGGACATGTCCTCCCTAAGCAAACAGATGTGCTGCAGGAGCCTTGGGCCAGAGAGGCGGTGACCGAAAGCAGCGAGGTTCTGGATGGGTTCGGCTCGCTGCTGTGAGTGAATTTGTGTGCGCCTCTTGGCCGAGAGGTGGGGAGACTGCGCGATCAGAGCGCTTGGAGAGGGGTGGCCAAAGGGGAGCGTGGGTGAGTGGGCAGGCTAGGGGAAGTGCCAATCTGGGCCTTTAAGTGGGGCGGGCCTTCAGGGATGAGGAGGAGGAAGCCACCGCTCCACCCACCAAGGACAGCCTCCCTGCTTGGAAGCAAAGGGCGGGGAGGGCCCAGTGTCCAGGACTGGGAAAGGCTCGCACTTGGGAAACTATGGCCATCCTGGCCAGCCGCGTGATGCAGGCTCAGCCACACCTGCATAGTGCTTCGCTCATGGCAGGCGACGGCCACCACCCTCACTGCCCTGCATCTCATCTGATCTTCCTAGTTCCCCTCCACCATTTCTCTTTTTCTCTCTCTCTGTTGCTCACACAGACAGAGAGAGGGAGACAAAGTGGGTGAAAAATGTTTAGGCACCGGATAGGCGTCAGCCTGCATTGTCAAATATTTGAGCTGATGAGTGCCGGCCTGTATGCCTATTTGGTGCTGCAGGGGCAGGGCTACAGCTACGTTGAGCAATGTGCTTTTTGGGCCCTGGCCCTGGTGGCCACTGCAACTCTCATGACAGCACTGCGCACAGTGGCCTGAGAGGTGCAGCACCCATCAGACTCAGGACTGTAGCCTGGCACCTGCAGCACCAAGTAGGTGTGCAGACTGGCGCTCAGTAGTCCAAAGGAGATGCCTTTCTGCCAGAGTTCTGTGTCCAGCCAGGGAGCAGTTCCCAGGGCTGCCCGATTCTAAACCAGCCGGCTGCATGGTAGGAGGGGGCTTCCTGCCCACCTGAAAGAGAGGCTGGGTTGCATAAAGGGGCTTTTCTGCCCAAGTCCTTCTCAAGCTCTGGGCTGCGGGCTCCCCCCCAGGGAGCGTCAATCGGGGCCAAGCTCTTGGCAACCAATTGAGGCAAGACTGTTCTTGAAGGGGGTGTGAGACACATGGGGCCTCCTGCTGCTTTTACAGCCTCAATCGGCTGTAAAAGCAGCCATGATTCTTGCCGTCTCTTCCCTCACCGAACATGGCAGGGCTTCCTGCTCCTCGCATCTCCCCCTCCCCACCCTTCCCCACCTGCCACCCCGAAATTGTGCCCCAAAATAATAAGACCCCCCTGAAAATAAGGCCAAGCCCTTATTTCGGGCTTCAAAAAATATAAGACAGGGTCTTATTTTTGGGGTAACACGGTAATTGGATGATGTTTTAAGATGCTATAATTCACAATGATGAAATAGAAATAGCAGCTCCAGTTTTCCCCATTCTGTAACCAATAAAGGAATGAATAGTCAAAACATTCTAAAAAAAGAACAAGCTAATTAATAGCATTGCCCCTTATAATTATCACGAGCAGTACTTCCTGCCATGGTGATCTGAAGTAAGGTATAGATAGCCAAAGGACGCAATGCTATATCAATGCTATAAATGTGACATTTATCTCAGATGGTTCCCTGGGTCTGATTTGTCCATTAACAAGGTGACCACAGACAAATTAGAAAATGAAATCTCCACAGAATTACTTATTCTAGTTTTGATCTGTGGATTGTGAAATAGGAAGAAGAGCATACAAGACTGTTTTGTCATCAGTATGTATGCGTAGCATCCAGTGGCATTCCTCGCAACTTTTTCAAACTTGGCAATTGTAGGCATGCAGTTAAGATAATCAGTCTATATTATTAGACAAAATATTAACACAATTTATTCATACTTGTACAAGCAATTAATGCAACAAACTAACCCCTGATATAAGTTATTGATCATCTGTCTGTGATCATACTTCATGTTAAGTCACAGACACATTATTACTTACAACTTAGACATTTATTTCTTAAATGTGGGCATGTTTACCTCGCTGCCATATGTCTGGTCCTTGTGTTTACAATATGTTCTGAAGTTAAAATAGTATAGTAAATATTGAAAATTATTATTAATAATGCATTAATACACATTGTAATATACCGTATTTTTCGGAGTATAAGACGTACCTTTTTCTCCCCTAAAAGGGGGTGAAAATTTAGGTGCGTCTTATACACCGAATGTAGCCCCGCCCACCCACTGGCCCCCACCCTTTGGCCTCTGACTCGCAGCAGTTACCTCCTTGCAAGCAAACAGCAAGAATAAACAGCTCATTTCAGTTTCAGCACAGCCTAATTAGCACAAGTTGATTGGATATCCCTCCGGACTCTCAGCTGATTTGTTGTCAGCTGTTTTGTGCAGGGCTCTGCTGCTTGCTGCAAAGAGGTAAATTGCTAGAGCAGATTTTTTCCCCCTTTTGCTAATCAAGCTATGCTGAAAACGAAAATGAAAGTAAAGCAGGCTGTTTGCTGCAAAACTGCTCAGAGGCAGAGGGAGATTTCTTTTTCTTCTTTTTCCTCACCAAAAAAGGTAGGTGCAAAAAATGGTTAATTTAGGGCAAAAGAGGAGAATTCAAGATTTTAAAACACAAAAGAAAAAAAGGAGAAAGAAAAAGACAAAAATGAAAATGGGAAGGGAGAAAAAGAAATGAAAGAGAAATATGTTGTACATATTTAGAATTGAAATATGAATAGTAGTAAGAAATAAATGGGAAATCATGATTGTAAAAATGAAATGAATAATAATTGGAATATTTGTCTTTGTATTTTTGAAATCTAGACAATGATAAGTTTTTATTTTTTTATTTTTTTTAGAAATATGAATAAATATAAACTGTAACAATTGAAATACCTTTAAAGGTATATGGTGGTGAAAATAAAAAGGATTAAGTTGTAGCTTGGATAGCAGATAGAATATTTTTAAATTTAATTAGAGAAATTGTAACAATTGAAATATTTTTAATTATATATTGGGATAAAAGTAGAAATGATTGTGATTTGGAGGATTATATGGGCAAAACTATTTGGGTTATTGGGAGAGTTTAAGCTGTGAAAATGAGTAACATAAGGGGAAAGCTCTATTTAACTAGGGAATTGTAATAATTGAGATACTATTAATTGCATATTGTGTTGAAAGCAGAAATGGTTAAATTGTGGTTTGGAGGAATATATGGGGAAAATTATTTGGTTTATTATTATTGGTAAATATAATTAATTGATTTGTAAGAAATTGGATTGCATGGAAATAATTGGAATATTCATGTTCATATTGATTAATATACAAAAAAGATAGTTATATAACTAATTGATTTATATTAAAATGTTAACTTGAAATTGTAAGTGCTTTGTTTGTGAAATAATAGAGATAACACAATTTTAATTTCTGTCTTGTGAGAATGATAATGCAACAAGGACAAAATTTCATACTATAATGTGTACTCATGTGGTAAGTATGTGTTAATTGACCCTTTTCACATATGATTTAGCATATTGCAGTGTTTCATATTGTCTTGGCTCATATAAGCATGGAAATAAAATATTTATGCATGTACTGAAATCCCCATAATTATGTCTAGAAAATGGAATTATTTTGAAAGTTTTAATTAGATTTTGCTTTAAACAAGATTTTGGAGCAGTATGGACATTATTTTGTAAATGGCTGCTATTGAGGGATGTTTCCTATTCACTAGATCAGGGGTCCCCAACCCCGGCCCATGGCCCACTACCGGGCTGTGAACTGTTAGAAACCGGTCCATGGACAAGGCAGGCAAGCACATACACACACATATATCCCCACGTATATAAGCGCGGGCGAGTGTGTGCACACTCCATTTGTGTGTTCCTGCCGTTTGTGCAACTGGAGCTATATGTGCTTGCCTGACGCTTGCGTGGAACTATCCCTCCCTCCCCCTTTGCTGATCCACAAAGTCAGAAGGGTTGGGGAGCTCTGCACTAAATTTACTGTCATGACAAGACGGTTACTGAAAATAATATCCATTTACTAAAAGACAACCTATATGATAGCATTAGTATGTAAAGAATTTCAATATTCAAACTATTATGATAATGTCACATTTGAATTAAACTAATGTCATGTTAGATCTATTAACAATATTTGATACTGTCAATTGCATTGCTTATTCTTTACATGTAAAGAGTGCCTGTTTTAAAAAGAGATTCTTTTGTAACTGCAAATACTACCAGAAGCTTTCTGGCACACAGAAGAGAGCATCTTTCATTGTTGCCAGGTTAAGAAATGCCTTCATTATAAATTTATAAATTGTGTTTGACCGACCCCACTTTGTTTTTAAGAAAGTCAACTTTCTTGCCAGGTTTTAATCATTAATAAATTTTAGCATAACTTCACTCATGTTTTCAACGTATTGTGTGTGTTTTTTTACAACTTTGCTAGTTATCTTAATGCCAGATTTATATTAAAAGTACTTTAAACTATTTTTATGAGGTTAATAATTATTATTTTAAATGGCATTATGAAAGCCATATTGTTTAATTTTGTGCAAACTGTCATTCATCTTACTACAGGTAATTAGATTCTTCTTGAATGATTCATGTTGGGACACTTATAATTTTCTGGCATGTTTTTAACTAAAATAATATTTTTGGTTTTAAAATAACTGTAGCAGAGTAACTTATAATGGTAGTACAATAAAACATAATAGAGGGTAACTTGGTTGGAAATCTTTGATGTAAAGTCTTATGGATGTCTTCATATAAACGTATTTGAAGTTTATGATTTAACCTGGTTTGGCATGAATTATGAAAATATTAAAAACTTTCAGTTAATTGTTGACTTAATATCCACGATAGGGACTGGAATCTCAATTGTTGAGCAAAGCAGTTTTTAAGCAAGATGTCACATGACTGTTTCTGTCAGTGAAATCACAGTCCTTGCACTCTTGGTTGCAGTCATTAAGCAATCTTGTGAGTCATTAAGTACACAGAATTCCAGATAAGGAGTGTGGGTTGCCTGGGGGGAAGAGATCTGCGAAGGCTCCTTTCAGAAATTGAAAATCCTCCTTGCTGAAATCCAAATAGGATTTTCAGCCCCCAAATAGAGAGACACTTCTGTTGGGCCAGTGGGCTTCTCCCACCCTAAGGCACTCTGTGCTTTTCCATACTGCATTGCCTCCCTTCTTAGGAGCCAACATCTAAGCAGGGTTTTTCAGCCCCTGAGCAAAGAGACACTTTTGTACAGTCTACACCGGGTCTCCCAGGGCTTCTCCTGAGGCATCCCACACTCCTTACCTTATTAAATTACCTCTCTGCTAGAATTCCAGCTCTCTTTCATCCCTGGAGGCTGGTTGAAAAAGCGCCTGCCAAAGTTCAGATCTTCTTTGTGCACAGGAAAAAACTCATTTATAGGGTGCAGGAACAGAGCTCAAAACTTCAAGCTTTGAGCTCCATTTCTTCACCCTGCCAAAAGAGTTGAAGGAGTCTTCTTGGCAGTCAGCAGAGGCTTGCAGCCTTCCCTACAAGCATCCCCAATGACTTTCTGGAGAAGCTGGCAGATTGCAGATGGTAATCTTATGATTGTGGTCAACTTGGCAGCCAAGTTGTAAAGGCAAACTGGTTGCTAAACATTCAGATCATGTTTACATGACTGCAGGAGTGGGTGTAATATTTTGCAATAGCTTTATGGGCCATAAAACATCCTTTCTGATGCCATCATAATTTTGAAACTTCATTAAACGAATAGGTTGAGGACTATCCGTATCTATTTCCAATGATCTTATGTCTCTTTTAATGGAATTCTAACAATTTAAAATTCTGAGAAGTACCACCAATCTATGAATCATTGCATCACAATCATTTGATGCTTTTTAGTGATTTCTATCCATATTTGCCATTGCTGGCTGTGGAGCACTAGAGAACAATTTCTCTATATACCTCTAATTTATAAAACTAGAAAGGCACCTTTTCTTGCTAAGTTAAGCATCCTAATTTCTATTCAAAAATAACGCTACGGAAACAACTATAATAGTTTTAAATAATTTATGTGGATAAAATACTGTGCGTTTGATTTTAATTTATTCTTTATTTTAAAACATGTAATAAAAGGCATCAGTGATACAAAAATGCCAAAATGACAAGCTGACTTAACATTTTTATAGTTATTTCTGTTAGTTTTCTTTTCAAGTATTTTCAATTGCTCCTTGTTCACTTTGATTAATTATAGTTTTATCCAAGTATTTCAGCAAATCTACAGGGAGAGAAGAGTTATTATTCAATAACAGTGTAAGTTTGAGAGACACTTATTCACGTGTTGTATAAGCAAGTTGGATCATAAAAAAATAAAACAACACTACAGATCAAGTAGTGAGATGAATTACTTGTTTGTGTATCTTTGATAAAATTTTGAATTGGAAAAGAAACAATTGCTTGGTGTCAGAAATTAAAGCTTCTTCATATGCTGCTAGTGAATTATAATGGAATGGAATGGAATGAATGGGATAGAATAGAAGTAGGAATAGGAATAGGAATAGGAATAGGAATAGGAATAGAATAGAATAGAATAGAATAGAATAGAATAGAATAGAATAGAATAGAATAGAATAGAAGAATAAACTTTATTGTCACTTTGAATGTACACTAATTGGCCTACATTAAAATGAAATTTTGTTGCATACAGCTCTGAGGGTCACCATGTCCAATATACACTACATAACCATTACAGAATAAATTACAAAATTATGCATATTTTGTGAGAGATCTCACGAAGAATGATGGTTCGTTGAGGGCACTTCCAAGAAAAGGTCAGCACGCAAGGATGTAATCAAATTAAGTCTTTATTTAGAAGTAAAAGTGGAGTAAAATAAGGTCCCAGGCATGGAGGCATCCATGCCTGGAATGAGCCGATGGGTCAGTCCCATAGGAGACTAGAACAAGAGCAGGCAAAAGGGAAAGGGTAAAAAAGGGAAGGAGCAGCCCCTGTGCAGAGGTTCTTATAGGGGCCCCTGGCCCCTCCCTTACAAGGTGTGTGAGGGGGCCGGAGGGCCATTAACTTTCCCCAATGGGGCTGCAGGGGCTGGAGCCCCTTGACCCACCAGTGGGATCAAAGGTGTCTCTTTGCCCCCATCTGGTGGCCTTTGAAGAGACTGCCATGGCTGGCACAAAACACCTAACAATTCCCCTTCTTGCCAGCCAATGACAGGTGACGGTGAATATGTCTGAGAGAGTGAGCAGGTGTCCTGCCACCTCTCCTGTTCTTTAATGGGCAGCTCTTGGATTGCAGAGAAAGGCTTTGGGGTGACCACAATGCTGTTGATGGATGCGATGTGCCCAATGTCAATTCTCTTTGGTGGGACCCCCTTGTTGGACCGCTTTGACCTTCTGACCTCCTGCCACTCGCCACCCTTTTCCTCTGCGGGTTCTTCGCCAACTGGCTGTTCACGACCGGGATGTGGAGGCCCTCGGTCCCAGGCGTTGGGCATCATGGCCCCCTGGAGCGTCACTGGAGGCAAAGAGTCAGGTGAAGATGGCGTGTCTTCCCCCTCAGGACTGGACGGCTCATCCTCCTCATCTGGACCAGGTAGGCTGACCTCTTTGTCCTGATCCTCGCTCTCATCGGTGGCAGGGTCTGTGGTTGTCTCAGGCGGTGTCATGGTTGGTGCAGCTTTGCTGGGCCGGTTAATGTATGAACCCAGATCATTTGAGTGGATCTAGGTCCAATTGGAGTCCTCTTCGAAGGAGGCAGATTGGGAGGTCACAGTCCTGCCCCCTTCTCCCAGGAATCGGTAGGTCTTGGAGCCAGGGGCATAGCCCAAGAACCTCAGTCTCTGGGAGACGGATCTCCCCTTCTTCCGCAGCTGCTTGGGGATGTGCACCCAAGCGTAGGAGCCAAACACACGCAAGTGTCCCAAATTTGGCTTCCTACCGTGGACCAGAAAATATGGGGTCTGGTTCACAACGCTGCTCCAGGTGCGGTTCAGGGTGTAGTTGGCGTAGTGTACCGCCTCCGCCCAGTACGATTCTGCAACCCCAGCATCCGCAATCAGGCTGCATACCATGGTCTGCAAAATGCCGTTACGTTTTTCTGACACACCGTTCTGCGCAGGTGTAAAAGGCACTGTACGAAAATGGTGTATGCCCTTGTGCCTTATCCAGTCTTGGAATTTTCAGGACATGAACTCAGCCCCATGGTCACTCTGCAGCTGCGCGATCTTTGTCTTGTACTGAGTTTCCACGTAGTTGTACAATGATTTTATGGCATCAAAGGCTTCAGACTTTTCAGTGAGTGTATACACATGGCCGTACCTTGAGAAATCATCAACGACAGTGAGGAAATACTGCCTCTTTCCTAGGGACGGTGTAAATGGCCTAACCAAATCAACATGTATTAATTGATATGGGTATTGAGTTTTACGCAGTAACACCTTAGGTATTGGGGCGGCCTTCCTCTTTGCCCTCTTACAGATGGCACAGTCCAGAAACACCTCACAATCCTGGAGATAAATCCCCTCAGCGAATTCCCCCATCTTTTTAACCACTGGGAAGCTTGCATGGCCTAATCTCTGATGTAAGAGGTGGGCACATTTAGTATGCAGCGGCTTTCCCACTGACACCCCCTTGGCTCTGGTTGCCTTGGGCGGTGCTGACACCTTAGGCCCTTCTTTGGGCTTACTTGCCTTAGGTGCCTGCTGAGGCTTGGGTTTCTTGCCTGCATTGGCCTTGGAAGGCTGTGGTACTGGTTGAGGTGGCGTGGACACAACTGCCTCAGTCTTGTGCATCTTTGACAGCCTGGGAGCTGGCTGTGAAGCCTTTCTCTCTCTCTGCACCCCTTCTAGGGTGGCACCCTGTGAGCTGTCTCCTGTGGCTGGGTACTCGGGGGAGAAATATGGCAAACCATTTATAATGGTAACATTCCCAATGACCCTTTTGTCTCGAGTGACATGACCTCCCCCTTTGCGAAACAATACCTCCACCCTGCCATCATCACATAGCTTGGTTATGATTAACAGGTTATTGCCTATAGAGGGAGCATGTAATACACCTTCGACATTGCCCAGCCCTGGTACAGAGACAGTGCCCTCCCCAACAACCAAAGTATTGTTACCATTTGCAACCTTAACAGAGGAGTTAATTCTCCTTAACCTCTTAAAGCCTTGCCTCACGTTAGCAATGTGAGATGAAGCCCCAGAATCCAGTAACCAGAGGCCAGTAGGGCCATCAGCCTTTGTGGCGGGGGTGAGGTAATTAGTATTCACAAAATTGCCCTTAGCACCACCTTTGCCCCCGCCAGGCCCCCTTCTCTGCCCCCTGCCCCTTCCTTGATTGGAGCCACGCTTCGGTCCTTGCTGGTAATGGGGGCAGTCCTTCTTCAGATGCTCCTCAGAGCCACAGATGAAACACTTGGGTAGAGCATTAACCTGCTCTGAACTCTGGTGCCTTCTGTTGATGGGATGAGTTGTGGCCCTGGTGTACTCTCCCGCATCTCTACGCCTCCTGTCTTCCTCATTGAGCCTCCCTGTGAGGTAGGACAGAGTCATGGCTTCCTTTCTGATTCCCTCTAGTGAGACAATAAAATTGCCCCAACTTTTGTCCAGGGATGCCAGAATGACAGCGATCATGTTGGCCTCAGTCACGGGGTAGTCCCTGAGCAACAGTTCTGCCCTGAGTGCCTTCAACTTTCCCAGGTGCTCAGCCATGCTATCCCCAAATTTTAGCTTGGTGTTATAGAACTCTGTTGTGAGTCTTGTGGTGGAGCCCAAGTTATCACTATTAAATAGGCTATATAACAACCCCCAAATTTCACCAGCTGTGAGCCCATCTGGTATGCTAGGGTACAATTTAGCATCCAGTGAGCTCAGTAGAGTGGTATAGGCTCTCCTGTGGTACCACTCTTCTTGAGTGGGGAAAGGTGGGGGTCTAAAACCATTTCTAGGGTCCCGTCTTTTAAGAGACATACCTGAATCTCTTTGTTCCATATATTATAATTATCCCCTGCCAGATGTAATTTCTGAAAATTATTTGGGAGAACAGACATAGCTGGGGCAGAAAATGCTGATCCCACTTGCTGTCCAAGGTATCTTTGCTTTGGTTCCATTGAAGTAAATGGGAGAGGGATCCCTCTGCTGGCCAGTGTAGGTATTTTTCTCTGATTATTCTTTTCTGTTTCAGGTGGAGCAAACTGAGCATGTGCAAACTGCTGAGCATGATCAGATCTCATTCCAGCCCAGGAGCCAATGGGGGCGGACCTCTCCCTCTGTGCTTCAGAGCCAGGCCTGGGCCCAGGCCTGTGGGCTCTGGAGAGTCTTCTGGAAGCCCCCCTGGTACTGAACACTTACCAGGGGGCGAAGGCTGCAGGATGGGGCCGGAAAAGCCCGAAAATGCTGAGGATCGCCTGGAGGGGCCCACTGCTGGTCCTGAAGACTCCAGAGGAGGCATCCATCTTGGGAAGTGGGAGGCTCGGCTGGAGGCCTCCTGAAGTCATCCAGGTGAGTCTTCCATTGCCTCGGTGGGGGTGTTGGGAAGGCTGGAGCCCCCAGGGGTTCTTTTGGGGCTCTCTGGAGGCCTGGGTCCTGGCTGGGGGGCTCTGGACTGGACGCCCCCCCTCACTGGTCCCCTGGGGGTGTTGAGGGAGGCTGGCTGCCCCCGAGGTTGAGGCCTTGGTCATCGTGGCCTCCAGGGCTGTGACCAGGACTTGGATTGCAGCCCTGATGCCCGCTGCAGCAGGAGTGGCTGGGCAGACTTCGAGGCTTGCCTGGGGGGGGGGGCGAGCAGTTTGCATGCTGCTTCGGCTGGCTGCCATCCATTGCTGGGCCTCGTGGCCTAGCTGAGGCCTACCAAGCCTCGCTGGAGTAGGTGGCCTGGGGGCCGCCATGTTGCTTCCGGTTGGCCCCGGAAGCTGCAGGTCACAATTTGGCGGGAATTTTCCTGCCAAAAGCTCCGGGTCCCCGGGGTCCCCCAGGGTGGCCGGCACCATGTTGGGGAGCCTCCTGGGTGCTGGGGAAGGACTTACCCGGTGTCCAGAGGCCCCCTGCGCTGGTGTCCCACGTGGCTGGGCTCCTGGCGTCCCTCGGGTTGCTAGGAGCAATCGTAGCAGCTCTCTGCATTCCTCACCAGTGAGCTGATCTACGCTGGGGGTGGCCTGGTCCCTGGCCGCATCCCCGGTGTCCTGAAGTCCTGGGTGGACTGCTGGCCTTCCATGCCTTCCTCTGTGGCTTGCAGCTGCCAGGAAGCATGCAAAGGGGTCCCTTGTGTTCCGCTGAGTCCTCTGGGGGCATAGAGATCATCTGTACCCTCCTCTGGATCGAAGCTCGCATCAGGGACTGGATGCAGGGCTGCCAACTTTGCTTGGAGACTCCTGGTCATAACTGGAGAAGTCCTGCCATCCATCTCTAGGGGGTTCTTGCTGGAACCTCCTGGCATCTTGTTTCTGCTGGCTTGGAAACGTTGCTCAAACCATCCTCGGCTACCATTTTGTGAGGGATCTCACGAAAAATGATGGTTCGTTGAGGGCGCTTCCAAGAAAAGGTCAGCACGCAAGGATGCAATCAAATTAAGTCTTTATTTAGAAATAAAAGTGGAGTAAAATAAGGTCCCAGGCATGGAGGCATCCATGCCTGGAATGAGCCGATGGGTCAGTCCCATAGGAGACTAGAACAAGAGCAGGCAAAAGGGAAAGGGTAAAAAAGGGAAGGAGCAGCCCCTGTGCAGAGGTTCTTATAGGGGCCCCTGGCCCCTCTCTTACAAGGTGTGTGAGGGGGCCGGAGGGCCATTAACTTTCCCCAATGGGGCTGCAGGGGCTGGAGCCCCTTGACCCACCAGTGGGATCAAAGGTGTCTCTTTGCCCCCATCTGGTGGCCTTTGAAGAGACTGCCATGGCTGGCACAAAACACCTAACATATTTCCACATATATTATATGACACATAGAATAGAATAACAGAGTTGGAAGAGCCCTTGAGGTCTTCTAGCCTCCTGTTCAGGCAGGAAACCCTAGTTCAAAGACATTGTAGCTATGGTAATTCCAGAAGGTAGTTCTAGAGTAACTTCAAATAATCTAGTAGATGCCTAGTAAATTATTAGTGGAATAATTTAAAATGTTCTGGTTTCTGAGTAGCTAGAAAAGAAAAAAACATACTAGATTGGGTATATTATGTCTATTTTATATCTATTCTTCTGATTTTGAAACTCAAACAATGCAGTTGGTTAAATTGGTTAAAATACAATCCTTAAATTTACTCATTTTAGATTATAATTGATTCTAGTACTGTAATGCTGTTTTAAGGAAGTATTATTCTAAAAGAAATAAAGCAAATTATAGTTAGGAACCAATAATAAATATTAAAAATAAATCTATTTTTTTTCTGGCAGTAAGATAAGTACATTAAAATAAAGAAGACTCTTCTCTGTGGATAATTAATGGTCAAACAATGCCGACTGGTGGCCCCCAGGGGGAGAGCCTTCTCTGTGGGAGCACCTACCCTCTGGAATGAGCTGCCCCCAGAGATATGGCGGATCCCAGATCTAGGCACCTTTCGCCGTGCCCTAAAGACATTTTTATTCCAACAAGCCGGGCTGGCTTAACTTTTTTTAATTGTTTTAATTTTTAAACTGTTTAATTATGGGTTTTAATCCAGGGATGTTTTTAATTGTGGGCCAAATTAATTTAATAGGATTTTAATACTGTTTTTAAATTTTGTGTTTCTTGTGTTTTATCTGTTGGCTGTTGACCGCCCTGAGTCCTTCAGGAGAAGGGCAGTATATAAATATAAACAATCATCATCATCATCATCATCATCATCATCATCATCATCATCATCATTATAAGTTGTTTCTTCTAGGACCACATATAAAAGCTGCACTTATATCTTTCTAAGTGAAAATGCCTAAAGTCAAGAACAAATCTGCATAGGAGTATATAGATAGATGCACAATATTTATTATGTCATTTTAAGGGCCTATGTTTGGTACTATTTGGATCAGGGGTCACCAACTGGTGGTCTGTGGACCACTGGTGGTCCACAAGTAAATGGCTGATCATCTCAGCCCGCTGAGCCCTCAGGCGCACGTACCTAGCCTTGGACTCCCCAGGTCTTCCCTCTGCTTGGAAAGCCTATGCTCGTAGTCCTCAGTGAGGTGCTTCTGCTGAGCCTCCTTCTCGGCCAGATCCAATTTGAACTGAACTGTTTTGCCAACTCTTTCTCATGGTGGCTGCTTAGCTCCAGCAACTGCTTCCTGTTTGGCGGCCCTAAGGAGCCCGGGCGGGCAGGTGAGGAGTAGTGAGTAGAGGCTGGCAAGGTGCCCCTCAACATGAGTGACATCGAGTTGGCCACGCTCACCCAGTCACACCCACCCATCTGGTCATTAGGCAGATTATATTAGTAGTCTGTGGGATTTAAAATTATGGATTTAGTGGTCCCTGAGGACCAAAAGGTTGGTGACCCCTGATTTGGATGAGATAATTTATATATTTTATATCTTCCTTTTTTTCTAACTGATTGTGACTGCAAAATCATACTGAGATTAGATAATGTACGTTTGAGTTAGATTTAATCGGATCTGTACAAGTGTGTTGAGTGTCATATGGAAGATTAAAACAGTACCTCTTTTCAATTCCATGAGAAATATTGGAAAATTATGAGACAAAGATTGGTTGAGAAAAGTGAATTATTATGTGTACATTTTCTGGGCTATCCCGATTATAACATAAAATGAAAAGTAATATTTCAAAGCTTTTTTTTCTTTAGTACTTACAAATAAATGACAAAGTTCATTTTAATCCTCATCAGAGTTTGTCTGTACTCTTCTTTTGGGGTACTAAAGCAGGGGTGTCAAACCGAACGCTCGCAGGCCAAATCCAGCCCATTGGGTGTTTAGATGTGGCCTGCAGGGCCGCCCTGGAAACAGTGAAGGAGCGGCCTTTGGTGCCTCTGTCAGTAAACACGGAGCTCGCAATCTCCATTTTCGACTGCAATGACCTGCAATCCATTTTTGCTGGTAGACGATTCCGAGAAAGCTCTGTTTTTGCTGGCAGAGGGTTGCAGGAGGCTGTCAAAGCCAAAAATGGAGCTTGCAAGGACCACGAGAGGTGCTCCTGAGCACTGTTTTGCTGGCAGAGGGTTGCAGGAGGCTGTTGCTGCCAAAAACAGCTCGGGAGCCCCTTTTAGCTGGTACAGCATTCGAGCCACCACATTCGTCCCCAACACGAGCGACTTTGAGCTAGCCAGACACCCCATCCGTCCTGAGGTCAAACACAACCCTGATGTGGCCCTCAATGAAATCGAGTTTGATACCCCTATACCAAAGGAACTAACAGATATGCACAATTATTTTTATTCTCATCTTGGATTATATAGAAAGAAAGAAATCGATGGGACATTCTGTTTTCTTATAGTTTTAGGGACTATTTTAAATACATCTTTTTCCTTTTAAATTTTTAATTATAAATAGTTTGGTAATTAAATTTTAGATACAGGTAGTTCTCAACTTACAACCACAATTGAGCCCAAAATTCTTGTTGCTGAGGAGACATTTGTTAAGTGAGTTTTGACCCATTTTATGACCTTTCTTGCCACAATTATTAAGTGAATCACTGCAGTTCTTAAGTTACTAACATGGTTGTTAAGTGAATCTGGCTTTCCCATTTATTTGGCCTTCAAAAGGTCGCAAAAGGTTGCAAAAGGCAACCATCATAAATATGTGTCAATTGCCAAATGTCTGAATTTTGATCACATGACCATGGGGATGCTGCAGTGATCATAAGTATGGAAAATGGTCATCAGTCATTTTTTTCTGAGCATTGTAATTTTGAACAGTCACTAAACAACATACTCATACTGGTAACTATTAGTAAAAAGAAAAATGATTTCCCAACATTCAGTAATTTATCTGAAACCAGAGCAAAATTGGCTTAGCTTTCAAAATACCTTTCAAAAGAGGAGCTTTTTACCATTGGCAGCATTTCTTGCTTTTCCATGTCTACAGGATCTTTGATTCAAATTAAATCATTTATAAAGCTCAAGCAGCTTGGTTGGCTAGCCTTCTGCTGAAGTGAAGTAGGAAATAGAAAACTCTTTGTCAATTTCACACTTGCTTCTGTCATTGTAGTCTGGGTCACATATGAAAGGGGTTACAAAGATCTATAGACAGACAAAACATTAAGCATTGATTGGAGCTGTAGTTAAAGTGGATTTCTTACAGTTTACCTACATTGTTTAGGAGTCTTTCAAATATGATGCTCACATCTGGGATAACAACGTAGCCGAGGAACAGAGCAACTTGCTTGCCTTCCCCAACATGAACCCAGAGCTTTCAAGTGAGTGATTAATGATGAGGGAAGGTATGTGGGCCCAGTGAGCTGAGATGCAGGCCTAAGGCTTTCAGGGATCCTGGAAAGCAGGATGGGGGGGAGTGTCCCTATGGTCGGCTGTAAAGATGAAGGCTGTAGAGGCACTGCAGCAGCTGTAACTTTAAAACCGAGTCATAAATAGCTTTGGGGAGGCCTGTCGTAACTTTGTATATTTGATAAAAGATCTATCATATCTATCAAAGATCTATCATATCTACCAGCTATCAGAAACTGGTTTACCCTTTGCCACTGTACATTTAGCCATAAAAATGTTATAAGCAATAGCACTTAGACTTATATATCGCTTTACAGCCCTCTCTAAGCGGTTTACAGAGTCAACATATTGCCCCTCAACAATCTGGGTCCTAATTTTATCAACCTTAGTAGGATGGAAAGCTGAATCAACTTTGGATGATGCTGGTTTTAAATTAAGGTATAATGAAATGGTGGACCTTGGGCAAAGATCCCTTTTGTTAGTAGTGCATTGTAATTGTAGAAGGTGTTTTCAGAGATTTCCATCTTCCTTATCCCTGCCAGAATATTTCACTAATACGGGTCCGGCTTTCAGTAATATTTTGGGACAGTTGGAAGGGTATATATTTACGTACATACATACATATATACATACTGTCAGATGTATATTGATGGTCATGCTCATTTGGTTCGATGAGGAAGTTATTTGGTCAATACAGCTTCAGGTTCAAAAAGTTGTTTTATTATTTACAAAATATATACATGCATACAAAATTGAACAGGGTGTCCTGTTGCACCTTTTACACTAACTGTATGACTCGGATGTTGAGAGGAGAGATAAGTTCACGTGTTGTCTTGCTGAGAGATAGATGAGAGAGAGAGAAAAATACAGGAAGATGTCCAAGTGGTTTCTGGGTAAGAGTCCAATAAAAGAATTCATTGGCTGATATAGTCACATGTGATGTCTGTAAAGACTTAACCCCTTCTAGTCTCTGGTACATCATATGTAGGCAATATTCTGACAGACTCCTTCTATTGCCAAGTGTGATGGAACAGTGTTCAAAGATAATAATAAACACAAGTATAAGAAAAAATAAATTATAAGTACAGTCCAACTGATTTGCAGTGGTTCCAATGTATTTCACAAGGTACAGGTTTAGTTAAGAAATCGGCAATTTGATTCTTGGTATCGCAATAAACAAATTCAACAAAACCCTTTTTAACTAGGTCTCTCACATTTTTATAACGTATATCAATATGGCGAGATCTGAAGCTGACATCATCCCTGACCAAAGAAGCTATGATGGACTCATTGTCCTCATGGAGAGTGATAGGTAGTGAAGGTTGTGTCCAAATATCTGAAACTAATTCGTATATCCATGTGAGAAGTGTGCAAGTGTCAGAAGCACTGGCATATTCAGCTTCAGCCGTGGAATTAGCAATGAAGTTTTGGCGACAAACATGCCAGTCTATGGGACAACCATTTAGGAAGTATATAAAGCCTGATGTGCTTTTTCTTGATTTTTCATCCCCTGCCCAATTGGCATCTGAATAACAGATAAGTTCTGGGGTGACCCCTTCATCAGGTTCTAATAATAAGACCATATCTTTTGTATTATGCAAATATCTGAGTAACCTTTTCATAGCAACCCAATGTTGTTCTTTAGGCTCATCTACTTGTCTAGATAGGAGATTTGTACTTAATGATATATCGGATCTACTCCATCTGCTGATATAAAGGAGTGATCCTATGATGGATTGATATTGAATTTTATCATGATGCTTGTTACCGTCTAGATAAGCGCATGGGTGTATCTGTGGAATTGCAGTTTTCCATGCCACATCTTTGTAACAGGTCTTCAATCTTATCCTTTTGTGAGAAGCAAAAATCTCTATCAGTTTTAAAAATTTGTACGCCCAGATATTGGTCTATATGACCTAAGGTCTTTAAATTAACATGTTCTCTTAATTTGTTTGCAAATTGTTCGCTGGATTGTATGTTGGGCCCGATATAAATCAAATCATCAACATAGATTAAAATAATTTCTTTTCCCCCTTCAGGTGGTTTTGTCATTACGCACTGGTCTGATCAAATTTGATTATAACCCATTGATTTTAAAATTTTGGTAAGGCAGTCAAACCAGAGTTTGTCTGATTGTTTTAAGCCGTATAACCCTTTGTGTAGCCTCCATGTTTTGCCGAATTCAACTTGGAATCCTGGTGCCCCATTGACATAAATTTCCTCCTCTAATGGTGCATGGAGGTATGCGGTTTGGACGTCAAATTGGTAGACTTCTTGATTTGAGACAATGGCTGAAGTCAGTGCTGTTTTTATGCTTTCTGGTTTTATTGTGGGGGAGTAAGTTTCATCGTAATCATAGACCTGAGCAGTAATTTTTCATCGTCTGCTACCATTTATCAGATATATATTGATGGTCGTGCTCATTTGGTTCTATGAGGAAGTTATTTGGTCAATACAGCTTCAGGTTCAAAAAGTTGTTTTATTATTTACAAAATATATACATACATACAATAATGAACAGGGTGTCCTGTTACACCTTTTACCCTAACTGTATGACTCAGATGTTGAGAGGAGAGATAAGTTCACATGTTGTCTTGCTGAGAGATAGATGAGAGAGAGAGAAAAATACAGGGAAGATGTCCAAGTGGTTTCTGGGTAAGAGTCCAATAAAAGAGTTCATTGGCTGATACAGTCACATGTGATGTCTGTAAAGACTTAACCCCTTCTAGTCTCTGGTACATCATATGTAGGCAATATTCTGACACATACATACATACATACATACATACATACATACATACATACATTCTGTTGGATATAAAAATGTTTCCCTCACTTTAATTTCATGAAAATATTCACACTTGCTTTTGTTCCACCCAACAACAATGAAATTAACTATAATATTAACATATTAACTAAAGAAACTAAAAGATGAGCATTTATGTTTGCCATTATTAATAATAGTACTGTCAGCAAATTCACAACAAGGAATATTCACAAGCCACTAACCATTGTTTTACCATTCATTTGTACCAATGTAGATTATAATAGAATTTAATGTTAACAAAATATTAATGTGTACACATATTTCCCATATCTGTGGTATTAAACAAAAGAAATTGGATGTGTGCTGATTTGACTACTATTCTGAACACCCATTGGCAATTCCCTATAAAGTTGCTTGCAGCATAAGAAACATAAGAGGGACTCCTACTGAGCTTTCAACTCCATTTAACATTTTTAATCTTCAACTAATTAATTTTTAATGAGAAGTAGTGTCCAAATTTGGACAAGGAATACCATAGCAAATTCTGAAAGTATACATCTGATGCAGTGGTGAAATCCAAATTTTTTTACTACCAGTTCTGTGGGCATGGCTTGCTGGGCATGATGTGGCTTGGAGGGCATGACAGGAGAAGGATACTACAAAATCTCCATTCCCATCCCACTCCTGGAGAAAGAATACTGCAAAGTCCCCATTTCCACTCCACTCCTGAACCAGCCAGGAGTGGTATTTGCCGGTTCTCCGAACTACTCAAAATTTCCGCTACCAGTTCTCCAGAACCTGCTGGATTTCATTCCTGATCTGATGACAAAATAAACTGACTTTATATTTTTTTCACAATACAGAGTAAGTAAATTCTCAAAATTCAATTTTGATACTGATAATTCTTTAAAGCTTTTAAACATTAGATTATTGTGATAGGATGAGGTTCCCTAGGTAAATAGACCTGTACTTTTCTAGAGTTCATAGAATACATAGATTCTAAAAATAGTTTCTTAGAAAACCTATTTCACTTGGTTTTTTTCTTTATCATCATAAGCAACTTTTAAGCTGTTTGTATCAACTTGCAGCTTCTACTCTTTACTCCTAATTATAGTTTAGTTTAATTACAGCTATAATTATGTTTGCAGGCAGAATGCATGATACTTTCATGTCTTGCTGGTGGCAAATTTTGGAAGGGAAAAAAAGGTCTCCTGTCTGCTGAAAATTCTGAAGTTTGTTGATAGTTCCTTGCTTATTACTTTGAGAAGTATGTGGGTTGCTATGATCTGACTAAATTTAGGATAGGGTAAGAAAATAGGATCTAAATAAAATAATAAATACTGATAGACTGCCCCATAATTGGAACACAGACAAGAACCAGTGTAGTGGTTAAAGTGGTGGGATTAGAAACCAGGAGACCTGAGTTCTAGTCCTGTTTTAGGCATGAAAGCCAACTTGGGCCAGTCACTCTTTGCCAGTCCAATGTACTTTACAGGGTTGTTGTGGGGAAAATAGGAGGAGGAAAGACTATTATGTTCATCACTTTGACTTATTTGTAAGAATAATAAAGATGAAATTAAAAAACCAGTAAACAAACATAATTAAATCCCAGCATTGTAACCCATTTTAGTTTACATCTAAATTTCTTATTTGCAACTGCTCTTCTTTATGTAAAATATAGCTTAGGATATAAAAATCTCTGTTGCTTTTCCCCTCATAACTGGTGGGAGCATCTGAGGAAGGAATTGCTAAAAGGTATTTTAAAATTAGGAGTGACATGGTATCAGTGTTCCAATATTTGAAGGGCTGCCACAAAGAAGGGGTCAACTTATTTTCCAAAGCACCAGAGGACAGGACAAGAAACAGTGGACAGAAATTAATCAAGGAGAGAAGCAACCTGGAATTAAGGAGAAACTGCCTAATGGTGAGAACAATTAAGCAGTGGAACAACTTGCCTCCAGAAATTGTAGGTGCTTCACCACAAGGTTTTTTTAAAAAAGACTGGTCTGAAATGGTATCCGGTCTCCTGCTTGAGCAGGGGGTTGGATTAGAAGATACGCACAAGCTTAATTTTGTGGGTTACATAAAGTAATGAAGATTTAATAGTGATATTAGTTCAATGGCTTAAGCAAACCTCCATATTCAGTTCTAGCATACCTAAATATTAATCTGGCACTATATTTTGCTGGGATGTTTTGCAGAAATATCTTGCAAGATTGTATTGGAGAGAGAAAGCTGAGCTAGATGAGCTATTAGAATGATCCACCAGAATTCTTGCTCATATACTATTACTAAAGATATCAAACAAAATCAGAAAATTCATGCAGGCTGAGGCAAGGCTAATTATGCAATTAAACTAAGGCAGAGAAAGTTACTGTATTATTTTCACTATAAGACGCACCAGACCATATGACACACATTAGCTTTAGAGGAGGAAAACAAGAAAAATTTGCCTCTGCCTCCCAGCATTCATCTGGCATTCATCTGGCTAGCGTCCTTGCAGCAAACAGCCTGGTCAGCTTCAGCACGTTATCACAGCCCCAGCATGTGGCTCGCCAGGTCTCTTTTCTGTTGCGCCCACCACTGGTCAACTGAGCTGCTGGTGCCGGTGGGGAGCGCTGGAGCCTTCGCTGCTGAGCAGCTGATTGGTGGTTTCCAGCCTCCGGAGGGCCTCTGGGGGGTGGTAGATAAGGCTATTTGCTACCTCCCCAGGCTCCTAGAAAGGCTCTGGAGCCTGGGGAGAGCGAAAAACAGGCCTCCTAACCCCGGAGGCCGGAAACAACCTGTTTCCTGACTTCTGGTGGGCCCAGAAGGTCCAAAAATCAGTTGGCCGGTGCGCGCATGCATGCTGGAGCTGAACTAGGGCAACACTTGAGTGCCCACCAATATGGCTCCATGTGCCATATTGTACAGGGTTTTCTGCTTGTGCGGGTTGGACTAGAGGACTTGCAATGTCACTTACAATTTTCTTATTCTGTCAAAATAATTAAAAGTTACTCTGAATATATCAGGATGTTTATTTGTTAAAGATAATGGAAGCAATATATGGTTGAACATGCAGGAAAATATAGGATGAACCATGGATTGAATTCTGAAAGCCATAGGATAATACAGGTGTCTGATTTCATTCTTTTTTAATAGCAAGCACTAGAAAAAATGTTTTCTCTGATGTCTAGCTCAACTCAAAACAAAATAAACAATTAATATTCATTCCTGGAAAATATAAAAACTATTAAAACACATGTACATATGGGCTAGATAGGGAGTTAGTACGGTATTCTTACCAAATTTTATTCAAGCTATCTTTTAATTTAAAAAAGTCAAGTTTTTTATTAGTTAAATGTATTTAAATGTAAGTAGTATAGACAATAGACAGAATGATAGAAAAATAATAGACATAGACAAGCTTTTTTTAAAATTGTCTTTTAAAATATATTGGTGCATTATATATGAAGTCATTAATTTGTGAGCAATATTGGTGACTGAGAATATAGAAATGCCAATCCGTAATTCAGAGCAGATGAAAACCCCAACATTTATGAATGAGGCAGGGATGTTGTCCAATACTTTTGTTTTTTCAGTATTAGACAAATATTTGCAGCACTAGAGGGAACTTCTATTTTCCTTCTTTATTTTCCCAGTGCTGTTTATTAGTTGTATGATTAAAGTTTGTAACAACCTGATAGTAACTTTTTCAATAACATTTTGCACTTGCAGCAGAGATTATCTGAGACTAACAAAGAAGTCATTGATATGTGCTGCTGTTTTTACAACTCGATGCCTCTCTTGTGTGAAGGATTTCCTTATCTCCTCTGGCCTCTGTTCCTGCTGCTCTGCTGTTCTGCTTCTTCCAATCAGATGCTGGTTCATTAGCACTTTCTGCAGCCAAGCTTGCCTTTAACATTAGTTTTCTATTAAAAACAACACTACACATGTGGAATTGTACAAGCTGATAGTTTAGCAATTTTAAATGAGGCTGAATAATTTACTGAAAGAAAATCCTGAAAAAAATCATTTAGTGTTTTGATACTTATATCTTAGTGGGATATATGTATTGAAATATAGTGATTTTAGTTGCTTTAAATCTCAGATTTAAAAGTTTGAAATTTGCACAAGAAACAAAAATAAAATAATTAAAATCATGAGGAGAGTTTAATAGCTTTATGCTTTGAAACTGAAGGCTGAGCTCCTGTTTCTTATGAAGTAATGCTTCCTGCTGTCTGAGCTAAATTGATTAGTGACCATTCAGCTTGGTATATGAGAGAATAGCTCTGATTGGAATAAACTGAGCTGCGCTTTTAGATAAGTCCTCATCAAAAGCAATCTTTTTAAATTTGGCTCCTATTTTTAAGTCCATTGGACAATTTGCTTTCAGTGTTTTGTAGCAATGCTCTGTGTGAGTGGATTAAAATGCAAAATGTATTTGTAATAAAGCAGCCATACACAAATATCAGTAGAAGTAATTATGGTAACATAGAAAGCCTTAAAAATGAACCATAATTCTCATTTGTTGAAACTTCAAACAGAATGGAGTATTGTTCATTTTTGTAATTTATATAACATGTATGTATTAGCCATTACATTTAATGAAAGCAAATATTGATCTTAAAGCAAAACCATTTCCCAGAGCAGCTTAAATATGATTAATAAAAGCAATAACCAGTGTGCTTATAATGGGAAAAATACCATTCAGTGAAGAATTACTCTTCTATTAATATGTTGTGACTTAGTTACTTGAATCTCTTCTATCTGATATTATCTTTATGCTTGATTGGAGCTACTTTTAATTGCAAAAGTGCAGTAACAACTGTTTATAGTACTATCACTAAAGGAATCTAGTTGACCAGATTTTTTTTTTAAAAATCCTTGATGAGGGGCCATTTGCTGTAAAAATGCAAGGTTATGGCATGAGCTCAGAAGAAAGGGAGGAGATGTGTATTTGCAAGGCCTGCATAACAAAGATAAAGGAAAAGGAAGTGTGGACAGGTGGGGCCCCTTTCAATGTAAAAACAAGAGCGGACTGTCAGGCACATCATACAAGACATATTGCTAAAATAAGGAATAGGGCTAAGGCAGCCAATAGAAGGCTTGCTATAAGTCATCCAGGATGCCTATTAACTTTTAGGAATAGGGTTGTACTAGAGCCAATAGAATACTTGTTAGATAACTTTTGAAGTGTTATTAGTTAAGACTTAGAAATAGGAATGGTATGGAGCCAATAGAGGACCCTTTAAATAACTTTCAGAATGCCTGTTAGACACTGTTTCTTTATCCTATCTTGAAAAACTATATAAAAGCTTGTTGAATCCTTTGTTCTGGGTCCTGGTATTTTGCTGGCTGGGGCCCCTTTTGCTGAAGTGCTTCAATAAAAGGAAACAAAACCTGCATCTTCATTGACTTCAGCACCAGGCTCAGACCTGAATTCATAACAACAGCGATACTAAGCCCTGAGTAGTTTTAAGACCAGTCTTCTCTTGTTCAGATATGTTCTACAAAAGGATGGAAAATACTGTCTTTCATAAATACGTCTTCTAGAAACTCAGAATGCTGGTGGCAATTAATACAAATAATATTGTTTTAGAGGAAATAGTGGTTAAAGCTGACATAGGCCTTTTTCTAATAGCTAATTGCTGTGACTCTGATATAGAAGATACTGTTCTTGAATGCCATCTTTTTGTTAAAACAGCAGTTTCATTCTCTAGGGCAAGAACTGCCATAAACTATTTTTCAAGTGATGAAAAAAACTTATTTCTACCAAGAAAGAATTAAGAATGGCTGAAACATATAAGAGAGCAAATACCATTATTTGCCTCTGCCTCTGAATGTGTATTTTTGTTGTTTTTCTCTGCTATAGTAATTAATGTTGGTAATTATTTATTTGAAACCCAGTTAGTCAGAATTGTAAGTAAGTTATCAGCTACTAAAAATAAACAATTAAGCTGACTAGGGTGTACAAATATTTACTAGGGTGTACAAATTTATTATTAAAACAAACCATTATATTTGCTATGAATCATAATATTAGATTCATTATCATTTAAATATATGGCTTAAGTATTACATATTAAATATTTTTATTTGCATAGCAGCATGACATATTTTACATGAACATGTTCCTATTGAAACAAGGTAATTTATGCAAGTATTAAAACTATCACTTGTGGAAGAACAAAAGGATGAGGATCTAGGGGATATAATGATTGAGATATTGGCAAAGGTAACCCAAAGAGATAAGGAAGAACTAAGAAACAGAATAGGCGGAACTTATAGAGTCCACACTAACTATGCAAGAAGAAATAAACTACCAAAGGAAATACATATTAGATTTACGAAGAAATCAATAAAAGAAGAGATTTACAGGAAAATGAGAGAAGAGACAATGATGTACAAAGGAAAAGAAATTCTAACTCTCAAACAAATACCAAGAAGAACAAGAGACTAAAGAAGGAACTATAATTTCTTAACTATGCAGCTGAACAAATTTAAAATAAAATTCCATTGGCTACTACCGGAAGGATTACTTATCTCTTGGGAGGAACGAAAGTATAGGATTGATAGCTTAGAAAAGGCTCAAGACTTTTTTTGAACAACATTCCATCAGAGAAGAGGAGCAGGAAAGAGGAGAAAAAGCGGAATCCAGGAGACATGAGGCACAGTGGACAGAAAGAGAAGAAGAAGATCAAGAAGATAAAAGAAGAGCAGAGAGAGAAAAAATGGAGAGAGAGGGAGCAAGGGAAAAGATACAAAGAGTTACTAGAAACACAACAAAACTGAAAATAACAAACAGATAAACCAATAGAGATGGAAGGAGAATTAAGAATCATTTTGATTAATATAAATGGACTCAATTCAACAATTAAAAGAAAATACATATTTACAAAACTGCAAAAACTTGATATTGACATTATAACACTACAAGAAGTTCATATCAAAAGACAACAACAAAAATTGTTGGAAAATCAAAAATTAGGAAGATTATACACGTCCCTAGGAGACCATAAAAAGAGAGGAGTCGCAATATATGTTAAAAAACATCTAAAAATGAAACAAATATATACAGATACAGAAGGACATATTTTAATAATAGAAATACAAACAGAATTGAAGACAATCTTACTAGTATCCATATACGCACCCAATGGAAATCAAAGCAACTTTTTAAAGAAATTGCATGATACAATTAAAGATTTGGAGTATGAAAACATCTGCATTGTCGGGGATTTTAACGCAATCACAAACATACAAGATGACTATCAAAGTAATAAAAGAAGCAAAACCAGAAAGAAAACTCTACCAGATACATTCAAGGTCATGGTCGAAGAATTACACCTATACGACATATGGAGGGAGGCAATCAAACAAGTTAAGCAATACACATATTACTCGAGCCCGCATCAGTCATGGTCTAGGATCTACATGGCCTAGATGACGCCAGATCTCAGGAAGGAAATACAAGAGATTGAAATTACACCGAATACTTGAGCCGACCATAATCCTATAAAAATAATGTGGAAAGGGTATAGAAAACAAAAGAGATGGATGATGGACACAGGAATAATAAAGGACAAAGAATATGTACGGATGATTGAGAAAGAAGTAAAAATATTCCTTCAAATAAATATAAAAGAACAGACATCGTTACAGAATCTGTGGGACACAACAAAAGCCTACATAAGAGGACTTACCATAGCGTATGCAGCCAAAAAAAATTGAGATAAACAACAAACAAGGAACAACCTAGTGGAAGAAAACAAAACATATGAAATACAGTTGCAGAAATATCCCGATAATAAAGTAATAAAACAAAAATTAAATTTGGCTAAACATAAACTGAATTTAACTATGCAAGCAGAAATTGTACACAAAATCAAACTGGCAAAGCAGAAATACTTTGAACATGCAAACAAAACAGGATGCTGGTTAGCGTATAGATTAAAAAAAGAAAAAGAGAGGAGAATAATATACCAATTACAAGACGAAACAGGACAAATATACCATTTGAATTCAGATAAAAAGCGCATAGTCAAGGACTCCTTTCAAAAGCTTTACACCCAAGAGGAAACCCAGGACCAAGATATTAAGGAATACTTAAACAAAACAAACATCTCGAAATTAGAGGAAGCCCACAGAGAGACACTAAACAGACCAATTACAATGACCGAGTTGATGGAAGCACGGAAAAAGCAAAAGAACAACAAAGTGCCAGGCCCAGATGGAATCCCAGCAGAATTTTATAAAAAGTAATAAAAAGTTATTACTCCAGGTCTTTAATGATGCATTGTTAGAAGCAGAAACCCCTAAATTGTGGACGGAAACTATTATCTTACTCATTCATAAGGAAGACACTGAGCCAACACTAGTTAAAAATTACAGGCCGATCTCATTGTTAAACGTGGACTATAAACTATTCATGACAATCATAGCACAAAGATTGAAGGCAGTCATCCACAAGTATATACACTCTGATCAAAATGGCTTTGTCCCAAGGAGACAGATTAAAAATAACATGAGAACAATAATAAATGTCCTTGAATGCTATGAGCAAAGAATTGATAAACAGGTAGCCTTGATTTTTTTAGACGCGCAGAAGGCCTTCGATAATTTGAATTGGAACTTTCTTGTATTGCAATTAGAGGCCATGGAATTCGGTGATAAATTTTTAAAAATGATTAGGAAAGTATACTCATCCCAAATGGCAAGAATTACAATTAATGGGGACATGACAGAAAAAATGGATATACAAAAAGGCGTACGGCAAGGGTGTCCATTATCCCCTTTATTGTTCATAATATCATTGGAAGCCCTATTGAATGAAATACGGAAGGAAGAAGAAATAAAGGGCTTGAGGATACGGAAAGAGGAATATAAATTGCAAGCCTTCGCTGACGACATCATGTTCATAGTGGAACAACCGGAAACAACAGGAACTAAGTTATTAGCAAAGATAGAAGAATATGGTAGAGTGGCGGGGCTTAAAATTAATAGGCAAAAAACTAAAGTCTTAACAAAAAATTTGACAAAGACACAGGAGGCACAATTAGAGGAAGAATTAGGAATACAAATTGTAAAGAAAGTAAAATACCTAGGAATCTGGCTTACTGCAAAAGCAACAACCATTAGAGAAGATAATTATATTAAATCGATGAAACAAATTAAAAATGATCTGGAAACATGGAATAAATTGCAACTATCATTTCTAGGTAAAATAGCGTCAGCAAAAATGAATATACTACTTAGATTGCTCTACCTCTTTCAAGTGATACCGATTGGCCCAGGAAAGAACTTCTTTAAGGAGCTCAATAAAATAATAGCGAAATATATTTGGCAAGGAAGGAAGGCCAGAATAAAAATAAAATGCCTACAGGATACCCGCGAAAAGGGAGGCCTTGGTTTACCGGACTGGGAGCTATACTATAAGGCAGCATCGCTTAGTTGGATAAGAGAATGGATAGAATTAAAAAATAAGAGAATGCTATATCTGGAGGGATTTGATTTGAACCGAGGCTGGCACGCTTTCTTGTGGGAGGGCGCCGACAAGCAACAAAGATACTTCCAACAGCATATTATTAGAAGCTCACTGTACAAAACCTGGCAAGAAATTAGAAAGCAACATTATACTAAAATCCCGAGATGGTTATCGACCATGGAAGCATCGATCTACCCAAATGTAATGGACATAGAAAAAATGAGGAGCTATCAAGAATTACTGAGTGAAGAAGGGAATTTATATATGAGGCAGGAACTCGAGAACCGGGGTATAGACATTGACTGGTGGCTGTATCTCCAAATAGAATCAAGATACAAAGCAGATCGGGCAAAATTCGGATTTCAAAATGAACCAAATGAATTAGACAAGATATTAAAAAGTACGGATGAGAAAATGATAACCAAAATTTACAATTACCTAATAAAATACAAATTAGAGGAGGAGACTATGAAAGAAAATATGATACTTGGGCAAGAAAGATTGGATATACTATTGAATTGGATAAGTGGGATAAATTATGGAAAGAAAATCATAAGATGACAATGTCTATACCTTACAAAGAAAACCTTTATAAGATGTTCTACAGATGGCATCTACCACCGGCACGTTTAGCTAAAATGTTCCCAAATGTGTCACCAATGTGTTGGAAATGCAAGTCACAGAAGGGGTCATACTACCATCTCTGGTGGTCATGCAGAAAGGCGCAACATTACTGGCAAGAAATCAAGAAAATGATTGAAGAAATAATGAAACAGAAAATTGAAATGAGACCAGAATTTTTTCTACTTGGAATAATTACCCCACAATTTACTAAGGAAATAAAATATCTCACTATACATATCGTAATAGCGGCACGCATACTGTACGCTCAAAATTGGAAATCTGAACAACTGCCCACAGAAGACAAACTAGTTGCCAAAATAACAGAATGTGCAGAAATGGACAGACTTACAAAGCAATTACAAGAGAAAGATGATTCTGAATACTATTTAGTTTGGCAGAGATGGTATTCCTGGTTAGAGGGAAAGATAAATAGAGGAAAATAATGTAGCCTGAATGTCTAAGCAGGAGCCACAGATAGCTAAGCAAGAAGTAGATTACAATTGATTTGTGTATAACTATGTGAATAAATGAATATGTAAAATAGTATAGATATGTATAGAGGAAAACAGGTGGAACAGGAAAATAATCCACTGATGCAACAAATTTATGTTCTTTTTGATGTTGATTTGTTTTTCGTATTGTTTTATTGTATTTATGTTTGTTTGTATTTTACTGTTGTTTTTCTTTTTTAAACAATAAAAAATTGGGAAAAAAAACTATCACTTGGATTGCTAATTCTATTTCAAGCATATAATTTCATGACAAGATGTTGCACTGGCCAACTTGATTTCTTACTGACCAGGGAAATATCTGTCTTTTTATTAGTTTTGTATAAAAATAATTTAAAGCCAAAAGTAATTAATAATACATTAAATCCTATTTTTCAACAATCCTAGGACAGTATAAATCAATTACAGTGTGATGGTCTTCATTACTTTCCATACAACTCATATTCAGACCTTCAACATATATCCCAGCACACATTTTGGATGTTTACCAAAATAATCAGAAGTACTAAATTATTATTTCTCTCAGGGCTATATTAAAATCTAGGTCTCCTACTAAGTGTATCCTAAGCCCCAAAATTTTTTAAAAAAGTATTTGAGTTACACATGATAAAAATATTTACACATTATCAGGAACTAGTGTTATCCAGCTGTATTGGAGTTAAAATTCCAAACATCATTTAACATTGCGAGATTAAATATACTTCCAAAATGGAATTTGCAGAATAATTTGCAGAATAATTCAATTTGCCATTTCATTTTATAACATTTTTAATTACAGTCTACAAATAGAAAAATAAAAATCGCAAACTAAATAAGTATATAAAAAGAAACAAGAAAAAAGTGCAAAAAAGGAAAAAAGATATAATGAGGAAAAAGGATATAAAGAAATGACTTCTCATTTATTAAGACAACAATGAATAATTTTGGTAATTGATCACCTACTATGATATTTCAACAGTCTGTAAATGGATTTTTAAAGACTTGTCATTTGGTCCTGGTAAGCAAAAGTCGACTATCATACATATTTTAACCTTGAGTGAATAACTCAGCTTTATATTTAGAAGAGGTGCATTGTTCCCAAATATCCTTGAAGTCTTCCACAGTTAAGAATATTTTGTTTCATTATGTATTGATGGGTCTCTTCTCCTTTATATATTTTTTTTCTGGTTCTCTCTAGGGTCCAATGTACAAAATCTTCTCTTATGTTTTACTGTAATTGACAACATTTCACGATGGGAAGGTTTCTTATAATTTTAAGTTCATCATACTTTTTTTAATAAAATTCAATCCACAAGGAGGTGTCAAGGAAAAACAAGAAAGTCCAGCTGCCTTTTGAAAAAGCACCTTTGGCAGAGGTGGGTTTCAGCAGGTTCTGACCAGTTCTGGAGAACTAGTAGCGGAAGTTTTGAGTAGTTCGGAGAACCAGTAGTAAAAATTCTGACTGGCCCCACCCCCATCTATTCTCTGCCTCCCAAGTCCCAGCTGATCAGGAGGAAATGGGGATTTTGCAGTAAGTTTCCCTTGAATTGGGGTGGGAATGGAGATTTTACAGTATCCTTTCCCTGCCACGCCCAACAAGGCACGCCCAACAAGCCATGCCACGCCCAACAAGCCACACCCACAGAACCGATAGTAAAAACATTTGAAACTCACCACTGAGCTTTGGGACAACTATGACCTGGATGACTGAGACTCTCCATAGACAAGGATTCTTATAATTAATTTCAAAGCCTTAGTTCACCTCTGGCCACTTAATTGTTTATAACTTTCCAAAATCAATGTTGTAATCACTTGTTTGTTCTTTACTTCAAAATAAATATCTTTTAATTTTTAAAAACATGCATAAAAATTTTTCAGCAAGAATTGAAGGAGACTCATCCATGTTACAGTATAAACTTGCCCTTCTGAAGGTTCTTAGCACACACGTGCACATGCAGACACACACACACTTTTTATAAATGATTAAGAGAAGATATGAGAGCCCAGTGAACATCTGAAGGCTCTGAACTGCAGCTCGACTCATAATATTCTAGTTCCTTTGGAGACTACTGTTTTGCAATTTCCTCATGAGGAGCTGCTATGTGGGCATGTAGGTGCTTTTCTTTGTTAATCCTTTTCCTTGTCCGCAAAGGAATTCCAATATGCTGTCCATTTGCTGGCTCCTCTTTCTGCGCTCTAACCATTTGAGGTCCCCATCTCTCTCCAACAAGCATCACTTGGCCACATCTTTATGATTAGGAATCAAAAGAATAATTTAATGTTTCTTTAGACATCAGATTGTTTCAACATTTTAGTTACGGATGGATGGATGAATGGATAGATGAATGATGTGACATAAAGTCAGTGTTGAGTCTTAACAACAACATAGATTTTTCCATGACAATCTGTCCCTAACACACACACACACACACACACTTGTAGGTTTGTATGTACCAGTACACACACAGACACACACAGACACACCCTGTCCTGCTTTGTCAAAATCCAACTTTCACTTCCAGAGAATGTCACCGGGAATATCATTGCTTAGAGCAGTGATGGCGAACCTTTTCGGCATTGAGTGCCTGTTCTGCCCCAGCTACAGGTCCCAAGAAGTATAGCACACACACACAGCTCCAAAAACTCTGTTTAATAAAAACAGACCCCTTTCAAAATGCAGGCTTTAACCACAAATGTCCTTATCAGCCTGCTATGAATTACGGAGATTAAACAAAGTCCGACAAGGGTTGGCAATCAGCCCAGAAATCAAGTTGTAACAAAAACTCACTCTCAAAATGCTCTGCGTAGGACCAAACGTTGTTTCCAGCAACATTTGCTATCTGTGTGCGAACTTAAATAGGCTAAGGGAATGGCCAATTAACCCCAAGCCTTACTCTCGAGGAGACCTCCTCCTGAGTAGCCACTACTGCCTTTTGGCAGCCCTGCGTGCTCAAGCATTGAGAAGAGGCTCCTCCATGTCACTTCCTTCACTTGAAGGAGCCTCTGGAGGTTCTGAAGGCCCTGGCTGAGTCTCTGCCTCTGGCACCACATCCTCTTCAGCCTCCTCGCTGTCTGACTCGAGCGCCGGCTGCACAGGCTGCTGGCACGACACCACACCAGCCTCCTCGTCATTGGGATCACCCACAATCCGCATAGGCTGCTGGCGGGCCACAACAGTGCCCAAACTGGAATGCCATGCATTTTGGGCCGTTTTCAGGCTGTTTTCTGGTGTTCCGGTGCCCACAAAGACCAGCTGGCCAGCACCAGAAACCAGAAGAGCAGCTGGTGATGGTGCATGTGCCCACAGAGAGGGCTCCACGCATGCCATAGGTTCGCCATCACAGGCTTAGAGTGTTCTGATATTTGTAGTTATAGACCAGTGGTGGATTCTAATTTTTTTTACTACTGGTTCAGTGGGTGTGGCTAGGTGGGGGGGCATGACTGATTGGGTGTGGCCAACATGGCATCACTCACGCACTCAGTCACATGACCCCACCCAAGCCACGCCCACCAAAAATGTGGCTAAAATTTTTGGGACTTTTTGAAACTTTTTTTTTTACACTCTGGCCCCATATCCAGGTCGGGACATGTGGGTGGCAGTGGTCGTCTCGGCTTTCCCTCCATTGCCCTTCCTGGCTGAAAAGTTCCCCTTCTCGCCTCTGACGGGCCTTCCTCATGGATGCAGCCAAAGCAACCCACTCTGCGAGCTCAGGGCAGTGGACTCAGCTGCAGCCCAGACGAGCCAAGGAACTGTGGGGAGCCTTCTGCGTGTTGCACCCCCCCCAGCCTTCCCGCCATGCCTCCACACCATTTTCGGGCACCCAGCTTACTGGGCTGCCCCCATCCCTGTCACAGCTCCAACGGCGGCGGCTTTGGGAGATGCTGGTGGCATGGAGGCGCAGGCGAAGGCTGGGAGGGGGACGCAACACACGGGAGGCTCAGTTCCTCAGCTCGTCTGGGCTGTAGCTGATTGAAATGCTTTAGCAGCCATGAGCTGCATTTTCCTCCAAGTCTCAAAGAAAGAAGCACCTGTTTCCCTCTGCCGCCCACAGCACTTAGAGGAAAGCACAGCTCATGACTGCTACCGGGCTGCCCCAGTCCCTATCGTGGCTCCAATGGCGGCGGCTTTGGGAGATGCTGGTGGTACGGAGGTGCGGGTGAAGGCTGCGAGGGGTGTGTGTTAGGATATGGTTTGAGCCTAACAATTTGTCCAGGCAATATATGTGTTCTGTGACTTTAATATGAATATGTTGTCAGGTTTCGATGCTATCTCAAAATAGCACTGACATATGTATTGTATGACTTTAAAGTTTTACTGCTGATTCATTGTAATGCTGAGTCATGCTGTAATTAGTTGTGAACGTATTTAAGAAAGGTACTGTAACGTATTCAGTTGATGATAAGCTACCATTGTGTGAGGAGTGCTATCCATTGTGCTATCATCAGTTGGATGGATCTGCTACCATCGTGGTTTATTACTAGAGTGAGTTTGTTATTCTAACCAACTATTGTTTGTGTAGTAAGAAGATTTCTGTATCACTGGACTGATTTAACTGGCAAAGACTTGGATTGATTTAAAGACTATGAGATTGTTTTTTCAGTATAAAGTAAACTTTTTGCACATCTCTTATTCATTACTCTCAGCAATGTTTCTTTGTGCTCTACACTCTGCTGGTTGGTAACACAACAACAATATCCTTAACATTGGTTATGGGCCCAGAACCAACCAGAACTAACTAGGATTGTTAAGAGCTAAACTGAGAGTTAATGTGAATAGTACAGACTGTGTTTGTGATATACAATCCAAGTGAAGATGGCACTAGAACAAGCAGCAAATTTTTCCATGATAACCCGGCTGGATGGAACAAACTATGTATCCTGGTCTACAAAATGTAATCTACTTTTGCGTAGAGAAGGACTGTGGGACATAGTTAATAATCCACCGGATGTAACAGCTGATGAGGAAGATGCGAAGAAATTAGCCAAGTTTAACAGAGACAATGAACGAGCTCTTTGCATTATTGAACTAACACTGGGTGACCAGCAGCTTGTCCATTTTCGTGGCGAAGAGTCTGCTGCTAGGTGTTGGACCAAGTTGAAGAGACTATATGTTTGTGACTCTGTGGGTGCTCATATTTATCTCACAAGGAGATTATTTAAACAACATCTTCTTAAAGGTTGAGATATGATGGCTCATTTGGAATCCATGACCAGAATTTTCCAGGAGCTGCATGAAAAGGAGCTTGTTTTCTCAGAACTACAACAAGTTTATATAATCCTTTCTTCTTTGGACGATAGTTATGATGACTATGTTTCTTCGTTAGAGGGTTTGTCCAGAGATGAACTGACATTGGCTGGCATAACCGGTAGGTTATTGGAAGAATCCAAAAGAAGACAAGAAAGGGATCAGTTGAGAGTGCAACAACCAAAAGAAGAAAAAATGTATTCAACTGCCTATTTTGTAAAACGTTGTTTTGCTTGTGGGGCTAAAGGGCATATAGCTAAGTATTGTAAGAATAAGAAGATGTCTGTTAGGGACAATACTAGACCCAAAAAGGGTTGTAATTTAGCTATATCCAGTTCAACTACTGATGTTAACCAGGATTGTTGGGTTGTTGACAGCGGTGCTTCTCAATCTATTTCTAGGAATAGAATTTTTTTTGTTAAAATGGAGAAGAGTAATCAACATGTTAAACTAGCAACTGGCTGGAAAGTTAAGGTAGCTGGAGAGGGTGTTGCTCATTGGTCATTTAGTAATGAACCATTGCCTATGTTATATATTCCTGGGTTAAAATTCAATTTATTATCTGTTAAATCATTATTGCAATTTGGATTTCCAGTAACATTTAAAAACGATAAGTGTTTTATTGAGAAAGATGGCAAGGTTGTTACTGTAAGTTTAGAAAATGATTTATTTATTTTAAGGGATAACCCAGTATTGGTGGCTAAGTCTAAGTCTGTTTATAAGAATGTTAAACCACATGATGAATGTATTCATCTGTTACACCGGAAACTTGGGCATTTAAATTTCAGGACGTTAATGAAAACAGTTCAGTTATCTGAAGGGATAAAACTACAAGCATGTAGTAAATATCTGAATTGCAATGCCTGTAGTCAGCAAAAAAGTAGGGTAACACCAGCAAACCATGTTAATGGTTTTAAAACCAAAAAGTCATTAGAGGTAGTATTTGTAGACCCAAGAAACCTAGCATAGGAGGTGCCTGATATATTCTAAGCATAGTAGACCAGTATTCAAGATATGGATTCTGTTATCTTATGAAAACAAAAAGTGAAACATTCCAGCATATTAACAACTGGCTGCGTTTTGTGGAAAGGAAACAGAAATTTAAGGTTAAATGCTTAGTGACTGATAATGGTATAGAATTTACCAACCAAAGGTTGGAAAAGTTTTTGCAGGATGCAGGGATCCAGCATAATCGGTCTGCTCCGTACAGACCAGAACACAATTCGTATATTGAGAGAAGAGGTCAAACATTACAAGCCATGACTAGAACTATGTTGGCAGATTCTGGTTTGCCTGAAAATTTATGGGGTGAGGCTGTTATGTGTGCTAACCATGTGTTAAACAACGTGGTTCATTCCTCTACGGGTGAAATACCATTCACCTTATGGCATGGGAGGAAACCAAATCTTAATTACTTACACACATTTGGAGCCCCAGCTTGGGTACATATTCCATCTAGTTTAAGGAGAAAGGATCAACAGAGAGCCAGAAAAATGTTTTTCGTTGGCTATGAATCAAATCATAGGTCTTTTAGATTTTGGGCACAGGGAACTACTAGTGTTTACTGTAGTGCAAGTGCTAAATTTCTAGAGCATGAAGGATGGGATAAACTAGAGCGTGCAGATTATAGACATGATAATAATACTGTTAGTATAGACTTCCTGTTGGCACCGCAGGCTCCGTGGGACAGTCATTTATGACCGCCAGCCCTGTGTCTCCATAAAAGCCGTCTTGACAGCGCAAATCAGCTGTCAAACGGCTGAAAAAACTCTCCTTCGGGAAAAGAAGGAGAGGAGAGCTGGTGGGTGAGAGTAGAGCCCCCCCAAAAGCTCTCTGGATCATTTCCAGAGGCTTGGAGGGTGTGAGCTCCTCAGACAGCCCGCCAAGAAGCTCTGGAGCCAGGACATCCCTGCAAAAGCAGGGCGAGAAGCCGCGATCCGATCCTGCTTTTAAAACGTGAGTTTGACTGATCCCAAGCGCAGGCAGAGCGGAAAACAAGAGAACAAGCCTTAAAAATACAGAGCTTAACTCCAAAGTTACTTTGTTTCGATCTGAATCCTGAGCTGAAGGCGGAAGATGGTGTCTTTGTCAGGGCTTTGAAAGTGAAAGCCTGAAACGAAAATGTTTGAGAACTTTGCGCTGGGAGAGTGGATTAGCTGCCTATTAACTGCTGGGAACGGAGATTGTGGAGGGAAGAGAACAAAGGGAAAAAACTACTTTGGCAACTCAGAGACTTTAAATTAACATCTTTAAAGACTTTGTCGCTTTAAAAGAAAAGGGGGGGGGAGAAAAAAAAAGGAAAAAAATGGCTTCTAATCAAGTGAAACCAGGAGTTGTTAAAGGAGGGGGAGGCTCCCCAGTTGTCTCAGTGGTGACACAGAAGGCGCAATTTCCGGCTGACTCACAGAGCCAGACCCAGAGTCAAGAAGCAGCACTTAATGATTTTAAGGAAGCTATGAAAGAAGCCATGAACAATCAAGCAATATTTATTTATTTATTTATTTATTTATTTATTTATTTATTTATTTATTGCGATTTATATGCTGCCTTTCTCCCTAGGGACTCAAGGCGGCTTACAAAATGACAACTTCAATACAAATCACAATACAATACCAAATTAAAATCAGTAACCCAATTAAAAATGATTTAAAATTATACCAGTGTACCCCCAAACGGATCAGTTTAATTGGCAGAAGAGCCACGTCTTCAGCTCGCGACGGAAGGAAAGAAGGTCGGGGGCTGTCCTGAGCTCAGTGGGCAATCCATTCCAGAGGGTCGGGGCTCCCACAGAGAACTCCCTCCCCCTGGGGGTCGTCAGCTGACATTGTTTGGCCGACGGCACCCTGAGGAGGCTGACTCTGTGAGAGCGCACAGGACGATGGGAGAATGGCTGGAGATGGTCCTGCAAGTACCCCGGGCCTAAGCCATGAAGGGCTTTATAGGTGAACACCAGCACCTTGAAACATATCCGGAGTGCCACCGGTAGCCAGTGCAGCTCACGCAGGAGAGGTATTACACGGGAGTATCTAGACGCCCCCGTAACTACCCGCGCGGCTGCATTTTGGACTAGCTGAAGCCTCCGGACACATCCCAAGGGCAGCCCCATGTAGAGGGTGTTACAGTAGTCCAAACTAGAGGTAACAAGGGCGTGAGTGACCGTGGCGAGGGCATCCCGGTCTAGGAACGGGCGCAACTGGCGCACAAGACGGACCTGTGCGAAGGCCCCCCTGGTTACGGCCGTCAGATGGTCATCTAAAGACAGCCGAGAATCCAGGAGGACACCCAAGTTGCGGACCCTGTCGGAGGGAGCAAGGGTTTCACCTCCGATCATTAAGGATGGAACCTCCAGATCCCGGGACGCCGGCATCCACAGCCACTCAGTCTTGGAAGGGTTGAGTCTAAGCCTGTTCCTCCCCATCCAAACCCGAACCGCTTCCAGGCAGTGGGACATCACGGAAAGGGCATCCCTAGGGTGGTCAGGGGTGGAGATGTAAAGCTGGGTATCATCAGCATATTGATGATACCTCACCCCAAAACCATGGATGATCTCACCCAGTGGTTTCATATAGATATTAAAGAGCAGAGGAGAGAGAACCGAGCCCTGAGGCACCCCACAAGTGAGAGGCCTCTGGGAGGATCCCTGACCCCCCGCCCAAACAGACTGCAGATGGCCCGAGAGATAGGAAGAGAACCACTGTAAAACAGTGCCTCCTAACCCTATCCCCCTGAGCCGCTTCAGCAGGATACCATGGTCGATGGTATCGAATGCCGCTGAGAGGTCAAGAAGGACCAGGATGGAGGAGCAACCCCCATCCCTGGCCTGCCAGAGATCATTTACTAGGGCGACCAATGCCGTTTCCGTGCTGTGGCCATGCCTGAAACCAGATTGGTAAGGATCCAGGTAGTCAGTTTCCTCCAGGAATTGAGGGAATTGCTGTGCCACCACGGACTCAACAACCTTCGCTAAAAAGCGAAGGTTGGAGACTGGATGGTAGTTGTTAAGTACGTCAGGATCCAGGTTAGGCTTCTTAAGGAGGGGTCGAACCACCGCCTCTTTAAGCGCAGCGGGAAAGACCCCTTCCTTTAGTGAAGCGTTGACAACAGCCTGGATCCAGTCTCCAGTCACCTCCCTGGCTGCCGAAACAAGCCAGGAGGGACAAGGGTCCAGTAAACATGTGGAAGACCCCAGCCTAAATGAAACAGGCTCAAACTCAACCCAGATGTCTCCACTGAGACTAGGCCCTGTCACCTCAACGGACTCTGTCCAGTCGGAGTCCAACCCGGTCCGAATCTGAGTGATTTTATCTTGCAGAAACTGTGCAAAGTCCTCAGCACGGCCCTGTAAGGGGTCCTCCCTCGCTCCCTGATTAAGGAGGGAGTGGGTCACTCTAAACAGGGCTGCTGGGTGATTTTCTGCAGATGCAATGAGAGTGGCGAAATAGTTACGTTTTGCCACTTTCATCGCCACAAGATAAGACCTAATATGGGTTCTTAGTTGTGTTCGGTCGGACTCGGATCGGGAGAATCTCCAACCACCCTCCAGGCGTCTTTTCCGACGCTTCATTTCCCTGAGCTCCGCGGTAAACCAAGGAGCCGCCCGGGATCTGCGTCGGATCAGAGGCCACAAAGGCACGATTCGATCCAGGGCCCCCACCGCAGCCTGTTCCCAGGCCGCGACAAGGGTCTCAGATGAATCGTGGGCTAAGGAGGCGGGAAATGACCCAAGCTCCATCAGGAAACTTTCGGGTTCCATCAGGCACCTGGGGCGGAACCATCTTACTGGTTCCATACCCCTGCGACGGGGGATGGCGGAGGAAAAGTCGAGTCTAAGGAGGGAATGATCGGTCCATGACAGAGGGTTAATAGATAGAGTCCCCTCCCCACGATCATTTATCCACTGTCCAGAGAGAAAAATAAGGTCGAGTGTGTGTCCTCCAATATGAGTTGGGCCCTGTACAATCTGAGTCAGGTCCATGGCCATCATGGAGGTCATGAACTCCCGCACCAACTCAGATGACTCACCGGCCGATGGCAGATTGAAATCTCCCACAACCAAAAGGTTGGGGAGTTCCACCATCAATTCGGCTAAGACATCTAGTAGTGCGGGCAGGGCTGAGGCCACGCAGCTGGGGGAGAGGTACGTGATCAACAGCCCAGACTGAACTCCAGGGTCCCATTTCAAAGGAGGGATTCACACCCGCCAACCTGAGGAACAGTGACCTCCCTAGGCCTAAGACTTTCCTTAATAACTACCGCCACTCCTCCGCCCCTCCCCTGGAGTCGTGGCTGGTGTAGTATCCGAAAACCTGGGGGACAGAAATCCACGAGAGGGACACCGCCCTCTGGCCCCAGCCAGGTCTCAGTGATACAAGCCAGGTCCGCGTCCTCCTCGTCTATAAGATCTCGGACGAGGAGTGTCTTGTTCATCACAGACCTGGCATTTAAGTACACCAGTCGGAGTCCAGGGCTCCGCACTCTGTCGCCGTCGGGGGAGCAGGATGAGCTGAGGGGGCAGGAGGGCACCACCGCTTGAACGAAGCGGCGGCGCCCTCCTAGCCCCCCCTCTCCCAACCTCTGCGTCTCCCAACTGTCACAAGGATTGGAAGACCCTCTCTTCGCTGAGCCTCTTTGTTACCTCCTCCTCCCTCCCTCCCCCCACAACCATCCGATGGGCCCAATTGCTGAATCGTAGGAGCCGCCCCCGGCTCAACCCTTACCACCCGCCTCCCGGGTCCCCTTAAAATTTGATTAAAAACATTAATTAAAAAACCCCTCAAACCACGCTTAGAAGCATGCCACCACTCGGGGTTCCAAAACCTGTCCTTGAGGTAGGCCTTCGATAAATTCGAAGGCCATGTCTGCGAGAGGGGGGCATCTCGCAGAGCAAGGAGGGTCGCCGAAGTGTAAGCCATAATAAATATGAGAAGTGGATGGAAAATAGCAACAGGAAACCGAGATGATAAACAAGAGGGATAATGATGGTAAAATAGGAGTCAACCCAGGCCGGCATAACCACCGCTCTCTCACAGCGGTGGAGAATCCAAGGCTGCAACGAATGAGTCCCGCGGAACCAGCCGCAGCCACCCACTCATGGTGACTAGGTGGGGAACATCCACCGGCGGAGTCATAGGGCAGTTCCTAGGAACATGATGCAGCAGCAGTCCACCAGGATTCATAGTTCATCAGTCTGTAACTCCATAACTCTGTCCAATACAACGAGACCAATAAGGCAGTAATAGGGGTGAAAAGATAAGATGTAACACTTTACGGTGTGATAGCACTGAAATAGCAATGAGAGCAATGAGAGAAGAAATGAACAATTTAACTTTACTTGTTGAAGGGAAATTTAAGAAAATAGAGGAAGATATAGGTTCGATCAAGGGAGCAGTTGCAAAGGAGCATGATAAAATAAGAGATGACATCGTTTTTGCTGTATCAGGATTCTCAAATCTTGTTATCCAGCTTGATGGGAAAGTTGAGGAAATTAATGAAGCCAATTTAAATCTGGAAAGCAAAATGGGTGATGTTATGACTAGAACAGAAAAAGTGGATGATGAATTGGAATGTTACAATACAGGTCTATGGAGTTTGCTTTGAGACTGAGAGGCCTGAAGGAAAATAGCAAAGAAAATTTAAAAGACATTTGTGCTGATGCTATGGCTAAGATAATTAAAGAAAAACCAGAAAATGTGGCATTCCAAATTAATAAAATTTACAGGGTTAATTCCTGGTTGGCAAAACAAAGACAGCTGCCATGAGATGTGGTGATTTATTTCACAACTAGGAGGATAAGAAATGAAATTTTACAAGCTTCTTACAATAATAAAGTTCAGGTGGCTGGGCAGGAGATGGTGGTTTTGAAAGAGATTCCTCCAAAGATGCTGAGGAGCAGGAAAGACTTTGGCTTTTTGGTTAATGAGCTGAGAAATCAACAGGTGGCATATAGATGGGATGTTCCAACTGGTCTAATAGTGACTTATAAAGGAGAAAGATACCGATTAAACACAATTTGGAAGGCAAAAGATTTCTATGCAAACGTGTTACAGGCTGGATACCCACCCTCACCAGGGGGGGGGGGAGAAGAAAATGGAGATGATACAACAAGGAAAAGATGGAAAACAGATACAAACTTATGCTAAAGCTGCGGCTGGAGGAAATATTATGGAAGAAGATTTGGACTTTGGGGGTTTACCCCCAACCTTGGAACCACCTAAGAATGGAGAGCCGAAAACACAACAACTGACCCGAGCAACTTATAAATTGCAACAACAACAACCAAAAGGGCAACAATCTCAAGATTCATGTCAAGTAATACAAAAAACAGAAGCAGTGGGGGGAGCTAGGCCGAAGAGTAAGGTGGAGGAGGAGCTTCAGCTGGTGCTCGCAAGGCTTCGAAAGGCTAAAGATGGCAACTAAATTCCTATCTTGGAATGTTAATGGCCTAAACTCTCCACAAAAAAGAAAGAAAGTATTTCATTACCTGGAACAATTTAACAACGATGTTATTTGCTTACAAGAAACACATATTAGATTATCAGACCAAAAATATTTGATAAATTCAAGATTAGGTACAAACTTTGTGACCTCAGTGCCAGAGAAGAAAAATGGACTAGTTATATATGTAAGGAAAGGACTATCAGCTAACTTAATTGAGGCAGACGACCAAGGAAGATATATTGCAATTGAGTTATTGACACAGTCTGGAAAAATGCTTCTTATCGGAATATATGCCCCTAACCAGCAACAAGACAAGTTTTATACACTTTTACATACTAAAATAATACAGTGGGATTATAAATCTTTTATACTAATGGGCGACTGGAATGGAGTAATTGATACGCAGAAAGATAAAAAAAGCTTATCAAAACTGCAGCACGTGCAAAATTACCTAAATCTTTTTTTGATATGATGGAAGATATAGAATTGAGAGATATCTGGAGAGAACGCAACCTGGAGGAAAAAGATTTTACCTTTTTTTCTGATAGACATCAATCCTTCTCCAGGATTGATTTTATACTAATCACAAATGATTTTATTTCCAGGGTGAAGAAGATGAAGATATTTCCAAGAATTTTAACTGATCATAGTCCAGTTTGGATTGAATTTGAACAGGAGAGGGGAGAAAGAAGGTCTTGGAGGTTGAATGAAAACTTATTTAGATATGAAGAAAATGTAAAGGAGATTAAAAAACAGATGAGAGAATTTTTTGTTATTAACATGAATAAGGGTACTCCTATGGAAATGGTTTGGGATGCTAGTAAGGCTTACATGAGGGGTATCTTAATACATATGAATAATAAATATAGATCAAAACAACAGAAGAAGCATAAAGAGATAGAGGAAGAAATAAAAAAGAAAGAACAAATACTTATATCTAATCCAGCAGACAAGAAAGTAAAAGAAACAATAAACATACTACGAGGGCAATTCAATATGTTAATGGCTGATCAAGTGGCAACTAGTTTACAATATGCTAAACATAATACATTTTGTAATTCCAATAAACCAGGTAGATGGTTGGCTTACATGTTGAGGAAAAAACAGAAATCACGAGTCATTAGTAAGATAGAATATAGAGGTAAGGAAGTTTACCAACAGAATTTGATTAAAAAGGCTTTTTGGGAATTTTATACAAAGCTATATGCTAGTGACTCAATACAAGGTATAGATATAGATAGATATCTAAAGGAAGGGAATATCTTGGAACTAACGTCGGAACAGAGGGAAGGATTGAATCAACCAATAACTTCGGAGGAGATTGTTGCGGCAATTAAGCAGTTAAAAATAGGGAAAGCTCCAGGAACAGATGGACTAACAGCTGTTTATTATAAGAATTTACAGCTTGAAATGGTAGAGCCGCTTAAAACTCTATTTTGTAAAATTCAATTAGGGGGAGGAGTCCCTCCCTCTTGGAGAACAGCTTTTGTTTCATTGATTCCGAAGGAAGACCAAAACTGTACCAAACCTGAAAATTTTAGGCCAATCTCACTTCTGAACACGGATTACAAAATTTTTGCTAAGATATTATTGAATAGACTAATGCCAGTTATGCAACAAATTATTCACAATGACCAATCAGGTTTTATAAAAGGGAGACAGATGAAATATAATGTTGGGCAAATTATAAACTTATTGGAATATTTGGAGAAAAATAATCAGGTCCCTGCAGCGTTTATATTCGTGGATGCAGAGAAAGCATTTGATCGATTGAATTGGCAATTTTTGTTTAAAATAGTAGAAAAAATGCACTTTGGGGAGTATTTCATACACTCAATTAGAGCAATATATCAGGAACAAACAGCACAAATAATAATCAATGGAGGTTTAACAGATGTGTTTAAAATTGAGAAAGGTATGAGGCAGGGTTGTCCATTGTCGCCACTGTTGTTTATTTTAACTTTAGAAGTTTTGCTGAATAAGATACGTGATTCTGACAAAATAAAAGGAATTGTAATTAGACAGCAGGATTATAGATTAAGAGCGTTTGCAGACGACCTGGTTCTTACTTTATCTCAACCTATAGAAGTGGCTCCCTATATGTTGGATTTGGTAGCTGAATATGGTAAAGTATCTGGATTTAAAGTAAATCTACACAAGACAAAGATGATAATTAAGAATCTATCTGTAACTCAAAGAGAAGAGTTAGGGAGGATAACGGGGTTTGAAGTAGTTAAAAAGGTTAAGTATCTAGGAGTGTATATTGCAGCCTCAAATACGAAATTGTATAAAAACAATTATGAAATTCTCTGGCAGAACGTACAGAAAGAAATGGAAAAATGGAAAAAGTTACAACTATCACTATTGGGAAGGATAAATAAAGCAATAAAAATGAATGTATTACCTAGGTTTTTATTTTTGTTTCAAATGATACCAGTGCTTAAAAAAGATGGAAATTTGATGGAATGGCAGAAAGGGGTTAATACTTTTATTTGGGCTGGGAAGAAACCAAGAGTGAAACTGAAAATTATACAGGATACACGTGAGAGAGGAGGCCTTAAAATGCCTAATTTAAGATTGTATTATGAAGCTGCAGCTTTATCGCAAATTAGTGGCTGGTTCAACTTAACTGAAGAAAGAATGTTAAATATAGAAGGTTGTGATTTGTTATATGGATGGCATGCTTATTTGTTGTATGAAAAAAAGGTGGATAAAGTGTTTAAGGGTCATATACTTAGAAATGCATTGTTGAGGGTTTGGAAAAAGTACCAATATAAGCTGAACTACAAGATACCTATATGGGCAAACCCCAGACATGTAATAGAAAATATAAGTATAGAGCAAAGAATAGAGGTGATTACTTATAAAGAGCTTCTTCTTTTGGAAAGGGGCAAGTTGCAATTGAAATCTCTAGATGAATTAAAAGAAGAAGGGATAAGTTTTACTTGGTTTCAGTATGGTCAGCTCTAAGCTAGATGGAGGGAGGATCAAAAAATTGGGGTTATGCAAAATGAGGAAAATTTGGTGAAACAGATTAGAGATCAAAGTCAGATGCATATTAAAAGGTTGTATAATGCATTACTGGAAATAGACTCAGAAACTGAATTGGTTAAAGATTGTATGATTAAATAGGCACAAAACTTTCAGGAACCAGTGATGATGGAAACGTGGGAAAAGATTTGGGTCAGAAATGTTAAATTTACGCAAGCACAAAATTTGAGAGAGAATTTTTATAAAATGTTTTATAGATGGCACTTAGATCCTAAGAAATTATCATGTATGTACTCGAACTTGCAAGCTAAATGTTGGAGATGTGAATGTAATGATGCAACCTATTACCATATATGGTGGACTTGCAAGAAAATCAAGGCATTTTGGATAAAAATTTGGTGGGTGATGCAGAACATTTTGAAAAGAAGGTTAAAATTTACTCCTCAATTGTTTCTAATGGGTATAACTACAGACTGTACAGTTTTAGAGACTAAATTGATTTTGAACTTAATATCAGCAGCTAGGCTGCTGGTAGCTCAATATTGGAAGAAAGACTCTTTGCCTACTATTGAAGAGTGGACATTGAAAGTAACAAACCTAGCAGAAATGGCGAAAATCTCGGCGTATTTGAAGGACCACACGCAAGAAAGATACGTATCGGAATGGAGAAGATGGATTGACTATATTCAAAATAAGTATCAGACAAGAAAATATCAAATAGCTTATGAATGACTGTTAGTATTAGAAGTATTTGGTTATCGATAGTGGAGTTAAGGTTTCAGTGGGGGAGGTAGTACTTTGAGGATAAGTAGATTAATCTTATTTATGTTTGACTAAATGAAATACCTTGTATTTTGCTCTGGGAAGTTGGGGGGGGAGGGGGGGATGAAGGGGGGGTAAAGGGTGGGGGGAACGGGGGGGGGAAACCTTCTCTTTTTTGTAAAACTTTTTAATAAAAATAATAATAATAATACTGTTAATATAGAGCATCATATTCCTGAGGATATTCCTGAGGATTTAGATAATGTAAAATCCTCTATCAAGGATGAAGAACAGGAAGTAGGTTTAGAGGAGGTAGTTTTAGGGGAGGAGTCAGATGAACCATCTGCAGTAAGTCCTGTATTACCTAGGAGATCTAGGGAAAGGCATCCACCTGATCGATATAAAGCAATCGTAGTTTGCCAGGTTAACATTGAACCTTCAAGTTATGAGGATATCAAGCTTTATTCTGAAAAGGAGCAGAATGCTTGGAAGGAGCAATGAGTAAGGAAATTAATTCTTTAACTAAGTTAGGTGTTTACGAAACTGTGAAATTGCCACCTGGTGAAAAATTAGTAGGTTGTAGATGGGTTTACAAAATTAAGAAAAGCATAGATGGGACAGTAACCCATAAAGCTTGCCTTGTAGCTCAAGGTTTTTCTCAGGCCGAAAACGATTTCGATGAGGTTTTTGCTCCTAGTTTACGTGCTAGTACTTTAAGAACAATGCTAATGTGGGTGGCTAAGTATAAATATAGTATTAACCATATAGATGTAGAGACAGCATACTTGCATGCTCCATTGAGACACACCATCTATATGAGGAAGCCTTTAGGAGTTGAAACACAAAACCACACTGATTGTTGGAAGTTAAATAAAAGCCTTTATGGTTTGAGACAATCAGGGTTTGAGTGGAACCAATGTATAGTTAAAGAGCTAAATAAGATCGGTTTTCATGAAGGTGTAGTAGATAAGTGTCTCTTTAAAAGAGAGAATAATGGGTTAGTATCATTTTTGTTATTGTTTACAGATGATATAGCCATAATAACTAAAACTGACAATGAAGCCATAGATATTGTTAAACAGTTACAAACCGAATTTAAGATCAGAAATTTAGGAAATATTAGGCATTATTTGGGTCTAGATATCAATCAAACAGCTAGAGGTTATAAAATATCTCAATCTAGCAAAATAAGTCAAATGTTGAAACGTTATGGCATGGAGCGATGTAAGCCAGCTAAAATGCCTATGGCACAGGATTTTCAACAAGGAGAAATCCAAAGTCCTAAATTTAGTAAGGAGATCTACCAGTCTCTTATAGGTAGTCTATCTTATATAAGCAATTGGTCGAGACCTGATATTTCATTTGGAGTAAACCAATTAGCGAGATATAATGCAGAGCCAACTGATAGGCATTGGCAGGCCGCAAAGCGTATATTAAGATATCTGAAAATGACGATGCATTATGCATTGCATAATCTAGAACCTAACAATGATTTAGTATTGAGCGCATATGCTGATGCCAGTTTTGTTACTGATTTGACCACCAGAAAGTCCACATCGGGTATAGCTATCATGTTAGACAATTGTTTGATTGGCTGGAAATCAATTTGTCAAAAACATATTAGTCTATCTACTATGGAGGCAGAATTCTCATGTTTGTCACTAGTTTGTACTGATCTGATTTATTACAAACAACTAGTGATGGATATTGGTTTAAAGATGGATTATCCAATTGTAATACATGAGGACAACCAAGCTGCTATAAAAATGGCAACAAATTTAGCAGTTAAAACTAGATCTAAGTATACTGACATTCGGTATCTGAATGTTCGTCAGTGTATCCAAAGCAACATGGTTAAGTTGGAATATTGTATGGCGGAAGACAATATTGCTGATAATTTTACCAAAGCGCAAGGTGCTATCAAACATAAAACGTGTTGTGAAAGCTATGGATTAAGAATCTAAACTGTATATATTGACCTGTCCAAAGGGGAGAATGTTAGGATATGGTTTGAGCCTAACAAGTTGTCCAGGCAATATATGTGTTCTGTGACTTTAATATAAATATGTATTGTGTGACTTTAAAGTTTTACTGCTGATTCATTGTAATGCTGAGTCATGCTGTAATTAGTTGTGAACGTATTTAAGAAAGGTACTGTAACGTATTCAGTTGATGATAAGCTACCATTGTGTGGGGAGTGTTATCCATTGTGCTATCATCGGTTGGATGGATCTGCTACCATTGTGGTTTGTTACCAGAGTGAGTTTGTTATTCTAACCTACTACTGTTTGTGTGGTAAGAAGATTTCTGTATCACTGGACTGATTTAACTGGCAAAGACTTGGATTGATTTAAAGACTATGAGATTGTTTTTTCACTATAAAGTAAACTTTTGATAAACCAGTTTGCACATCTCTTATTCATTGCTCTCAGCAACGTTTCTCTGTGCTCTACACTCTGCTGGTTGGTAACACAACAACAATATCCTTAATCCTCTGCAACAAGGAGAGGGCCAAGTCTGCTCCCCTTTGCCTCCCCACACTTGTTTACCCATCCCAGAGAGCTCGGGCTACGCCTCCCTCCGACCCAGCCACCTTCCTTGCTCCTGAGCGAACTCTTCCGTCCTCAGCTGTTGTGAAGAAGTGGCAGCTCTGGGTGCGCCACGCCCACTTCATTCTCTTTGAGACCCACTTTGCACCAAGCTACGGCGGGGTGGGGGCAGCTGCAATGCCGGCAGCTTTGGTGGGTTCCTTCCCTCAGTGATTTGTTTTCTTTTACCTCATCTAGGCGACTGTGTCATTAAAGGCTGCTCCACGCTTTTTGATCTTTCTCGGGTGCAGAGAAAAGCGACCCTGTGTGAAGGGACTGAGCCTGCTGCTGAACATGGAAATCAAGAGGCTTCTTTTCCACCCAACCACTGGTGCACAGCACCGGAAACTTACGGTTGCTGCCGCCATCTTTGTGCATGCGCAGCTTTCTTCTCGCCAGCTGAAGGACTTTTTGGCACTCTGCGGCCAGGCAGCTGAGAGGCTTCTTTGCTCTGGTCAGCTTCGGGTGGGCGAGCAAGCAGCGACCAGGGAACTGGTTCGGGGGTGTGGCCTGGCTGCTGTTACTACCCGTTTGGAGAACTACTTCCTAAAGTTACTACCTATTCGTTGGCACCGGGCTGAACCAGGAGCAACCCACCACTGTTATAGACGCATCAGAACATTTGAATATCTTTTCTATGGTCTTGTGGCAGTTTACCAAGAGCTAGTCTGCAGTGTCTTTCTTGACTGCTTGTTCCTTTACTGTTGGTGGTTGTTCCTAAGAGACAGAAACTACCCATCACCAATATTTCCATTATCAATTATAAGGCTGGAGCTTTTTGTTTTGTTATTAATTTGGTGTTATTTATATTGTAGTGCCATTTTCCCTTGTGCTCCTGAATTTTTATTACTAATGCTTGCAGAACTTTTGTATTTTTAACTCAGCATAGTGTCATCAGCATAGAGTAGGCCATTGATGTCTCTTCTTTCAAATAGACTCTTTTTCCAAGTCCAACTCCCTTAATATGTATCAGTAATAAATGTTTAGTACATGTTTAGTTTTGGCTAGCTTATTTTTTCCTTCTCTTGTTTTGAATTGTAAAATTTATATTCTGATTTTAATTACAATATTTTGCAAATAGATCTTTGGTTATTATCTCTCAACTCTTACATTCTGTGATTTTGTGTGTTTATGCTTCTATTGTAGCTACTCAGAAAAATAAGTTACCGATAAGCACACAAACATCATTAGTAAAATAGGAGGCACAATAAAACTCAGTGGGAATAATTTCTAAATTGACATTAGTAGGGTTTTACTGTAAATCATGTAGAAATAAATAGGAATTCAGCATGCTTAATAGTAGATACAATAAATCAGAATATCAGTGTTGATTTGTATCTGCATTATAAAGTTCTACTGAAGTAAATGATTCTGAAATTATACTTTCAAGAATTTGAGAAAAGCAAATATTCAATGATATTTGTGATGGATTTTAGAAGGAAGAAAGAGAACATGCAACAAAATATTGCAAGTTAAGATTGGTGCCTATCAGAAAAAAAAGTAAAATCCTGTTCTTTAAAATTTCGTTCACGCCATATATCTCTCAACTCCATATCATCCATCATGTCAAAAAAAGATTTAGGCAATTTAGCCCATGTTTGAATATTTGGCAAAAGGGTCTCTTTGCCTTTTTTAGTGTCCAATACACCATTCCAATCACCCATCATTATACAGGATTTGTAATCCATTTGTATTATTTTTTTATGCAAAAGTTTATAAAATTTCTCTTGTTGATTAGGTGCATATACTCCCACTAAAAGTATTTTCTTCCCTTCTATTAATAATTCAATCATTATATATCTTCCTTGTGGATCTGCTTCAATTAATTTAGCCATTAAATCTGTTCGTAAGTATATAACTATACCATTTTTCTTCTCAGGAGCTGATGCAACAAAATGTTTAGCATTTATTAGGTATTTCTGATCACTTGTTCTAATGTGTGTTTCTTGCAAACAAATTACATCATTTTTAAACTGTTTCAAATAGTGAAATATTTTTTTCCTCTTTTGTGGTGAGTTTAAGCCATTAACATTCCAAGTCAAAAATTTATTTGCCATCCTTGGCCCCTGAAAGCTTATGGAGCACCGACTGGAAGTCCTCCTGTAATTTCCTCTTCGGTTTAGCTCCTCCCACAGCTTCCATATTTGTAATTGCAATTTCTTGGGTTATTATCTTTGACTTTGTTGCTTCTTTAATTCTTGTTCTTTACGTCTGGTTGCTGCTCGAGTTTGTCTTTGACAAACTTGGGGTCTTCCATTTTTTCAAATAAATCCAAAAGTTGAACATCCTCTGAAAGTTGCAATAATTTTTGTTGAGTAGTCAAAACACCTCCTTGAGCTTGTGCCTGCATAATTTCCTTTTTCCCCTTTCTGGCCTCTCCTGCTTCTTTCCTTCTTCTGGTTTCTGGAGATGGTGGGTTTCCAGCCTTTAGTATGGTAGTGTAAAAATCTCTTGCCTTCCAAACTGAGTTGAGATGATGTCTCTCACCCAAATAATTCACCACTAATCCACTGGAGCTTCCCATCTGTACTGCAACTGACACCTTCTAAGTTCATCAACTAAAAATGCATAGTCCTTTCGAGAGCTCAACATTTTGGGAGGAATTTCCTTCATTACTGAAACCTCCTGTCCTGCCAGTTGAAGTTTCTTCTTATAAGAAACTTGTAAAACTCCATTTCTTGTTCTCCTTGTAACAAAGTAGATCACAATATCTCTTGGTAGTTGTCTCTGTCTGGCAATCCATGAATTAACGCGATAAATTTTGTCTATTTGCCAGTCACACTCTGCTTTAGATTCCCCAGTAAACTGAGCAAGGGCTTCTGCAAAAATCTCTCTGAGATTTTCCTGGTTATTTTCTTTCAAGCCTCTGACCCTCACTGCCCATTCCATTGCTCTGTATTGTGTCATTATGAGTTCTGCTTCCGCCTTTTCCATCTTATTTTGAGCCTCTCCCAATTTAGCTTCCACATTCAAATTAAACTGATCAATTTCATCCACCCTTTCTTCCAATGATGTAACATGACCCACCAGTCCCTTAAATGCTTCAACAATATCTTCTCTTATTGCATCATTTTGGGTTTGAATTGTTTCTTTAATTTCAAGCAGTTCCTCAGACACTTCTTTAATATTTTCCTCAAAACGGAGTGTGATTTTTTTCTTCCAAATCAGTGGACAGTTTCTTTAAAGATCCCTGAAGAACTTCTAGTGTCAGTGTTTGTGTATCTGGTGGGGCTAACAAAGACTGCATTTTTGATGTTTGAGCTGGAGAAGTCCCTGCACTTTTAGTCACAACAGTTTTTATTTGCTTTACAGCCATCTCCAAACTGCACTTTCCCATCAGCCACTCAGCAGAATCAACAGGTCTTCTTAATCTCAGTCCTTAATAATTATTACGGCTTATTGATAAGTCAATATTGTATTCTTTAATTTCCAATCCTCAAAATTCCCCAACAAAGTCTTTTAAAAGGTACTGACAGCGTTAACGAGCATTAAGGAGTGTTAACAAGCAGTTTCTCTTTTAACTTTCATTTTCACGCCCTTAAGCAACTCAGTGCCATCTTTTTTAAGCTTTCTCCCGTCTCAAGCTCCGAAGGAAGTAGTAATTTATTAGAGTTAAAGTTTAGTACTTGCAGTTGTGATTTCTCCTGTCTTTGCTCTGCTGCTTTAAAATCCAATTGATGTAAAATCATTTAGTTCACAGGGGTGGTCGCGGCGCCTTGTTCTGTTTGAAACAGAAACGTCCCGGATCCGGAGCTTCTTCAGGTGCTTGGGGAGCTCTCACCCTCCGCACCCCAGGATTAATCCTGGGGGTCTTGGGGAGCTCTACCCACACCTGCCTGCTCACCTTCCCCTCTTCTCCTGAGGGGAAAGTTCCGAACCACTAGAACAACTGATTTTCGCTGCTCTAGTGGCTTTATGAGATCGCGGGGGTTAACGCTCCCAAAGGAGCTGCCGCCGACGCCTGCGGTGCCACCAGAAGTCCCTTTTTGTATAGAATTCTATACTTTTTGTATAGAATGCTATTTGGAGGTAGGTTATTGTAATATACCACAAAGTAGAACAGAGGTCATTGAAATTTGGTAGCTAATAAATTCAAATAAAAACTTCATTTAAATGTGAAAGATGTATAGAATCTATCAAAGATCAGAACCACATCAGCTCTTTTCCAATCCTCTGGCAATATTGCCAGATTTATATGTTCTGTGTAATTTTGGAGTTTCTGACAAAGAGAAAATGGAAAGATTTAAATGTATGTGAGGAAATACCAGTATATTTTAGGTCTGTGAAATGCTGCTTATTCATTTTGGAAGAGAGCCTGGATATCTCTTGCAGTGACATAATTTCACATAGCTTTTCACTTACCACAGTGATGAAATATGCAGAGGTTTCCAAGGATATTTCAAATATTTATATAATCTGATCTGTTAGACATCTTAACAATTCTACTTTATTTTGCTAGGGATTCATATACTCAGAATACAATTTGTATTACTGCCATTAATTTTTCTGGAGTTGTATCAAATTTCCTAGAGCTACAGGAACATTTGTGAATATTTTGGAGCAAAACAGACATTTCTGAGCTTGATCATTAAGTTATATAATATGTCACAATTAAATAGTGTAGCTATATTGCATATTAAAAGCAATTCTGTGGAAAACAAAAACACTAAGAGGGAACTGTGTAGGATACCTGCAAGCTTCAATATCAAATTGATTATTAGGGAAAATGGTATATATGATTGCAATCACAATCCAAATTGGGTTCCAGCTGATTGTTTATCTTAAACTTATCACTTGTGGATCTCCTAATTTTCCCCCAAATTTATGAGATTCATCATAAAGTTAAATACATACGTAACTACATTACTGAAGTAATTGGGTAGAAATCTCCTTCTCATGGTGCTCCACAGAGTTGTATGAGATTAGCAAAACATCTTAAAACACCATGTGTCACCAAAGGATGCAACCATTGTAGGCTGGCTGATTTTAGTGTCAACATTCAGTCAGAAATATTTAATCCAACAAATGGAACACAGAAAATATAACTTGAACAGTATTATAAACAATTATTTGTGTCATGCAGTAGTAGACATGGAATCATAACATTTTTAATAAGCTACCTTGTAATATTTAATTTCCTATATCATACATTATAGTATTTGAAGTATAATTTTGAAACTTCTGTATATTCTACAGAAAATTTTAATTTATTTTTTTATTTTTTTATTTCTGTTTTTTTATAAAATGTGCTTTATTCCAAAATAAAAGTTTACATCATATTTCATAATATATGAGATCAAACTTTAACATACCTATAGGGTAAGTTAGATGAATGGGCAGTCATGGTAAAAACTATGGATTATTGATTGTATTGATCACTCATTTCAGATTATTTCAAATTTAAAATATGAATATAGAAATTGGTAGAGATTGGAATCATTTTCAGAGATGGAGCAAATCATATCAGCATCTGATATGTCTCTGAATTACAAGTTCCAAAACTACAATTAATTTGAATGGAGACTATTGGTAACTAAAGTTGTAATACATTCATAGTAATTGAAGTTGAGCTAAATCAAGTCCAATTTATCATTGTAGATAAATCTACAAATTGCTACCTAGGCTCATCTATCAAGGCTCAGCTGTACACATCATCAGGATATACATATAGAACATATAGAAGAAATAAAGAAGCTCAGAAGCCAAGGAACCAAAGTCCAAAATTAGTGAATTTAACACTGTCATTGCCACTGATATATAGATAATTTATACCTGAAAGTGAAATCAAGCCTCTTTGCCCTTGAAATGCTATAGGCAGCATCAAAAGAATCAGAAGTCTACAAGGCAAAAGAAATCCTGTCATTACAGGATTTACACCAAGCTTTCTGCAGAATCAGAATCAGAATTCATTTGTTACAAATAGAGTGGTTATGTTCTGCTTGTCTTCTGTCTCCAACAGAAGGAACATACAGGTTTGTCCTGATGCTATTGAAGCTTTTTTTTTTTTTTTTACTATTTCTTGGTTAGTTTTATGTGTTATAAATAGGAGACTTTACAATGCCTGATTCTAGTAAATCAGGTCTATACAGTTTCAAGTATTCCTGGCTGGGGATCGAAGGAACATTGAATATTAAAAATAACTTCCGTGACAGCCCTAAACTTGCTTACTTGTACCTGACGTTCATTGTATTGTAAACTAGTTGAACTGAATCCAAAATCAGCTACCATCTTGCTACTTGAATCTGGCCATTTTGCTTAAATTACACACTGATTCTTGGCTTGACATAGCACCTTGCAATTGCCTGGCCCTCTGCAATGAAGATATAACACTGGAATAAGATTTATGACTTGACAAGCAATTACATCAGTAAGTGCTTTTGTAATTTATGACCAGTCTGTTTACATTCTTCTAGAACTGATCTATGCTGTTAAACAAGGTCCGTGTTCCCAGGATTATTTTTTTTTAAATTTTGGTAAAGGCAGGGACTGGGTAATAGAAACAAAGGTGTGTTGGATATGCTAAGACTTGTTGGCTGCTTCTCATTGTTCCCACCACCCATCTCCTTCTACTTATGACTTTATGACTGTAATTTTGTTGCTTGGATCCTTACGATTTATATTGACATTGTTTCCTGATGGCTTATTTGTACCCTATGACTATCATTAAGTGTTGTACCTTATGATTCTTGATGAACGTATCTTTTCTTTTATGTACACTGAGAGCATATGCACCAAGACAAATTCCTTGTGTGTCCAATCACACTTGGCCAATAAAAAATTCTATTTTATTCTACTCATGTGGCACAGTTGCAAGCAATAAGAGTCAATAGGGGAGATTCTAGTTTAGTAATTATGTGGTTTCAATGTTTCTTCTGGAGCAGAACAGATAACAGAATTGGAAAGGACCTTGTAGGACTTCTAGTACAATCCCCTGCTGATGCAGGAGACCCTGGCCTATATCATTCCAGACAAGTGCTTGTCCAGTCTCTATTTAAAAATTTCCAGTGATGGAGCTCCCACAATTTCTGAAGGCAAACTATTCCATTGGTCTCATTCTCAGGAAATTTCTCCTTAGTTCTAGGTTGGATCTCTCCTTGATTAGTTTTCATCCATTGTTTCTTGTCTTATCTTCAGGTACTTCGGAAAATAGGTTGACCCCTCTTCTTTATGGCAGTCCCTTAGATATTGGAACACTGCTATCATGTCACCACAGTCCTTTTTTTCAGTAAACTAGCCATACACAGTTCCTTCAAGCATTCTTCGTATATTTTAACTTCCAGATTCCTAATAATCTTTGTTGCTCTTTGCACTCTTTCCAGAGTCTTACTTATAATAGGGTGACCAAAACCAGATACAGCATTCTAAGTGTGGTCTTATTAAGGCTTTGTAAAGCAGTACTATGCTTCATGTAATCTTGGTTCTATCCTTCGGTTAATGCAACCTAGGATTGCTGCATACTACTGCCTCATACTTAAGTGATTGTCCACTAGGACTCCAAGATTCTGCTCACAGTTATTGTTATTGAGCCAGGTTTCACCCAATCTGTACCTGTACTTTTGGGTTTGGGTTTTTTTGGCTAAGTGTAAGACTTTGCTTTTCTATGCATTTTGTTATAAGGGACTCAATGTTCAAGCTTGTTGAGACTGGTGGAGAGTAACTATATCTCAAACCTGGATTTTTAGAAGTCATTTTTAGGTCTCTGGGAAGGGACATAGGTAGTTACTATATTCTGTGCAGAACTGTTTGAACTAGGAGGACAAGGAATCTTCCGGGAAAGATCCAGTGGATGGAATAAAGCAGCCAGGAAAATAAAAACTGAAAAATTAAAACATTTTATAGGACCCTGGAGATAAGGTAAAGCCCTTCATTGCAGCCTCTCATTGCAGGATCTGTAATAAAGAATTGGTAGAATCTGCAATGCATTTTGAACATATTTTTTTTGTTTAAATACCTCAGCAAAAAAGAAACCATTATTTTCCAGTCCCCTAGTGGTTTTTTCTAATGTTTTTCTAAAAACTGCTTTCTTGCTATTTTTATCTGGTGGTTTTATTTCTGCTTTCTGGAACAACAAAAAACAAGTCTGTTCCAGCTTATATATGGCAGTCATTCATACATCTGAACTGGATTCCGTAGTTTTCAACCCATTAAGGTTTATCTAAAACGATATTTCTAAATTATCCCTTATATGTTTCATTATCAGACATTATTCCATTTTCTCTCTTCTCAAAGTTCCCAAGTTGGAAGACTATTTTTAAATATTCTCAGAGGATAGAAAGGAGATTGTCCATTAGATAGTAATGAAAAAATAACAGATTGTATTATAACAATGATTAGGCTTCTATAAAGTTTCTTCATTCCCAAATTATAGGAAAATCCAAACAATCCAATTATGACAGTAATTTATAAAAAATCCATTTAATAGCATTAGTAAGTGGAAGATAAACACAAGGAAGAAGAAATGGAAACTCTCAACCTCCCAATATATATTACAACCTTGCGTGTGTACTTAATAAATAGGGCCTGGTGGCTCAGCAGACTAAAAGCATTGTGATTAACACCAGCTGTCTGCAATTACTGTAAGTTCGAATCTCGCCAGGCTCAAGGTTGACTCAGCCTTCCATCCTTTCTAAGGTAGGTAAAATGAGGACCCAGTTTGTGGGGGCAATAAGCTGACTTTGTATAAAATATACAAAAGTATGAAGGCTATTGCTTAACACATTGTAAGCCGCCCTGAGTCTCCGGAGAAGGGCGGCATATAAATCAAATTAAAAAAAATAAAATAAAAAATAAAGATAATGAAGTAGAAGTCTAATAACACAGATTCTAATAAGATGTAATTCACTATAAACATTATAATCAATGCCTTATTTAGAGGGTTCCAAATCTTGTGTATAGCATAGAATTTGCTATTTAGTGCGAGTTAAATTGCAACTTCAAAGCATTTTGTTTTGTGACAACATAGCTGTGATGCATTTTGGTTCCTTTCCTCAATTGTATGTTTTAGTTCTTGCCCCTTGGAGTAATTAAAGTAATGTACTTTTGGTGCCCTCATGTTACCAACATTCAGTCAAAACAATAATCTGAAGTCTTTGAACTCAACTTTAGGCAATAAACTATTGTCTGCTTGACAGAGTTTATCTTCTATCCTTTATGTGAATAAACACGGTTTACAAAGTTAAGGCAATGGGATTATGGTTCAGCTGTAAACATTCTGTGTAATCAGTAATTGTGCCTATTGTGCATATATGGAAAAATAATTCTGAATCTCATTCCCTCAGTTTCCATCTAATGGTTTTTACAGCGTATTGGAAATGAACACTTTCAAATAGCAATTTTTTCAGACTATGCTTGGATTCACTGTAACATCATAAAATAAAAACAGCATTCTGTGGTTTTACCAGCACATGGCAAAGGTTTTATCTTTTATATCATGTGTTCAAAGAGTTTAGGCCAGGGGTATCCAAACTTTTTGCAAGGAGGGCCAGATTTGGTGAGGTGAAAATGTGTGGGGGCCGACCACTTGTCCTGGAAGGAGTGGCCCCTGCCCGAACTGGTAGCATTTCACCACTGGGCGATTGCCAATTCTCTGTTTGTATGGAGAGGTTTGAAAAGACAATTTACTCCTGACTCTTCATTCATGTGGTCATGGCTCAAGTTTTCATTGAGTATTTTCAGTCTACCATTCCTTTTCTGTATGTCCTACAGTCCATAATCTTCAGTGAACAGATCTATATTTGGAAGAATAATTATTCTTTTGTGTGTGTATGTGTGTGTGTGTGGGTGTATGTGTGTGTGTGTGTGTGCATGTATACAATTATGCATAAATGTTATTTTGCAAATACATGTGCACGAGTGCGGCACACACACACACAAACCAGGGGTGGATTCCACTTACCTTTGCTACTGGTTCGCAATGGGAGCACTTGGGTGTGGCGCTTCTGTGCATATGCTGAGCGTCCGTGATGACATTCAGGTGGGTGGGCGAGCCTCCCGCCGCCATTACTGCCAGTTCACAAGATCCGGACTGAACTGGTAGCAACCCACCACTGACACAAGCACACACACACACACACACACACAGAGAGAGAGAGAGAGAGAGAGAGAGAGAGAGAGAGAGAGAGAGAGAGACTATGACATATGCAGTATGGCACTATGCAGTAAGGAAAACATAAGAAGGAAAGTAATTGGCTGAAGGAGGAAAGACCCAATAACTATTGTCCAATGAAAGGATTGATTAACCTACAATCTGAACTACTTGTTGTCATCTGAGTCTGTATAGGATTTTCTTAAGTTGGGTTGAACTAAAATGGCATCCTCATAGGGCAGGAGTAGTATAATGATAAATGTGAGTATGCTGCTAATTAGCTAATCAAAGTACCTCTTATCAAGAAGTAAATAGAAGTATGTAGCATGATTTCTAGAGCAACAGCAAAGTTAATCTCAATGTTAGTTTCTCTTGTATATGATTTTTTAAAAATGTAAATATTTGTATTTTTGAGCATATTATTTTCTAATATTTAAGAAATTGTTGGAAGAAATGTCCACCATGGTTCAGTTCCAAGTGGAGAGAAAGACACTGGAAACATGGAGACTGCTTTAATAGTGGACAGGACCACATGGTTTTGAGGTCCTGGGCAAAAAAGCATATGTGTGTGTATGAGAGAGAGAGAGAGAGAGAGAGAGAGAGAGAGAGGGAGGGAGGGAGGGAGGGAGGGAGGGGGAGAGGGAGGGAGGGAGAGGGAGAGGGATTCATTTATACCTTCTGTTGGGCTTTGAATTTGAGCTTGTATTCTGATTGGTTGTCACACTCTCATGGGGCCATGCAGGGGTAACTTTGTAGGTTGTCTTTTAAATCCCAGGCTTGGTTGAACCTTGCTGGGTGATGCAATCTCCCCAGGTGCCAAGTGGTGAGTTCTGTTGCTAGATGGGTGGAGAACTAATCCTATCTTTGTTGAATCTTAGGTTCATAAGCATTTGCTTATTTATTTATTTATTTATTTATTTATTTATTTATTTATTTATATGCCGCCCTTCTCCGGAGAATAGGGTTGCCAGGTGTCCACTATTTGAGCGGACAGTCCACTTTTTTCACATTATGTTCACTATTTTTTTTCACAAAATAGTGGACATTTTTTTTATTCAAAAGCTTTATGATGAAATGGTATGTAATCTAAAGCTGTACAGTCTAAGAGAATAAGGATAGGAGAATCGCGTTTTGTCTTTTTTTTCATAAGTTAGAATGAGACAAAGATCGAATGCTCATTGCAATAATCACATTTTACACAACAGCGCAAAAAATGCATTAAAGCAGTTATCTTTTGATATCGAAAATGTAGTGCTGAAGGTTTTTGCTGAATTTTCGAATTCTGTGAAGAAATGAGAAGAGTGAAATCATTTTTTGAGTTTTGCGAGTCAGAATTCCATGAAGTTTTGCGCCATGTTCCAACACGTTGGTTAAGTTTGTTTAAAGCGGTCGAAAGACTTCTTTTAAACTGGATACCTCTAAAATTGTATTTTATTTCTCTTGGATCTGATGAGTGCCATAAGGTTATCTGGAATCTTATTTCAGATCAGGAAAATGAACTCGCAAAGGACGATGAACCAACAATTTCAGAATTGTATTTATATTTCACGCACTTCTTCATGTCAATAATGCAAAACACCCTACTGAAGCTGAAAAGCAAGAAAATTCTTGCATGTGATCTTCACATTATCATGTGTAAGCTGCATGATTCTTTGCAAAAAAAAATACGATGAGCAGTTTTTTGGAATGAAAGTTTTATTTGCCTTACGTAAAAAACATTTGCCTGAGAATGCCGTGCAAAAGTTCAAGAAAGAAGCCATCAATGTGTATCAAAGAGCCATTGCGTACCTAGAAAGTGGTATAATTTCACCGATTCAGTATATGAGATGCTAAGTTGTTTCAATCTAATTGATCGCAATCATCCTGCAACTTTAGAAGAAATGACGAACATCTGGTTATTATCACCATAGCGAGAAGAACTTCCACCCAACACACTCTTCGATGAAATTTCTGCCTTAGAAGACGTTTATGTTCATCTGCAGGGCGATTCATCCCTTGATAAGTGGACGTACTTTTTCAAGAAAGAGCCAGCTCCGAGTTTACTGAAACTGTTCCAGTATTGTGCATCAATTCCGGTATCAAATGCAAACGTTGAATGAATTTTCAGCGTCATAGGAAATTTGTGGACTGACGAATGTAACCGACTGCTTGTACCATCAGTTCGAAGTGAACTTTGTATATTTTTTAATATTTCTCAACGTTGTACTGAAATTAAAGAATTATTCCTTAAACACAAAGAATTGATCAAAGCTGCGCAGTCAGATAAAAAATACACACGACAGCAAAGTAAAATGTAATTTAATATTTTACATATTATTATAATATATTTGATGTTTTGAATTTTAAGTAAAGTTTAAGTAAAGTTTTGAAGTGATTATTTTAAAATAATGTTAAAATGTTTGTAAGAAAACATATAATTTAATTGTAAATTTTTTTAAAATTTTTTTACTACTTAACCCCCACCCCACCCCCGCTTGTCCGCTATTTTTTGGAAGCAGACCTGGCAACCCTACCGGAGAATCAGGGTGGCTTACAAGGCGTTAAGCAATTATAAATAGATCTAGCTATCTCTTTATCTCTTAAGTGCTAACATCTGCTGTGGGCTATTGAGGAGGGTGGGGGCTATTAAGAGTGAGTCTGTTTCCTGCCTAAAAAACATGTTTCTCCATTTCTTATCCAGGGAGGTATAATATTCTGCCTTTTTAATATTTCCTAGAATATTTCATTTTTCTTGGAGAGGGGTAGGTGCTAACTTCCTACAAAATCAACTCCAAAGGAAACCTAAAACTACTTTTAGTGATATTGGCTATCTTGCAAGTGCTGTACATACTACCCTACTACTTTAATTTACAGAAGGATCTTGACAGACTGGAACAGTGGGCCCTAACTAACAAAATGAAATTCAATGTGAGAAAAGTAAGGTTCTACATTTAAGCAAGAAAAAACAAATGCACAGGTACAGAATAGATATTATCTGGCTCAATAGTATAACTGCTAGAGGAATCTTGAAGACATAGTGGACCATCACTTAAATATGAGCCAGCAATGTCCTTCAGCTGCCAAAAAAGTTAATGCAGTCTTCAATATTTTCTCAATGTTACCTCTGTGCTCTGGACTTTTAAAAAAATGCTTCCTTTTGTCTAGGTAATGTTTACTGCATATCTGTGTGGAGATAATCTTCCTTAATCCGTACATAGAATTCCTGAATAAACATATTCTATCAATAGAAGAGAAGTGTTCTTTCTGAGCAATTTGAAAAACATTTGGTTGTATTTACCTATTTTATCCATCTCAATAGAAGACTTTGTTTTGAATTCAGAGATATGTGTTTCTAGTTGTACCTATCAAATGGAAAACAGGCTTTAAAATGAGGATAGGATCATTAAAGTTTTTAATGTACTCATTTCCTGCCTGGCATAATTTTTTTTTTAAAAAAAAAGCTAAACTGATTTCCTAATTATGTACTGATGCTGGTTTAGCTTTTGAAACAGTATCAAATAAATGTTTATTTATTTATTTATTTATTTATTTTATTTATTTATTTATTTTAAATTTATATACCGCCCTTCTCCCTGAGGACTCAGGGCGGTGTACAGCCAGAATTAAAAAACATAAAATACAAATATTAAAAAACAATTAATATATATATAAATTTGGCCCAAAATTAAAAATACAAACCAATTAAAACATTTAAAATTTCTTCTTAAGCCAGCCCGGCTTGCTGGAAAAAGTGGGTTTTAAGGGCACAGTGGAAGGCACTAAGGTCTTGGATTCTCCTTATCTCTGGGGGCAACTGATTCCAGAGGGTAGGTGGCCCCACAGAGAAGGCCCTCCCCCCGGGGGTCACCAGCCTACATTGATTGGCTGATGGCACCCTGAGGAGGCCCTCTCTGTGGGAGCGCACGGGAGGTCGTCGGTAGCAGCAGGCGGTCTCGAAGATAGCTAGGCCCGATGCCATGGAGCGCTTTAAAGGTGATAACCAGCACCTTGAAGCGCACCCGGAAGACTACTGGGAGCCAGTGCAGCTCGCGCAGGAGCGGTGTTACATGGGAGCGCCATGCTGCTCCCGTCACTACCCGTGCTGCTGCATTCTGGACCAGTTGGAGCCTTCGGGTGCTCTTCAAGGGGAGCCCCATGTAGAGAGCATTGCAGTAGTCAAGGCGAGAGGTGACGAGGGCATGAGTGACTGTGCACAGGGAATCCCGATCAAGAAAGGGCCGCAACTGGCGAATCAGGCGAACCTGACAAAAGGCTCCCCTGGTTACAGCCATCAGATGTTCCTCCAAGGACAGCTGCATATCCAGGAGGACTCCCAGATTGCGAGCCCTTTCTGTGGGGGCCAAAGACTCACCCCCAATAATCAGTGATGGAGTCAACTGACTATATCGGGATGCCGGGAGCCACAGCCACTCAGTCTTGGAAGGGTTGAGCTTGAGCCTGTTCCTCCCCATCCAGATCCGCACAGCCTCCAGGCACAATGTTGTTTTCCTTTAAAGATATTTGGAAATTCCTCTATATCCTTGTCATATTTCAACAATTGCAATAATACACACATCCTTTGTCATAACAAAATGACATATTTTGACAGCTTTCATGTATAATATACTTCATGGATAGCTTTTCAGGTATTATTCATTTTTATGTGCATAGATACACATTCACATGCACAGTAATTTTTAAGAGCAAGCTCTTCACTCCAACATTAAATAGAAGAAAATAATTTAAGTATTTTAAAAAGGAAAGTCCTGAGGAATAATTGAAAGATATATTTCTATTTCTTTTTTATTTCTCACAAAGAGAAATGTTTATTATGGCAGAAGGTACTATGTTGAATTTTGGGTTTGGTTCAAAGGATTTTTTTCTTCTTTATCTGAAGTGATTTGAAGGATTACTAAATATCTCATTGTACTCATCTTTCAGAATTGCTGCTATTGTTAAATAAAAGGAAACCAAGTTGCAAAGAAATAGCAATGTTAGTGATAAGAGAAAAAGAGGAAATCTACTCACCACTGTAAGACAAATTAATGCTCTTTAAAAGTTTGTGAAATAATGTAGTAGAATTAAAGTCTCGATGCCAATTCAGAAATGGGTTAGAGTAGTACAAGAATACAGATTGTTGAGAGTGGCTGAAATAATGCCCATTGTATATGTGGTTACAGGAGAGCACTTAGCTGGAAATTTATTAATCAGCTCTGAGGAAACAAAGCATGACCTACATTTCACTAAAGTCAGCTGGTCCTTGCTAATCCTATGGGCTTCTTTTTATTAATGTCACAATTGCTAATGTGGTATAACATTGTCATTACTGAACAACACAGTGGGATAAACTGCAGCTGTTATTTTTTCTTCAATATCTACCAACTCATTAGCATCTGAGTTTTGAACAATACAATTAGTGGAGATTATTTGAGGAAGTGTTTTCCTCTTTCCCCATTTTATATAAATTAAAATGTATCCTAAACTTTGACAGACTATTTCTTATTTTTATTATGTTTCATATTATGTTAAGTTTGAAGAAATATTTGTAGCAAAAAAAGATTGAAACAAAAATACAATGCACAATGGTGATGATTCCCCTTCTCAGTGGAATATCAAAAGAAGTGTAATGTTCATAGATAAAATATAGAAAAAAGTAACAAACTTTTATTTCTAAAAATATCAATTATCACATTTTAATTAAGTAATTATAATTACACTAAGATATTTTTGGGAAAATATGCATCTCTGACTGTGTACGCAGTCGCTCATGTATTTTTATTTAATAGATGCTTGCTAGATTAAGTTGTCTAAAATTACTTTCTTCCCTCTTTTCACTCCCTTTCCACTGATTTCTTACCATGTAAATATGTATTTTTATTGAAGTATTAACCTTTTTAATCCAATACTTCTTTCAATGCTATCAATGTTAAAAAAATACTGCTAGGGAAAAATCAAAGGAACTGATTTGTTACTTTATGACAGAATTTGTTTATTTGTGTCAGAAGCATCATAGTTAAAATAAGGCATAATGTATGACATAAAATATAAAATACAAGATTAAAATATGAACAAGTTAAACAGATCTTGCCCAGAAACCAAGCAAACCAAGCCATGAGGTGCTCAAGTGTGCATTGATCTGGACATCATGTCACCACAATTGCAAAGGACAAAAGCCACCAAATAACACCATTTGTTTAGGGTATCTCTGGATCTTGTTATACCAGTCTATTCAATTATTTCCATACTTCCCAGCTTTTGCCAGCCTCAGATGCCTGAATCTCCATCAATCAGCTCTCTACATGGGGCTCCCCTTGAGGAGCACCCGGAGGCTCCAACTGGTCCAGAATGCGGCCGCGTGGGTAATTACAGGAGCTGCATGGCGCTCCCGCATAACACCGCTCCTGCGCAAGCTGCACTGGCTCCCAGTGGTCTTCCGGGTGTGCTTCAAGGTGTTGGTTACCACCTTTAAAGCGCTCCATGGCATAGGACCTAGTTATCTTTGAGACCGCCTTCTGCCACCGACGACCTCCCATCGACCCGTGCGCTCCCACAGAGAAGACCTCCTCGGGATGCCATCAGCCAAGCAATGCAGGCTGGTGACCCCCAGGGGGAGGGCCTTCTCTGTGGGGGCTCCCACCCTCTGGAATCAACTGCCCCCAGAGATAAGGAGAATCCAAGACCTTCGTGCCTTCCGCCGTTCCCTTAAAACTTTCCTTTTTCAACAAGCCGGGCTGGCCTAACAAATCCTTTTAAATGATTTTAAATGATTTTAAATTTGTTTGTCTTTTTAAATTGTGGGCCAAATTGAGATATTTCCTTTTAATCTGTTCTTAATCTATGTATTATGTATTATGCATTTATGTGTTTTTACTTGGCTGTACACCGCCCTCAGTCCCTAGGGAGAAGGGCGGTATATAAATCTGAAGTAAAATAAATAAATAAAATAAAATTCAATCTAGTGTTGGTTATTTGTAGCTTTCCATAGGTCCTCTCTGCTTTTAAATTCTTTGAAGTCTTTCACCAACCTAAACAAGCTTTTCCTAAATTCTAATCTGTGGAGGCCATAGTTGGAAATTAATGAGCTCTACCTGGGGTGCCAAACCCAGGGTCCTTAGGACAATAGCTCTAGCTCTTTGCTACTTGGCAGATGAATATGCCTGCTCAGTCTAGTACACACACTGGGAAAGTAGGTGCTGCTCTGAATCTGAGGAACTGTATATTAAAATGTACAATAGGAACTTCCTATTCTCTGTTTTGCCTTTGTATATGAAAAATTGTACTGTGTGCTTCTTGAGCGACTGTCCCAAAGTCCAAGGCCCATATGATTGAATTCTGAATCATTTTGTAATGGATAAATGCCAGACTCATTCCTACAATATCAATAACAGGCACACAATAACAAGCCTTGGATGGACAATGCCTTTTCTCTCTACCTTGCCTTGGTGTTACAAGTGGAATGGGAATATCAGAGGAGCTGATGCTTTCACACAAATTTGGAGTTTCAAAAACTTAACAAAAAAGCCTTATAAAGCAAAAAAAGTATATAAAGCCTTACAAAATTTATCATTAATTTTGTCTCTTTATCCCATCAAAGTAAGAAAAATCAGACTGATATTTGGGGGGAGGGTAAGGAGGAAATGCTATTGTTATAAAACTTACGTTTTCCTGTATTGCAGGGAATTATTCCTGGGAAGATTGACTGAAGAACTTGGGAAAATATACCAGACTAAATACTCATAGCAGCCTCAGAAAATATATTCAAATATTTGATAATTGAAGTCTTATACATGAAAAGATGAGAATGGTAATCTTTGGTATTCTCTGTGACAGTTTATGAAATCAAAAGTTGGACTTTGAAGATGCAGGTTAGGAAATGTATTGATGTTTTTGTATTTCAATATTAGAGAAGACTCTTGAGAATACCATGGATTGTCAAGAAAATGATGCAAAATTCTCACTTGAGGTAAAACATTATATTTTGTTAACAATATTATATTTTGAACCATTACGAAAATATCTAGCTTTGTTGAGAAGTCAGTAATGCTGTGAAAAGAAGAAGAAAATTATGTCCAGATCTTTGTATTTTGTTAACTTCTCTAGTTCTTTCCCTTCTATTCTGCTGTCTCCAGGTACACATCCACTAGTCAAACTTTATTTATTATTATTTCAACATTTATATAGTGTCATAACCAATTAAAACTATTGCACTGAACAATAAAGCAAAAGTAAAATAACACCAAAAGAGAATGCTAATAATAATTGTACTTAATAAAAAGTACAATGCTGTAGAGTAGATAGCTGCCTGTAAACTCTATGCAATAGAGACATGATGAAATAAAATGGTTTTAACAGGCTTGTGAATTTCAGTGAGGGAAAAGAATATACCTCAGAGCATGGGGACTGTAACGACTTGTAGCTTCTGAGTCATCCTCAAAGGCAATTTTACAAAAAATGAATTGCAGGAATCTACCAATTGGATAATCAAAACATACAGTAGTTACTATTGCCAGAGCATCTTGATCAGTGTTATAACTGCCAGCAGAGAAATGCAGAAAGTTCCCTTTTCCATGACATTAATCAGCTTTTAAATACAAGCTATAGTCCAGGGGGAATCCTGAAGCATGAACCAATATATTTTTTTTGTGAGGACTGTGATTCTATTCAGAGTATCTAGCAGGGACTGGTACTACCTGGATGACTTTTTAAAGAATAGCAATTCAATCCTGATAGAACCTAATATGAGTTTGTTTTACTCCAGCCAATCCATAATAGCTTTCAAACTCTAGTGATATGTCCTATTTGGTCTGTATCCTGAAGTCAATAGATGACCTCTCCCTATAGTTTCTTATGGATATTAAATAAAGGAAAAAAACCACAACCTTATAAAAACTGAGGAGAATAATTAAGGACTTAAATGTTATCCTTCTACTACTAATGTTGGCAACTGTCACCTGGTATAAAATGTGTCTCCAACTCCCAATCCTTCGAGGCAGTCTAGCAAGATATCATGATCAATGGTTCTGAATATTTTAAGAAGACTAAAAGGATCAAGTGGAATACATACTCAAATCTCCTGAAAACAACCAATGACCAAGTCTGAATCCTGACTATCCAGTTAAACTTTAATGATTCTCTAAAGCTGATTCCCCATTAACATCTCAGCAACTGTTCTCCAAAAAGGGAGATGAGCACACTAGGCAAAACATGTTTAAAAATGCCCAAACTAAAAAAGTTTCTTAAGAAGAAGACATTTTACCACTTTGTTCGGATCCCAATGATATTATTCTGCTCCTTGAAAAAGCGAATCTAGCCATTCAAATATCATTTATTTGCTTGAAGGAACTAGGATGCTGCTATACTACAGAAGAGAAAGGTGTGTGTCTAACTTGCAGAGAGGAGAGTTCATATTATAGAGCAGGAGTCCTCAAACTATAGCTCGCAGGCCGGGTATGGCCCACCGACTGAATTTATCCGGTCTACAGAGTGGTGGGATTCAACCCCGCCCCTCTCCCATCTCCTCCCAGCCACTCCCCTCGTGGCTGGCTTTCCTGGCTGATGGGAGCCCTGAGGAGGAGGTACCTCACCTACTGCAAGGCTGCACTGCCCGCACCTCCCCTCCCCTCCTCCAGCCATCACCCTTATGTTCTACCATCCAGCCGCACTTCCCAGTTTTTCTCATTTCAACAATTCAATGCTCACCACACCGCTGCTGCTGTAAAGGTAAGGCTGAAAGGCTGCACTGCCCGCATCTCCCCTCCCCTCCTCCAGCCATCACCCTTATGTTCCACCATCCAGCCGCACTTCCCAGTTTTTCTCATTTCAACAATTCAATGCTCACCGCACCGCTGCTGCTGTAAAGGTAAGGCTGAAAGGCGCAAGTGGGAGGGGGAGGATTGGCTGGTGAGGGGTGGTGGCGGTGGTGCAGCCATGTGCTCCTAGGCTGGAGGGGTGGGTGGCTGAGCAGCTGCTGCCGACTCTCCTCATCCCAGAAGCACCACCTTCGCACTGTCCCCTTTCTGCTAGCAGCTGTCCCCTTCTTCACATGGGATCGCCGGGCAGCTTCACATGGGATTACCCACTTAGGCCAGGGCAGCTTTGGGGAAGAGCCAGGGGGTGCTCTGATACTGCCATCTCCCGTACATTCCCCTTCCTCTCCACTGCCACCTGGCCACAGTCTCAAAGATCGTTAGGGCCACGCGGGAAGAAAAAAGACTGAGAGAGGAAGAGAGGCTGGGCGAGCCAGACCCAGGCACTTTCCTGCTCCCCTTGTCCTGGAAGCATTAACATTGCACTCTCCTGTCTTGCTAGTGGCCATCCCCTTCTTCACATGGGATAGCTCAGCAGCGAGGAGGGAGAAGGAGAAGGGGGCAGCCACTAGCAGAGAGGGGAGAGTGCGAGATTGATGCTTCTGGGATGAAGGCCAGAAAACATCTGGGTCTCACCCAGCCTGTTTTCCTCTTGCAGCCATGTGTTCTGCCACTGCCCTTCCAGAGGCCTGTCTTGGGAGCAAGGGGGAATAAAGAGGCCAGCCGGCAGGCCGAAGGTTCACTTGCCTGCTTTGCTCTCCCAACTTCACTCTTGCATGTTTTGCTGCCTTTTCCCGCATGGCCCTTCCGATCTTTGAGACTGCAGCTAGGGCGATGGCAGGGAGGGAGGGGAAGGCGCAGGAGACAGTGGCATCAGAGCCCTCCCTGGCTCTTCCTCCAGGGTGGCAGCAGGTAGACTGATAATCATGGGAGCGAAGCACCCCTGAACTTGCCTTTGTGTGGCACAGCAGTCAGCCTTCATGGTGGTATATTTGTTGCCTCCTCCATGCCTGCTGCTCTTGCAGCATCTTGCACAGCACAGTAAAATTTAGCATGCTTCATAATGGGGGAGACCCAGCCCCACTTGCCTCTGGAATGGCAGTGGTGGTGGGAGCTCATTCTTGCTTCCTGGATGTCAGTCACTTTTCCTGCAGAGCCTGCAGGCCACCTGTATTGTGATGCCCCGTCTGCCAGCAGATCTTCTGCTCGCCCACCCAGAAACAGCACACCCCTGATCGCGGTATGGATATGAGGCCGGAGTCAGAGGGGAGGGCAAGCAGATGGCCCTCGAGAGAGTGCTGCACTAGGTCTCTGTGTGCTCTCAGGCCTCCTGCCCATCTCTGCTTCTGCGATGCAGAAGGAAAGCTGTAACACCCTCTCATAACACTTTTAGGGAGACTGCAGGATTGCCCCACCTCCCTGCCGGCCTTTGCTCTGGATGTCAGATTCCCACTCAGCACCAATTCAGGGGTTCCTTCCCCCCAGACAGAGAGATGGAGGAAGGGAGGGAGAAAAAGAGAGAGGGAGACAAGACACAAAAACACAGAGACACACACACAGAGAGACTTGTTGATTGTAAGCTCCTTAGGGCTGAGAATTGCTGCAAAACTGAGTTTCCTGAAGTGGACCACTAGACTCCTAAACAACTTAAAAAATGATCTAGTAAAAAGAAAAGTCAACCAAAAGAGCAACATGCAAACAAAAGCAAATAAAACACCCCCAGGAGCAAAACAAATTAAAGTTTAATTTGTGTGTATTGTTTAATGGACTGCTAAATTGGCAAAATGGATTGCTAAATTGGCCATACCCACCCAGTCACATGATCACCTAGCCATGCCCACCCAGCCGATCTGGACCCCCAACAGTCTGAGGGACCATGAATTGGTCCCTGTTCAAAAAGTTTCAGGACCCGTGCTGTAGAGGATCCAATTCACTTCCTCCATATAATAGCCTCCTTGTCTTTTTTTAAAATTTCAGATCTCCTTGTTATATGTCTTATGCTATCCTTCTCTCACACCCTGAATCTTAACCTTCCTATATTCATCCCTATATTTTTGAGATACACATTTGTTATGAATTTGATTTATTTGGTCATACCCACACTACCTAATTCCAAACTGACTCTGAAGAAGACAATAAAAATACTATGTATAAATACCCTGTTTCCCTGAAAATAAGACCTCCCAGGATAATAAGCCCAATTGGGCTTTTAAGCACATGCACTAAAATAAGTCCCTCCCAAAAATAAGCCCTCCCCAAAAATAAGCCCTCTCCAAAAATATTTAACTGCATGTGCAGCCTGTCCCTGCCATTTCCTCTGGTTAGGGTTAGGGAGACAGAGCTGGAAATCAGGTAAGATGGCAAGAGGAGCCCCGTCTTGCTCCACATGCCGCAAAATAATAAGACCTCCTCAAAAATAAGGACAAGAGCTTATTTCGGGGTTCAAAAAATATAAGACAGGGTCTTATTTTTTGGGAAACACAGTAAGGGGTAAAAAAAGGAAAACAAGGTTGTAAATCTGGCCAAGACCATCAACTTTTTGTTTTACAGCTGTAGAAAGTTAGCACCCACCCCTCTCCTAGAAGAATGAAATACTTTGAGAGATATTTAAAAGGGCAGAATATTATATTTCCCCTAAAAGAGAAATAAAAATCTTAAAGGAAACAGAAACTCAGAGCCACAGTTCCCTGCTTCCCAATCATATACTAAACTCAGGCCAGCTTTTAAAAATGCAGATTTGGTAATCCATTCAAGACAGGATATTTTGAACAAAGGCAGAATTAGGTAGAATGGTAGGATCAGCCCTCACTCAAGATCCAAACGAGGAAAGCCATTAAGACACAATAGAAATGGCCCAACACCCTTTCAGGACACAAGCCTTCTCATTACATCATCTCAGAGAGTCCAGGCTTCAATCAAACTTAATTCAGACAACCTAAAAATTAGCTATGACCACTGCATAGCTCCATGGGAGTCTGACAGCAGCCAATAGAATACATTTCTTGCACAGGCACAGAAAGCTCTAGGGCAATACCCAAGAGAGGGTATAAATACCTTTCTCTCTCTCAACTCCATGTGTTAGCTGCCCAAGACCTCAAACCCATGTGGTCCTGTCCCTTAATAAACTATCTTTCCAATTGGCCTCCATGTTTCCAGTGTCTTTCTCCCCACTTGGAACTGAATCAGATGAATTTTTCTTCCAATACAGCTTGTCCAGCATTCAGACCTCCTAAAGCTTTCCTCATTTTTCTTTATTCTTGAGGTTTTTTTTGTGAATTTTCGAATTTATTTATTGATTAGCCCTTGGGCCATATCAAAGTGCAGAGTTCCAGAAACAAATCATTACAAAAGTTTGGTAAAACAATTTAAATGAAATTGTAATAATGCACGATTAAAAATGCAATTAGAATAAAATACGATCTAAAATGAAATCGGAATAAAATCAATCATTTGAGATACAATTTAAATATGATTAAAATTATATTATAATGTCACCCCTGCATCTACCCAATCAGTCTTAAAACTACTATTAAAATTACATTATTAGATCAAATGGTCTTTCCTACAATCTACCACATTCTGCTGCACCAACTTTGTCCTTTTTTCCATCAACTTTACCGCAAATTTGGCAATCCATTTCACCAACTGCAAGTTAGAACTTAACAGAAAATGTTGCAAGAAGTGCTCCTTAGACTTAGGGGTGCTGGTATAAAAGATCCTGCCCAGTTGATGTTCCCTCAAATCTGAGTATAGGGGGCAATCAAAAATTACATGGGACGTTGTTTCAACTTCCCCCGTCCCACATAAACAGACTCTTTCTCTTACAGGGATACCCTTGTACCTACCCCAAAGCATGTTTGTTTGAAGTTGGTCTAATCTCAATTTAGTAAAAAATCTCCTTATGACGGGAAATAAAGGCATAGTTAAATATTTTTCTATTTTAAAAATTTGTTTATTGGCTGATAACCAGGGGCAAACTTTTACTGCTGTCACCTGTGCAATATCCGATTGGGCACTTATGTCCTTAAATCTCTGTGCAATCCAATTTCAGATCTGCCTATGATCGTACTGCTGCCAATTTAAAGGAATACCAGAGCTAGATATCTGCTTCAGAACTCTTGATAACCAGTTATTTTTATTACTTGAGATAATCTGCTCCATTAGCACTAATTTTGGTAACCTCCCTTCCTCCATCTTGATTATTCTTAACCAATAATAAACAGTCTTCAACAAGGCCCTAGTGCCAATCGCATGGACTCCCGTTTCTGCCCTTACTACACATGCTGGGGTTCCAGGGGACACTGCCAAAATTCTCCTCAGGAACTTATTTTGAGGAGTTTCCAGCCCAGGCAACTTAACCGACCCCCATATTTCTGCCCCATAGGTAAATATTGGTTCAATTTTCGCCTGGAAGACCTTTAGCACTGGGATTAATGAAGATGGAGTTTTCTCTAAAATAAGTTTGTTTAATTGAGCCATCCGAGCCATGGCCTTCTGAGCTCCGGCTTTTACCTGCTTATTCCATTTGCCATTTGTCTGAAATACTAGCCCTAAATAGGTAAATGACTGAACTTGTTCTATTCTTCTGTCATTTAAAACCCATCTCCTCATCTTTTGTTGCCTGCTAAATATCATTACCTTTGATTTCTCTATGTTAATTATCAAGCAATTTTTTATACAATATGCTGCCAACCTCCTGAGTGACCTTCGTAGCCCCACCTGTGAGGCCGACAGCAAAATTATAACATCGGCATATAACAAGCAATTGACCTGTCTTGTTCCTATACTAGGCCCATGGAGTGATGTATTTTCCAAACATTTTGGAAGGTCATTTAAATATAAGTTGAAAAGTGTTGGGGCTAAGATGCAACCTTGTCTAATACCCTTCTTTATTGGGATTGCATTTGTTACCGATCCTGTTCTATTCACTTGAACTCTTACTTGGGTTTCCGTGTATAACAATCTAATTAGATATAACAATTTCTTTTCAATTCCCATGGCCTCTAATTTATCCCATAAAATTTGTCTATCAATTGTGTCGAAGGCTGCCTTCAAGTCTATGAATGCCACATACAGTGGTTTTTTCCAAAACTTAAACTTTGTTATTAGGTGGTCCAGCACAAAACAATTATCCATAGTAGATCTTCCGCTCCTGAAACCTGACTGTTCTTCAGCTAAGATGTTATTTCTCATTATCCAGTACTCTAATTTATGAAGCAAATGCTTAGCATAAATTTTTGCTGAAATATCGATTAGACCAATTAATTGGAAATTATCTGGGTTATCTCTAGAGCCTTTTTTATGTAAGGGGATAATTATTGATGAACACCAACTGGCAGGAATTTGCCCTTTTATCTCTTGATAAAAGTAGAGACCTGCCAGGACAGGCGCCCACCAGACTATGTTATCTTTAAATAACGATGCCGGGAGCGCATCCTGTCCTGGAGCTTTGTTTGTCTTCAGGGAGGAGATTAAACTCCTCACCTCCTTGATTGACATTTCTTCCCACTGGGTTAGGGCTTCATATTCCTGTATCAAGCTCGGAGAGGATATAGCCTCATCAGAGCTTTCCGCTACTGCTGGAGTGGCCAAATGCTTCTCACAACTTTCTGCACTAATGTTTGGGTCACTTATTGGTTTTCTATCTCTAATAATTTTTGAGACCTCCAACCAGAATAGTGTGGGTGAAGCCAGCTTTGCTGCCTGTTCTAGGCCAGCCCATAAATTGTCAATATAGGAGGCCTTTTTTCTCTTCAGTAGCTGCTTATATTTCTGCCTTATGGTAATATACTCCTTCTGTAATTCCATGTTTGGGCTGATTAAGTATCTCCTAAGTGATTTCCTAAGATGTTTTTTCTTTTCCTTACAGTCGTTATCAAACCATGTTGATTAACTAGAATCAGACTGGCCCATTGGCTTGGTAGTCATGGAAAAAATGCTTCAATTTATTGCATATTTCTGCAAAATATACTATAAGCTCTTGTTCACCTGTACTATTTGAGCACATATGCGCTAAGGCTTCCAGACATGGTGAATTCCTGAATTCATTCACTGCTTTGCTATCAACCCTCTTCCATGTTAGTCTTCTCTCATGGGCTATTTCTAAGTTGAAGCCTATTTGTTGAATTGTTTGATTCCTTTTCCTTAAATCGGAAGGGATTGCCAGGGACGACTCAATCGGAAGATGATCACTTTCTGGCTTTGGTAACGTCAAGACTGAAGTTGCCCCTGATACTAAGCTGTGAGAAACACAAAAATTATCAATAGAACTACATGCCTTAGGGCCAAAAAAAGGTATGGGGTACTTTCTAACCTCTGAATACTGGCCTACAATTTGAAGGTTACAGTTGTATACCATTGTTAGAAATTTCCCCCCATCTTTGTTCTTTTTCCTATCTTGGGAGACCCACGATTGTTGGTTATGTAAATATCCATCTGGAATTGTACCATTTTCAATAAAAGGTTCCAGCGAGGGACCCACACGCGCGTTAAAGTCTCCTGCCAAAATTAGAGGTGTTTTTATAAATTTTTTACGTATATCTAATATTTTTACCTCTAGAGCCTCCCACAAATCGCCCATTGCTGGATTAACATACACATTTACAAATACCATTGACTTCTCTTCATATGCCAAATGGATTACTTGAAAAAATAAAGGACCGGAATCCAAGCATATCTCATTTCCCCTCCATCCTAGTTCGGCTTTTACCAAGATGCCCAATCCTCCTGAGGCTCTTCCCTTGTTAGCTACTCTCTTTGCTGGCAGCTGCCAAATATTAAACCCGGGGAACTCAATGGGGGTCTCATCGCTGCTAACCCAAGTCTCCTGCAAGGCAATTAGATGGTACCTGTTTAAAATTTAATACAGTCGTCTGTGCACCAACTTCCTCTCCATCCTGCCACATTCCAAGAAAGGAAGTGTACTCTTGAAAGAAGTGATTGCTCACTATTTCCTAGTCAGACTTCTTGAATAATCTCTCCCACCCGTCCTCCCTCATTTCCCCTCCACACCCATTTAATCGCCTGAGCTCCATAGAAGTCTGTTTGGGCATCATTGCACTGCCTGTTACTTTCGGGCTTGCAGGTCCATGGGCTCTATTAATCTCTGCCTCCAAGATAAATGATTTTACATGAGGCACCGCATTTATGTTGTTTCTTGGTATCATCTTTGCCACTAAGGGAGACTGGGGGATTCCTTCCTGGGTGCCTTCCATCTCCGATGTGTGTCCCACAACACTTTGCATTATCAAATCTGCTGTCTCTGGCACTTTGTGCTGTATAGACGTGGGCATCAGGCTTCCTGGGCTTATAGGCTGCTGACTCTCCGGAATTGCGTCATGCCTTGAAGGGGATAGAACAATCGATGCCAAAGGAATGGCAGAGGAAATGGTCTGCTTCAGCAGCTTCCTCGTCTCTTTAAGTTTTTTAAGTACTTCTTGCTGCTCTGTTAGTGAAAGTGAGGAAAAAGTTTCCAAACAGGCAGAATCGAATGTCTCATCTTGCACCAAGCCAATTGAAGGAAGTTTCACATCAGTTGGATCCAAAACCCTAACCGACATTTCTTCTGTAACACTAAATCTCCTCCCTGCCTCGGCCAGCCTGCTTTCCCTATTCAGTCCACTTTCCCAAACAGCTGTCCCATGCACTGCCACGCTCTCCCTACGGACAGTTTTTTTTTGTGTCTGTGCTTTCATTGTCCTACTTCTCAGGATCTACCATCCATCTCATGTTAGGGTTAGGGTTTTGGGTCATGATAAATTATCTAGCTTTCATTTCATCAAACACTCCAAACTTTTCTTAATTATCTTGAATTTCAGCATTTCAGTGTGGTTGCTTTTTCACAAAGTGCCTAACACCTTTGACAGTTATCCTACTAGATTCCCTAGGATTTAAAAGGTAATTCTGGCTTTGTCATATTAGGAATTTTTTTTCACTGCCCATATTATGTGCACTGAAATAGACACAGTAGAAATTAGGCATATCACTATTTACGGCTCTCCATTTTGCCATATTCTGAGTATCCTGTTTCCTCTTCCATTACTATATGAGTACTGTACTTTTCTGCTCATGTTTGTGCCTTTGCCTGTCTCCTCTTCTGATTTACCTTATAGTTTTCTGGATATGGTTCACAAGGATCTTCCCTAATATATTTCCCCCTCTCCTTGTACAATGGACTCTGTCCATTTGTCATATGAGCCAAGCTCTAGGATCCCAATTTTTCTGGGTGATACCAAATCAATTGTTCACTTATTCTTAGCCAATTAAAGGATAAAGAATTTGGTTTTGTACTTTGCATATATTGTTGCTTGATTTGTTTTTCATTTGAAGAATTAGCAAAAAATGAACTCTTTACAAGAAGCAAAATTATTTTGAAATAATTGTTGCTCTGATTTTTACCATTTAGGTGCATCAGAATGTAAAATTTAGTTATAGTGCACAATATATGTGTGCTACATATTTTTTTGCATGCTTAGTATTGATAATTCTGTGTGATATGAACGTTTAATCAATATATGTAGATGTGTATGTAGTTTGATGACACAATTTAAAATTCTTGAATTTGGATGATGGATTTCTTTCTCCATACTATTTAACCAAAGGCTTGCCACAAGGAGGAGCTAAAGTATTGGACTGAATTTTTCTTATAGAGAAATTAGTAGAGATTTTTTTCTCCATCTGGAAGAAGAAATCTGCTAAATTTATGAAGTAATAAAGTGCTAGTGTTTGGGGATAATATGTTCAGTGAGTCTGTTAATTTTGGATTAAAAACACATTTTCTGTTTAGAATGTTGCTTATTTGTCACTAAGATTATGATACACCTATAATGTAGCAGTGCTTTAAAAATAGGACGCCTATATTCCTCAACTGAGACAAGCATTCCTGTTTGGGGTTATCAGACTTCACTAGGCACAAAAAAAAAAAACCCTCACAGCCCACAGGTCAGATGTGTATGAGCTGGCCCCGCCCCCACCCAGTTTAGTGAAGGGAGAAAAAGTCCTGATACATCATATGACCCCGCCATGACGATGTGAATTTGACACTCCTGCTCTAGAAACTCAGTCCTGCATCCAATAATGAGCATCACAAACTAGATTGATTATTTAATTACAAATAAGAAATACATCTTATACACACAGGTAATCACAGATATTTACCATATTAGACTCAACTCCCTTTCCATTCAATGAACATCTTAGCTATGTCTTCCCCTGGCACTGAAAGTCTTGATTAATGTAACGATTTTGTTTGGTCTGACAGTAAACGACTTCCACCTTGCAGTTTCAATACTTACAGCAACCACTTTTTAAATATTACTGTTATGTCTTCCCTTTCCATCCAAGAGCATAAACTAACATGTCCTTTTTAAAAAAAATCATCATCTAGCTCTGAAGACAATTTCACCTGGGAGATAGTTGTTACACATGATCACCTAGCATACTTTATGATTGAGGATTTAAATTGGAATCTCTATAATTTCAGTAAGGCATTCTAATAATTACATCTTAACTCTTGGAGATATGAGGACAAGGGGATTATTTGATTGATTTTGACAAATTTGTATCATTCATTGTTTAAAAAGTAAAATTATTAACATTTAATGGCCAAGTTGAAAAAAAAATTCAGGCCAAAACTGACATCAAGATGGAAAAGCAGTATTACTGAAGAGGGAAAAACAATGGTTAAGGGTTGCGGTGATCACTCAAAAAGAGAGAAGTATTGCTCTGAAGATCTGGCACTTCTTATCATTAAACTTTAACCTGCAACCTATCTTTCCAGAACAAATCCAATAGACCCTTCTCCTTCCATTATTGGAACTGATTGTTTCTTAATTTATATAACACCTCTGCTGTGAAACTTTAAAAATATTGGCTGCTATAATATTAGGCAATGTTATATTGCTATCATCTATAAATATATGACATTTATTTTTCAGACAGAAATGCATTGGCTTGCTTGCACGAGGCCAAATTCTGTTTAAGTAATTTCATGACTGTAATTATGCAATAGATTTACTTCACTTGCATAATGATCCTAATACACTAATAAAACAATTTATATCTGTCTCAATTTACTGTATATTCTTTGCATAATGATGTCATCCTGTAAATAACTAACTGACTCAAATGATGCAATTTGTGTAATTTGCATTGCCATAATGATATCCTCTTTGATGTATTGACTTTCTAGACTTTGGAGAATATAACAGATTCCCCTGTGAGTCTGTTAAAATGAGTTTCACTATAGTGACAAGTATCAGAGCATTCAGTGAAATAAAAATAACACTGTTTTGTATATCTTACTGAGAAACAATAAGAGATCTTTTTATAGCTGGTCAACAGAGTTGATGTCTAATGGTTCAAGGAGACAAAATATTATGCTGTTGCTGAATTGATAATTGTAATAGCTGGTTTCAGGCTCATATTCACTGAGGAAAAAAACCAAGATTTTAAAAAAATCAAGTGGACAAGAAAGAAATAATGCTATTCATAGTTATGAAAATGATGAGAAAGCAGCACTATGATGAGTCTTTACATCCTTCACAGGTCTATAAAACAGAGAGAGAGAGAGAGAGAGAGAGAGAGAGAGAGAGAGAGAGAGAGAGAGAGAGAGAGGAAGGAAGGAAGGAAGAAAGGAAGGAAGGAGATGAAAGAAAAGTAAGATAAGAACAGGCATGATTTTACTTAGCAATCGCTTTGCTTATCTAACAAGTTGCTGGTTCCAATTGTGATTTTCAAATGAGGATTACCTATACTTCTTTTCTCTGAAAATGTATATATTATAAATATATATAAAATCTCTAAGATATCTGGAAGAAATATTATAGGTAAGAACTTCATCATCATATAAACATACAAAATACTAAATTCAAATAGGATCATAATATTCTTTTTATCACTATAGTAATAAGTGCCTCTAATTATTATATACTGTCAGCCTTCATCAGCTATTTTTTTCCTAGTTACTTATTTTTGTTAAAATGTTTTTGTTCTAGCTTCCTAAAGGTAGTACAACACCAGAATAGCAACAATGATCTGTACATCAGCAACATTGAGATGCCTGAAAAATGGAATTCAGCCTTGTTGCTCACTTTCCTCAAAAAAGGCTTTCATACGCACTCCCATTTAAACAAAAACACTATCAGTAAAAACCTTGACTGCAACTTTATAATTCCAGCAAAAATCATTAGGAAAGTGAACTTAGTATTTTAAAAAATTAAAAATTAAAAATTGCAATTTGCTGACTAAACAAAAGTCAGCATAATTCTGATTTGGCAAAGCAATAGGCTCCTCAAAGAGGAAGCCTTTCATTTATTCCACATATTTTATGAAATGAATGCTACAAGATGGAGAGGAATAAGGAGGGCCTGCCTATGAATATCTAAGATGGCAATAATTACCTAGCTTAATTATGCTAACTTATTTTGGAATTCTGTTTGTTGCTTTCCCTAGACAAATTCCTTGTATATCCAATCACACTTGGCAATAAAGAATTCTCTTCTTCTCTTCTCTTCTCTTCTCCTCTTCTCTTCTCTTCTCTTCTCTCCTCTTCTCTTCTCTTCTCTTCTCTTCTCTTCTCTTCTCTTCTCTTTCTCACTCTACTCTACTCTACTCTTATTCTATTCTATTCTATTCTATTCTATTCTATTCTATTCTATTCTATTCTATTCTATTCTATTCTATTCCATTCCATTCCATTCCATTCCATTCCATTCCATTCCATTCCATTCCATTCCATTCCATTCCATTCCATTGCTATATTAATGTCTCTTCTTAGAAAAAAAAAAAGAATTCGAGTTGGCAGTTTGATCAGATGAAGGAAATTAGAAGTTCAGAAAGGAATTAGTGCTGTTTAGCAGAGTTCTTTATGATGAAAAATTGAATAATTTGGTGTAGGTCAGTAGGTTAAGGATCACGGTGCCAGGCTGTAGCAGCACACTGCCGGCTTGTGCTCTGTGGGTCTTTCCAGTTTACCTCATTATTGGCTCGGAATTGAATGAGATAATCTCACCTAGAGAAGATGGCAACTTGGGAGGGGGGTGAATAACTTCTATTATTATTATTATTATTATTATTATTATTATTATTATTATTATTATCATTATCATTATCATTATCATTATCATTATTTATTGAATTTGTATACCGCCCTACTCCCGAAGGACTCAGGGCAGTGAACAGCCAGATAAAAGACATAATACAAATGTTAAAAAGCATTAAAATACAATTAAATAATTTGGCCCGGAAAACGAAGTTTAAAACACCCCAAATTCTTAAGACAAATTTAAAATTTAAATTTTTTTAAAAGTTTAAAAGTTTAAAGAGAGGTTAGGCCAGGCCGGCCTGCTGAAAAAGAAATGTTTTGATGGCATGGCGAAAAGCGCGCAGGTCCGGGATCCTCCGTATCTCCGGGGGGAGCTCGTTCCAGATGGCGGGTGCCCCCACAGAGAAGGCTCTCCCCCTGGGGGCCGCCAGTCAACATTGTTTGGCCGACGGCACCCTGAGGAGCCCCTCTCTATGGGAGTGTACTGGTCGGTGAGAGGCCACTGGTGGCAGAAGGTGGTCTCATAAATACCCCGGTCCTAAGCCATGGAGCACTCTAAAGGTGGTAACCAAAACCTTGAAGCGCACCCGGAAGACCACCGGGAGCCAGTGCAGCTTGCGCTGGAGGGGGGTCACATGGGAGCGCCCCGTCACTCCCATAACCACCTGCGCGGCCGCATTCTGGACCAGCTGGAGCCTCCGGGTGCTCCTCAAGGGGAGCCCCATGTAGAGAGCATTGCAGTAGTCCAGGCGGGACTACTACTACTACTACTACTATCCAATCAGAATACTGTTACTGTGCTACCTTTTATCTTCTTGTGTAATACTGTATAAAAATAAAGTTCTCTACGAAGTCGAGAGAGACATCTTAGAGACATCTTGGAGACATCTTGAAACAGAGCAAAAACCTGGACCTGTGATTTACAACAATTTGGGATACAGCATTATTAAAAGCATAAAGCATACAAGATCATTGGGTTCATAGTTCAATATTGTATTATCAAATGCATCCATTGGAGGACAGTAGAATGCAGGGAATCAGTAGTGGTTAGGTTTATAAATAAATTTGAGGAATATTTCTTTGCTTCTTGCTTATCATGACCAATTATTTAGTTGAAATCGTTACAAATATTGTATACTATTATAATCTGTGTCCAGTTTCCCCTAATTTTCCAAATTTGATTTGACAATCTTAACTGGCTAGACATTTTACAAAGCTATTAAGGTTCACTCAGCCTTCCATCCTTCTGAGGTGGGTAAAATGAGACCCAGATTGTTGGGGGCAATACATTTAGAGAGGGGTGGAAAGCACTGTGAAGAGATATATAAATCTAAGTGCTATTGCTATTAAACAGATAATTTGTTTTACTTGTTACTATTATATAATTTGTTCTTCAATGTAGAATTTAAATAATAATCCATCTACACTATCCCCCAAGGATCCTCCCCAAAGATTTACAAGTCATTCTTATGATTCTACTTTTGTAATTGGGTTTTGTGACTGGGTCATATTAAGCATTTATGTAAATAGTTTTATCAACTCTTATCATTCATCTTTTTGGTAGAAGTTTAAAGTGGGTATTTATTACCTAATAATTGGACCCTGAAGTTTATATAGAAGATGTTTCTACTTTAACTCTGTGATCAGTTCTAGCTGTATTCAAATTGTTAATCTAAGGACAGATATCACCCTTCCTTGATGTGGCCAAAAATTGATGGTTTTGCTTCCAAATTTAAGTAGCACATTTCTGTGCCACAAGAATGAAGTTGGGCTGTATGGGCTGCAGAAACAACAGCTGCTCCCAGGATAGGTTATAGATGGAAAGACTGAGTAATTCAAACCTTAGGTAATTAAGAGGTAAGGTAAGAGAGCCAGTTTGGTCTAATGGTTAAGACACAAGCTAGAAAGTGGGAGACTATGAATTCCAGTTTTGCCTTAGCTCTGAAAGCTGGCTGGGTGATCTTGGGCCAGTCATTCTGTCTCAGCCGAACTCAACTTATAGGGTTGTTGTTGTGGGGACAATAGAAGGAAAGTTATGTTCAATATGTTCACTGCCTTGAGTTATTTGCAAAAATATTAAAGGTAGGATACAAATAAATAAAATTAAGTGTATTCTGTTTGAATTGTCCCTAGAAGAAAACTGGGAAAGAGTGGGAAAGTTATATAGGAATGACACCACATCCTCTCCTAAGTACCTGCTGATTAATATGGTTCATACTACATTTTTGTCAAATTGAAGCGTTCAAAGACTCAAAGTGTTGCTATCATTTAGAGCATTCCACATTAGCCAAGTTTAATGTAAATTGTTAATACTTATCTATGTAATTTAGTCAAGATATTATCAACTTACTATAGCTGATTAATCAGTTAATTGAAAGCAAATTAACTTTCTGAAACCATGCCAGTCTGCAAAGATGATATCATCCCAATTATGAAAAATTATGCTATTCTACTCAGGGCCAAACTAAATGAATAGAAGTCAAAATCAATTTTTTTTGTATGGCATTGTGATAGAATGTTATACAAATTCCCAGGAGGAAAAGAATGCTTTCCAGAGGAACAAAAGACAGTCTAGTTTGATGGGTGAAAGAAGCATCTCCATAATCGTTCCCAGAATATATGTTTTATGACCAAGTAATCTTCTTTAGTTGGCAATATTTTTGTTTATTGATGGAGAACAATAAAGAAAACTGCTTAAAAGAGTCTCAACATGTCTTTCTTGATTTCTCTAGGAATAGAAACATAAAACAGACAGATTTTCAATATATAATATGTACTGAAACCAGTTCCTGTGTGATTAAATGAAAATACCGTATTTCCCCAAAAATATGATCTACCCCAAAAGTAAATCCTAGCTTAATTTTTACATGTGTGCCCAATACAAGGCCTACCCCCAAATTAAGCCATAATTAAGATCCACCCAGAAAGCCATCTGCAGCCAATAATAGAGCTCAATCTTTTATTGGCTACAGATGCCTTCTGTAAAGTCCTCTGCAGCCAATAACAGAGCTCCGGATTGATCCAGAGCTCTGTTATCGGCTGAGGAGGGCTTTCTGCAAGGCTCTGATGATGAAACGGAAGCCAGGGGGTGCTGCATGCATCAATCTGGAGCCCATTTCTCAGCTGCAGAGGGCTATCTGGAAGGCTCTGAGGGTGAAACAGAGGCCGGGGATGATGCTTGCAAGCAGCAGCAAGCGGCCACAGAAGAAGTGGGCCAGCAGCAGGTTCCTGCTGGGCAGGGCTGTCACTGCTGCCACCACAAGGTGAGTCAGTAATTAGCCCCCCCCAAAAGAAGCCCTAGCCATTTTTTCAGGGGTCAAAAGAAAATAAGGAGGGGTCTTATTTTCGGGGAAACACAGTACTAATATCTATATATCTGATGTATACAAACTATGTCATTAGTTGTATAGTAGTTCATTTAATTACATTGACCCATACAATATCAACAATAATATTTCAGTCACAAATTCTTTGATTGAAATAGTTTATATCCTTATTAAGAGACCACTTGCTGGCACCAAAGACGAAGGAAGATGAAGCATTATATCGACAAAGGAAGATGAAGCATTATACTGTGTTTTCCTGATAATAAGATCTCCCCCGAAAATAAGACCTCCCCAGAAAATAAACCTTTCCCCAAAAATATTTAAACGCATGTGCAGCTGATCTAGTTAGGGTTAGGGAGACAGAGCTGGAAATCAGGTAAGATGGCAATAGGAGCACTGTCTTGTTCCATGCACCACAAAATAATAAAACCTCCCTGAAAATAAGGCCAAGTGCTTATTTCAGAGTTCAAAAAAATATAAGACAGGGTCTTATTTTCAGGGAAACATGGTAATAACATGGCATATTGTACAATTCTTCTCATAATGAACCTTCTTTATAAATATCCCATATACTGGACCAGAAGGATGTATTTTTCTATAATGATTCACATTCGAGCCAAAGACCATCGGATAAGGCAAGACAATTAGGGAGGACAAGGCAGATGAAAGTACTTAATGTTTATATCATGTTCATGTTTATATCACAGGATTCCCCCTCCCCCCAACAATTTCTTCAGAAACAGGATTTTAAGAAAGAACTGAAGAATCAGCTAGCCTAGCTGAAAATATTCAGTTATCCTCTTCTTACCATAACAATTCTTACCCATTTTTGGAATTCAGTAAACTATTGTCATAGCACAAATAAACAGAGATTGAAATTATTGTACTTAATTCTTTATTTAGAAGAATATCATATCTGAATTGCTTCTCAAGTCAAAAGTATATTTATGGCACTTAAGGTTTTATTTAAGGTAACACTAATAATAAGAAACACATTCCCTTGGCAAAAAAAAAAAGTTCAGTATAGTATTTTGGATACTAATTACATAATTCTATAGCAATAAACACTGGATTTTTAATAAGTTTTTTTTCTTTCTTTCCTGACGGAGCTTTATAAAATTGTCAAAGTAGATAATACAAATTATTCAGTTAAATAATATATCCTTTGCCTTGGAATATACTTCCAAACAGTTAAAATGACAGCTCTCTATTTGGCCTGTCTGAAATAGCTACTGCTCCAATTTATTTAGCTCATGTATAGATAAATACTTAAACATACAAATTGGTATATTAATCCTAAAAAAAAAATCGGTGTTCTGTAATATGTCTCACAATTAAGATAATTGGGACCTCTCCTGATCTGTGTAATTGATCTGGACATAAGATGGTAGTTTTGTAAATCATACCAATGAGCGTCATGCCAAAATAAATCAGTATTGCAATAGAATATAGAGTGTGAAATGTATACTTTACATTGTAATCCTGCTCATGAATGAACACTGAGAAGACCTGCATAAGTCTGTATTCTATTAATGCTGATTGGGATTATTTATACATATAATGTGTTCTACATTTTAATTATTATTTGCTTTACATGCTCATTTAAATCAAAGTGCAGAATATACAACCTCTGTAAGATTGGTTAGAACTGTAGCAAAACAGACCTTTTTTTTTTTAATGAAGTTTTATTGAATAAAGAATATATTACATTTCAAACTCTACGGTTCAGCAACGTGTAGTCATCTTATATATTTACAAATATGGAATCTAATCAATTATCTAAGTATTATACAATTTATACTTGAATTTTGTAAGATTGAATACAACAATAATATATAGATTTAACTAGTAATTATACATTGTCCTAATAAAAGTTAACTTTTGCATTTATTTTTCAACCACCTATACCACAGATCCCAAATCGTGTAGAATTCTGAGTCTTCCTTTCCGTTTAACACATACATTAATCTGCACATTTCTGCACAGTCCAATACTTTATTGACTACTTGTTCCTCAATTGGACATCCTTTCTCTTTCCAGCAACTGGCATAGGAGAGTCTAGCAGCTGTGACAATATGAATAATCAGATATTTCTTTTCCTTAACAAATTTTCGTTTTAGCACTCCCAGGAGATAGATTTCAGGCAGAAAGTTAATATCCTCATTTAATATTTCTTGGATCCATTTTTGTATTTTTTTCCAGAATTTCCTTGCTTCCGGACACGTCCACCACATGTGGTAGAAGGTACCTTGATGGTGGCCACATTTCCAACACTTGGGGCTTGCATTTGGATAGATCTTTGCAATTCTAGATGGTGCTAAATGCCATCTATACAACATTTTGTACTGATTCTCCTTATAGCTTATTGCTCTTGTCAATTTAAGATTGCTGTTCCATATTTCTTCCCAATCATCCAAGTTTATCTTTGATTCGATATTTTTCCCCCAAGCGATCATTTGGTCTTTAAGTATTTCTCCTTCTCTATCATATTCGAGCAGGTAGGAGTATAATTTAGCTAATAGTTTATTCTCATTGCCCAACCATATCTTATCAAAGCTATTTGTACCCGCTTCTATTCCCTCTTCCTGTTTATCTTTCCTATATCGGGATTTTATCTGTAAATAGGGCCACCAATCTATATGAATCCCTTGCTCTTTCAATATCTCATTAGATTTAAGGTTACTACTGTTATCTAGAATGTCTTGGTATGTGAACATTTTTTCTCGGCTTATTGTGTTTGGGTAGATCATTGCCTCCATTGTAGAGATCCATTTTGGGATTTTAAAGTAATGTTTACACCTAATTTCTTTCCATGTCTTCATTAATGTATCTCTAATTTTGTGTTGGTAGAAACATATCCCTGCCCCCTTTCCTTTATCCCAAAGGTAGGCATGCCAGCCTCTTAGCAGATCATGCCCTTCCAATTGTAGAATTCTTTTATTTCTTTTTTTTTAAAATGTTTTATTGTAAGAAATTATAATAATACAATTTTATCCATCCAGTTACATAGTATGGAAAAAGAAATAAATACAAATTGTACATATTATACATAAGTAGATAATCTTTGCAAACCAGTTACATGGTAAAAAACAAAAAAAAAATTGTTCACATATCATTTTTAGCATATGTATATGTGATGATCTTTGACAATAAATTAGTAAATACATAAATTATATCTTTTGCTTACCCATGTAACCTTTCCTTGCCTTATTATATTTCCTACCATCCACAGTACCTCTTCTCTTACTATTTCATTTTTCTATTTCTTGTACTTGCTCTGGCCTCTTTCCTTTTTATTTCAATTTCCTCTTCTCTAACCACCCGTACCACTTATCCCATACGCTGTAATAATCCGAATCTTCTCTGTCATTAATTTCTAATGTTAATTTATTCATCTCGGCACATTCCATTATTTTGCCGATTACTTGTCCCTTAGTTGGTATATTTTTCTCTTTCCATTGTTGAGCGAAAGCGATTCTTGCTGCTGTTATTATATGCACTGCCAAGTATTTCTTCTTTTTTGCCATTTCCGTCTTCAGGATTCCCAGGAGAAGTGTTTTAGGGTCTAATTCAAAGGTTTCACCTATTATTTCTGAAAGCCAATTGCAAATCACCTTCCAATATTTTTTTGCTTGAGAGCAGGTCCACCAGCAGTGGTAAAAGGTACCTTGCTGGTGTCCGCACTTCCAACACTTTGGGTTTGAGTTAGGGTAAATTTTGGCGATCCTAGCTGGTGCTAGGTGCCACCTATAAATCATCTTATACTGGTTCTCCTTGTAAGTAGTTGCCTTGGTAAGTTTTATATTGTTGTTCCATATTTGATCCCATTCTTCCAAATTTATGTTTTTCCCAATATTTTTGGCCCATGCTAGCATTGGGCCTTTAACCACTTCTTCCATCAGGTCATATTCTACTAAATAGTTGTATATTTTAGCTAATAATTTATTATCTGTACCCATCCAAATTTTATCAAAATCTTTGCATCCCATTTCTATACCGTATTGTTCTTTATCTTTTTTGTATCTTGATTTTATCTGTGCGTATGTCCACCATTCAACAAAAGTGCCCTGTTCTTTTAATTGTTCTAATGTTTTGAGGTTCCCTGCCTCATCTAGGATTTCTTTATATTTTACAGTTTTACCATGGTCCAGGACATTTGGGTAAATTATCGCCTCCATGGTTGAAAGCCAGCTGGGAATTTTAGTGTAGTGTTTTCGTCTTATTTCTTCCCACGTTGACTTCATTATGTCCCTCAATTTATGTTTGTTGAAATGTGTTTTGGTTTTTTTCCCCGTTTCCCATAAATAGGCATGCCAAGCCATCTGGAGATCATGCCCTTCTAGCGTTAGAATTCTTTTGTTCGCTAACGTCGCCCATTCTTTTAACCAAACAAGAATTGCTGCTTTGTGATATGTTTCCCATATTGGTAATCCAAGCCCTCCTCTATTTTTTTTATCTTGTAAGCTCCTAATTGCTATTCTTGGTTTTTTTCCTCCCCAAATAAACTTCCTAATAGTAGTATTGAGTTCACTAAAAAATTTTTTATCAAATTTAATTGGCGCTGTTTGGAACAGGTACAACAATTTGGGTAAGATGCTCATTTTAATTGTCGCTATCCTCCCAAGGAGGGAAATTTGTAGCTTCCCCCACTTCTCTAAATCTTGTTTTATACTTTTTACCAAGGGGACATAATTGTCCTCTTTGAGGGCCAGGTACTTTGTTGAGATCCATACTCCCAAATATTTAACTTTTTTCACAATTTGGATTCCCATAGATTCCTCCAGGGCTTCTTTCTGGTTTTTCGTCATATTTTTGGTGAGCATTTTGGTTTTAGATTTATTTAATTTGAGTCCTGCTACTTCTCCATATTTATCGAGTGTTTCCAATATTTGTATGCCTGTTTCTACCGGTTCTTCCATAATTAGGACAACGTCGTCCGCAAATGCTTGAACTTTATATGTTTCCTTCCTGATTTTAAGCCCTTTGATTTGATCGTTCTCCCTAATCTTCTTCAATAACACTTCTAATGCCAATATGTACAAAAGTGGTGACATTGGGCATCCCTGTCTTACTCCTTTACTGATCTGAAATGTTTTGGTAAGTTCACCGTTTACTAAAATATTGGCCCTTTGCTTCTCATAAATCGTATTTATTGTATTTGTAAAATTTTGTCCAAATCCCATTATGTTCAGTTGTTGCTTTATAAACTCCCAGTTCAAATTGTCGAAGGCCTTCTGTGCGTCTAAAAAAAAAAAAATTCTTTTATTTCTTAATGTGGCCCACTCTCGTAGCCATACTAAATTGGCAGCTCTGTGATATATCTCCCAAACTGGGAGCCCAAATCCACCTTTACTTCTTTTTTCCTGCAAAGAACGTAACGCAATTCCCGGCTTTTTCCCTCCCCAAATGAATTTCCTTACTATCATGTTTAGATCCGAAAAAAATTTTTTGTCAATGCTAACTGGTGTGGTTTGAAACAAATATATTAATTTGGGGAGAATGCTCATCTTAATGGTGGCTATCCTATCTGGAAACGATATTTGTAACTTCCCCCAACAGTCCAAATCTTGCTTGATCTTTGTCAGTAATGGTGTATAATTATCCTCCTTCAAGGTTGAGCATCTAACGGTAATCCATATCCCTAAATATTTTATCCCTTTAACTGTTTGGATGCCCAAATTTTCTGTTAATATTTCCTGTTCTCTTTTCGGGATATTTTTTGTTAACATTTTAGTTTTTGTCATATTTAATTTAAATCCAGATAGCTTCTGGTTATCTGGGAAGCTAGCAAAACAGACCTTCATTACTGGTAAAGAAGAAGCAAACTATTATTTCTAACAGCCTTGCTAGAGCTGCAGGGAATGGCAACATTATCCCTTTATTTATTTGCAGTTTTATATTCTTATTTTCCTTGAGAAATTGATACAAGATAGTCATCCTTTTTTATTTCGGCCTGAAGCTTGTGAAGTATGTTAGAGACAATGGCTGGTCCAAATTCATCTAGTGAGTTTTTATGGCTGAGAATAGATTTAGGTTCTGCTTCCCTATTCTAATCCAACATTTTAATCATGAGACTGCCCTCATTTTAAAACCTTTTTAAAGGGTAATTACTCCCTTTGCTGCTATGAAATGTACAGGAGAATTTGAATAAAAAAATTGAAAAAATTACTACCTCTGAATAAGCATAGTATGAATTTAATGTGAACGTAATTCTGCTCTGGCTTATTTGATTTAAATACAGTAATTTTAAATATTTATTTAAAAAAGCCCCAAAATAGCTAAGAAACAAGAGTTTGACTCAGTGGTGAAATTTGAACCAGTTTGCTACTGGTTCGCTGGCTTTGCATGAGCAGTGTGCGCCAAATGCGTGCTGCGTGGACATGCACAGTGCGTGCCAAATGCACACTGCATGCAAATGTGTGCTGCGCATGCGCATACACAGTGCATGCCAAAAAGAGGCTTGGAAAGGTAGTAGAACAGTGGAGGGGGGGAGAATCAGCTGTGCTGCACGATTTAGCTTTGCTAGAAAGCAGGGTTTCCTGCTTTCTAGCAAAGCCAAACCCTGCGGCACAGCTGATCATCGGAAATACCAGTTCGGAGCAACCAATAGCTTTTTTAAACTACCAATTCAAATGAACTGGTAGCTAACTACTGGTTCGATTGAACTGGTAGCTTTTTAAACTACCGGTTCAACCAAAACAGTAGCTTTTTTTTAGTACCTGTTTGCCTGAACTAGTAGTTTTTATTACTACTGGTTCGCCCGAATTGGAGTGAATTGGAAACCCTTGGTTTGACTGTTTGATACTGGTGTACTGAACGTTTTCTAATCATAATGTTACAGAAGGGATTCTCTTTTTTAAAAAAGCCTCATTGTTTACAGTAATTACATTAAAAAAGCATATAGAAAACATCAGATTGAAATAATTTAACAAGCTTTTGATATTATGGACTACTATTTATTTCACATGCAGAATATGTTCAGTAAAGTTAACCATATTTTCCTATATTAGTGAGAATAGTTTATTTTAAGGTCTTTTTGTATTAAAATTAAACTACTACCTTGCAATATAATTCTACTAGAATGAATATATTTAAGTAAGATAATAAAATGATAGAGTTGGTTAACAAACAAGTCAGACACACTCTGTAAAATTATCTCTTACGATACTATGATCTAGTCTTATATATATATTTTAATGTGTGCTGTTAGCAGTACAAAAAATAAGATCTTTTTGGGTGATCTCTCATGGATTTAGCTGCATTAAAACGTAAGTGAAGTTTCTTATTAATTTAAGATAAATTAAAGTCTTTGTTTTCGAAAATAAAAAGGGTTATGTTTAAAGCCAAAACAGGTACAGGGGGAAAAAAAAGCAACTAAAAATGATTAGAAGGCTGAACTGCTTTCCAAATAAAGACCAAAATGGAATGATTTTTAGCTTAGCAAATTACGGTATCCACTGAATCTAAATTGGGGGTATTCAAAACCAATAAAATAAAATGCTTCTGTAAACTACATATGGGTAAATGACATTAGGGATAAATAGAATATAGTTCCTGAATTAGGCTTCGTTCTCTAGGCATTGACTAAATTCCAGTGGTGGGTTATCTTATGTATATAGAACAGAAAAGAACAGAATAGAATAACAGAGTTGGAAGGGACCTTGGAAATCTTCTAGTCCAACACCCTGCTTAGGCAGAAACCCTATACCAGTGATGGCTAGCCTTTTACGTCACCGCGTGCCAGCCTGTGTGCTGGAAATGGCACGCGAAACCATCCCGCCTGGACCGCGTGGCCCCACTGGTGTTTGTGTGTGTGGGAGTGCCAATACCTGGAAGAGCGGTGGTCTGTCGCGCATGCATGAGCCGGCTCCTGAACTTCCAGTTTCCGGCACGGACATGCACCCGATGAACAGCTGGCCATTATGCATGTGCATGACGTAAAGTTTGGGTACCAGTTTGTGCATATGCGATGGAACGCTACTCTTCTGAGTTTCATCGCTCCTGTGCATGCAACAGGCAGCTGACCAGCGCACATGTATGCACAGGAACACGGAAGAGGAGCCAGCAAGGCCATGCATTCCTCACGGGATGTGTTGTGGCCCGCCAGTGGCCTGTGCGGATTGTGGCTGATCCTGACAAGGAGGCTGGTGTGGTGTCACGCCAGCAGCCTGTGCAGCCAGCGCTCGAGTTGGACAGCGAGGAGGTGCCAGAGGGAGAGACTCAGCCAGGGCCTTCAGAACCTCCAGAGGCTCTTTCAAGTGAAGAGAGTGAAGTGGAGGAGCCTCTTCTCAATGCTCGAGTACGCAGGGCTGCCAAAAGGCAGGAGTGGCTACACAGGAGGAGGTCTCCTCAAGAGTAAGGCTTGGGGCTAATTGGACACTCCCTTAGCCTATTTAAGTTCGCTCACAGATAGCACATGCTGCTGGAAACAACGTTTAATTACTACGCAGAGAATTTTGAGAGTGAGTTTCTTGTTACATCGTGGTTTCTGGGCTGGTTGCCAATCCTTGTCGGACTTTGTTTATTCTCTGTAATTCATAGCAGGCTGATAAGGACATTTGCACTGGAAGCCTGCATTTTGAAAGGGGTCTGTTTGTATTAAACAGAGTTTTTGGAGCTGTGTGTGTGTCACGCTCCTTGGGATCCGGAGCTGGGGCAGAACAGGATGGTTCTGTGTGGCGTTTCCAGACAAATGGTTATTCAAACTCTTCTTAAAAACTTGCAGTGTTGGAATATTTACAACTTCTGGAGGCAAGTCGTTCCACTGATTAATTGTTCTAACTATCAGGAAATGTCTCCTTAGTTCTAGGTTGCTTCTCTCCTTTATTAGTTTCCACCTATTGCTTTTTGTCCTAACTTCAGGTGCTTTGGAGAATAGCTTGACTCCCTTTTCTTTGTGGCAGTCCCTGAGATATTGGAACATGCTATCATGTCACCCTACTCCTTCTTTTCATTTAAACTAGACATACCCAATTCCAGCAACTGTTCTTTATATGTTTTAGCCTCCAGTCCCCTAATCATCTTTGTTTTTCTCTGTACTATTTCTAGAGTCTCAACATCTTTTTACATCGTGGCGACCAAAACTGGATGCAATATTCCAAGTGTGGCCTTATAAAGTGGTATTAACACTTCATGTGATCTTGATTCTATCCCTCTGTTTATGAACTGTATTCACTTTTTTGGCAGCTGCAGCATACTGCTGGCTCATATTTAAATAATTGTCCACTAGGACTCCAAGATCTCTCAGTTATTACTGTTGAGTGAGGTATCACATATACTATACCTGTGAATTTTGTTTTTCTTGCCTAAATGTAGAACCTTACTTTTTTCACCATTGAATTTCATTTTGTTAGATAGCGCTCAATGTTCAAGTCTGTCAAGATCCTTCTGTAGCTTAAGCCTATTTTCTGGAATGTTGGCTATTCCTGCCAGCTTGGTGTCATCTGCAAATTTGATGAGTTCCCCATCTATCTACTTTTGCTCTCCCACTCTTTTGAACAGGATCACAGCAAAGATATTGCTTGAAGATTTGGCGTGTATTCTTGTTGCTCCTTTGTGGTCATATCTGCTCTGCTTTTTTTTCTTCTATAAATTTGCCTGCTATTGGATCGCAATAATATCATTATGTAGACACATATAATATATCTGAACCTTCAAGGTATCAGTATCCTTAGCAAATAACAGTACAAAAGACCTTTACTCAATAGAAATGCAGCATATAATGTTGAAAACATTCCAGATTTTTAGCCACATAATAAACATTCTTGCTAATATTTTTCGTTCTCATATTACTGAAACCTTTCACATACTTATGACTTCATCTCTATCTTGCAGCAGTTATTTATTTTCAGAGCCCATTTGATTAGTGCTGTTGTTCTTTATACTCAGGAAATATTCTATATTCCTTTTCCTTTTCATATATTAAGTGCAATGTAGGGCCTTTCTTTGGTGCTGACAGCAATAATTGAGAAGATTGTTGAAGCTAAAGTTTCATGACTTTGACATTTATTTATTTGGAAGGCTGTGCTCTTAGTTGTCATTGCATCAACAGGTCCATTTATGAACTCTTCGCTCTTTGTTGTGATGAGCTATGAGTAGTATTTCATAAATGTAAATAATGATGCTTATAATTGGATATTTCCTTTCTTTTCAAAACTGTGTTGGAGGTTTATCGTAACTGGATTTTTTTTTCAGCCTCCTTTACCAATTCAATATCTCATTGGCAAAGATTCTAGTTGGCATAAATTCTTATATAAGCTGAAGGTGTTCATTGTTTCAATTAAAAACACGACCTTTTTACTGAATTTCCTGAAATATTCTTGATCTATTTTTGGAATGAAATGATTTTTAGTTAATCAAATACTGGTAATGTTAAGGATATTGTTGTGTTAACCAACCAGCAGAGCGTAGAGCACAGGGAAACGGTGTTGTAGTTTCGAGAAAACAAGTTCCTTTTCATGCAGCTCCTGGAAAATTCTGGTCATGGATTCCAAATGAGCCATCATATCTCCTCCTTTAAGAAGATGTTGTTTGAACAATTTCCATGTGAGATATATATGAGCACCAACACTGTCACGAATATATAGTCTCTTCAACTTGGTCCAACACCTAGCAGCAGATTCCTCGCCACGAATATGGACAAACTGCTGGTCATTCAGTGTCAGTCCAATTATGCAAAGAGCTCATTCATGTCTCTGTTAAACTTGGCCAATTTCTTCGCACCTTCATCGTCATCAAGATCCCATGCTGTTACATCCGGTGGATTATTTACTACATCCCACAGTCCTTCTCTACGCAAAAGTAGATTACATTTGGTAGACCAGGATACATAGTTTGTTCCGTCCAACCGGGTTATCATGGAAATATTCAATACCTGTTCTTGTGCCATCTTCACTTGGATTATATATCACAAACACAGTTTTCTGTATTATTCACATTAACTCTCAATTCACTATATAGTTCTATTTACTTCTGAGCAATCCTAGTTAGTTCTGGTTGGCTCTGGGCCCATAACCAATGTTAAGGATATTGTTGTGTTAACCAACCAGCAGAGCGTAGAGCACAGGGAAACAGTGCTGAGAGCAATGAATAAAATACATACAAACTGGTTTATCAAAGTTTTTACTTTGTAGTGAAAAACAATCTCATAGTCTTTAAACAATCCAAGTCTTAGCCATTCAAATCAGTCTAGTGATACAAAAGTCTTCTTACCATACAAAGCAGTAGATAATAAATAGCAGCACATTCACGCTGGTAACAGATCCACCCACGATGATAGCATATCCACACACAATGGTAGCATATCATCAATGATTACATTTCAGCTCCCTTCTTAAATACAGTTACAACAGAGCTTATCCAATCAGGATACAATGACTCAGCATTACAATGACTCAGCATTACAATCAGCAGTACTTATTAAAGTCATAGAATACATATTCATGTTAAAGTCATAGAACACATATATTGTCCATATATTGCCTGGACAACCTGTTAGGCTTACACCATATCCTAACAGGTATTTACTTTGTTAACAACATAACTGGAAATTATTTATAATGATTGAACTTTAGTAAGTGGATGTGTATATATCGTGTTTTTTATCAGGGCAACCTGGCTACCCAAATATGGGACAGAGCATACTGGTTCTGCTTTTGCCTTTCAGCCCCAATCCAGGAGCCTTCGCAAGCAGTTGCTTTCATGACAAATTATTTTTGTGTTAAATTTATATTTACTGACAAAGAAATAAAGAGAGACTTGTATAGATCTATTTCAATCTATTTAGTTCTTGTCAGCTAGCCATACCCTTCTGGGATTCGAACCCAGGCTACTTGCATATTAGGTAGATGTATTAACCTCTAAGCCATGGGCTCTCCTGGCTTTGGCAGCTATACCAGGGTGTGTATATGGGTGTGTATATGTGTATTTTACATGACTTACATTACAGGTAATCTTCAATCTACCACCGTTCATTTAGTGACTGTTCAAAGTTACAACGGCACTGAAAAAAGTGACTTATGACCATTTTTCACACTTTACAACTATTGCAGCATCTTCATGGTCCTGTGATCAAAATTCAGATGCTTGGCAACTGACTCTTTTATGATGATTGCAGTATTCTGGGAATCATGTGATCATTTTTTGTAATTTTCTGACAAGCAAAGCAGTGGTGAAATGCAGCGGTTCTATCCGGCTTGGGCAAACTGGTAGTGCTGGCGGCAGGAGGCTCCGCCCACCCACCTGGATGTCATCATGTCCCGTTTTTGATGCTCTGCACATTCACAGAAGGTCCTGTGCATGCGCACAGGTGTCACACAAGTGGTCCCATTTGCGAACCAGTAGTGAAGGTAAGTGGATTTCACCCCCGAAGCAAAGTCAATGGGAAAGGCAGATTCACTTAACAACCATGGTAGGAACTTAATAACTGCAGTGATTCACTTAACAACTGTAGCAAGAAAGGTCGTAAACTGGAGCAAAATTCACTAAACAACTGCCTGCTTAGCAACAGAAATTTTGGATTCAATTGTGGTTGTAAATTGAGGACTAACTGTACTTAATTCCATCCCTATTCTTATTCATGATTTGTGATCATTTTCTCTTGCTGGCTTATATCTATTGCATTTTTATTTTTTGCTCTCAGTGTTGTGAATTCTTGTTCAGTTTCTTCAAATTAATGCAGGCATGAAAATCTCTAACTTTAGATCTATTATTACAGATGACTTCATAAAGAGGATTGTCTTATTTTGGCTCATAAAACAGGTTGGTATAAAAGTTCAGGCCTTCTCCCTTCTATGAATCTTTTTTTTTTAGTGTATCTATGATGTAATTAAGAAATAAAGGAGAACAAAAAACAAAAGTAAGAAGTGCTTGCTTTATATCTAATCAGTAGAATGTTGATTGGTAGTATGATCAATAGAAAGAAATTGGTTGAACAATAGAAAAACTATCATTTTTGAAGAAATAATAGCTTGCAGTTATTGAAAAAAAATGCTGAGTTTGAGCATTTTTATAGACAATAATTTTAGACTTTCTTTTAAGTACTTTGATTCTTCTGCTTTCATGTAAACTGCTTTAACTGCTTTGAAACAATGTACCAGCTTACTGTTAAATAAATAAATCTATCATCATAGTGCAAAAAATACATTTCCCTGAAAGCTGTTATGATTCATTATACGGCCTTTGTAATAATTCCTGCTTCCCATCAAGTATATCTTTTTTGACATGTTATTAGTGCTTTTGTGAATTGGCTGGCTGCTGCCTATAACAGAAGATGACATAGATTTTGGATTCATTATTTTATTTTATTATACATTTCATATGATGCACTTACAGTACTATAAAATATGAAGTTGGATCTGTTTCTAATCATATCAATACAATTCACTACCAGTTCATAACCATAGAGTATGAGAGTTAGATTTTCTGTTGTCTAGCAACTATTTATTTATTTATTCATTTATTTATTTTGTCAAGCATATATAAGATAACAGGTAAAAGTATAAACATAATTTGAATACATGAAAAGAGTAAGTAAAAAGGAATATTTGGACTTGAATCTCATTTGTATGGTGTCCAGCTTTTTTCCCCTTAGTAGCAACAGAAATTTCCTTCATCGACCAAGAGCATATTGAGAGACCCTGACTCTAATTTGAATAAAAGAAGGAAAAACTTATAGTAACAATCCAATTAGATTTATTAAAGTAGCACATATATTTATGTGCAACAACTGGAGATAATGATACATGACAGCATTTTGCTTTAAGGCAGGCTGATGCATTCTTGAAATTCTTTCCAGAGAGAATGGTGTTCAAGGTACAGATGATTAAAAAAAGCTTGTGAATTGTATATCAATATCCATTTATACATACATTACTAAAGCAAATGTAATTTTCAGGAATTATTATGAAATATTTCCACAAAACTCAAAACACACAAACAGAGACTTGGAAGTCTCCATCAGGCCAATGAATCCAACACTTTCTCAATTGAGGAATCCAAATTAAAGCACACCTGACAAATATGTATAAAATGGGTATCTTTTTATGAAGATATCTAGTGATGGAGAGCTTATTGTATTACTTATTATTATTTAGAACATGGTTAGTTTATGTGCCATCACCTATCTAGGGGGTTTCAAAAATGGACCTGAGATAGATATGCACAGTTGTAGAAGCATTTATTTTAATCACAGAAAAATATAGAAATTTAATCATATTCTTTCATCTGCTTCAATCACACTGAAATAGTAGCAAATGAATCTTACCAGGTGATTATTCTATTATTTAGCAGGCTGCCTTGCAAATGGATAAAATTTGAAATAGCATAGAAACAGACAGTTTTATTGAATACTGACACAAACTCTTCATTCCAAGAGGAAATAAGCAGATACATTTTCTATGTATTGCAAACACAAGAAGCTTAGCTACAGGCTCCTTCAAAAAATTCACATCTCCAGTACCCATAGATACATGAACCCTTGGAACTCTGAAACTGCCATCTTAAGTCTCTTGAGATACAGAAGACTTTTGCAGACATTATTCATATACTTTATACCTTGATTGTTTCAATTTTCCCATGATTATATAATTTGGATATAATCGGAATATTTCTTAATATACGAATAGTGCTGAAGTTGTGGCCATTTGTTCAGTGACAAATTGGAGTTATGGTAGCACTGAACAAATGGTACATATGCCCAGTCCCCAAAGTTCAGGCACTTGACCTGCCATACTTATGTCTTCAGGGACAATTCAACTTCCCCCACCTGCCTATTCTCTCCCCCCCCCATTTCTATCCTTTTGACTACCCTACATTCCACTGGTCCTGCCAGCCTGTTGATCTCCCCTTGCTGCCCTACACTCAGTAGCTTACTGGCTCTGCTGCCCTTGCTGCCCTGAACTTGCTGGCTCTTCTGCCTTTGCCATCCTGAACTTGTTGGCACTGCTTCCCTTGGCAGCTTTGCTGTTCTCAACTGATTTTCATTGTCTTCTTCCTGCCACAGCTACTTCCTATATTTTCATGAGGCCACTTCTGGCCTGGATGCCCTTATCCCTTCTCCAATTGTTCATGGTTTCATTTAGACACATGCAGCCTCATTTGTATGGACCTCTCAGGAATGGCAGGGCCAGTGAGTGCAGGGCAGCAAAACTGACTGAGTCAACAGACTGCAAGGCAGCCAAAAGGGTAGAAATGATGGAAGAGAGATAGGCGGCGGGTGGGTGGGGTGGTTGAAGAACATCAGCATCAGTCTGCTACAAAACTTGGGGCTGGATGAACCAAGCCAGGAGTGACTTGGAGAAGAGTGACTCCTCTGGTAATTACCAATAGGGTTCAGTCATTCTCAAAATTGCGGTCGACAAGCAAAGTGGTCACACAATGTTACTTTTAATGGCTGCATTGTTTAGTGATAAAACTTCTGGTTCCAAATGATGTCGTAATTCAAGGACTACTTGAATTAAATAAATAATTGCATTAAGTAGACATTACTTAAAATAGCTATACAATTGCAGTGGGATGAAATATAATACTTTTTTCAGTTTGGTACTACATGATTGATTGATTGATTGATTGATTCATTCATTCATTCATTTTCAATTTATATGGCTGCCCAAATCAGCAAATGGTTCTGGGTGGTGGCTTATAAAATATTGTAAACATGCTCAAAATTCATTGTTAGTTTTTTATGATAGCATTATGGCAGTGTCCTAAACATATTTGGTAACCCAGTATATTTTATAATTACTGAAAATATACTAGGAGTAGAGGAATCGATCATTTATGTATTCTGTTGAGGTGTTTGTTTCAAGAAGTTTAATCAAAATGCACTTTAACAATGATAGGAATATATATATAACAATAGGAATATATATATATATATATATATATATATATATATATATATATATATATGTATGTATGTATGTATGTATGTATGTATATGTATATATATAAGAGGTGATAGACATCACGATATCCGGAACATTTAAAAGTTTAAAAATTTTTATTTTAAAACTTGTGCTAAGCTTTCGTCGGCCCCTACCGACTTCGTCAGAGTATAAAATCCCCATTGAGGAGCTGCTTGCTTTCATGTAATGCTGATCAATTTAGTCATTGCGCGTGTAACAGGCCCCCACCCTTGCCTTCCCCCTGTAATTATCTTTTTTTCTGCCTTAGTCATGCTAACAGATGACGATGCACTTCCCCCTGCCTCCTTCCCCATTGTGTGTTGCCTCTTTCTCTCCCTGGGGGGTAACACAGGGTTATCAGGCATTGCTTTGAAGGTATTTCTCCCGGTCAAATATTTATTTTGTTCTTTTATTCGTAGGTTTATATGTGCATTACTGTTCTAGCCAGGGTTTTTCCTACGTAAATCAAGATGTTTGTATTGCCATAGTTGGGTGACATCTCAAATCACCACTTTTCAGGAAAATCACCCAACTATGGCAATACAAACATCTTGATTTACGTAGAAAAACCCTGGCTAGAATAGTAAGAACAAAATAAATATTTGTCCTTTACAGGGAGGAGTCATAAAATAAGGGTGTGGCTGACTGAAGAGGCCTTATAAGGCCGAAATAGATCTATCTTAGTCTCCCTTAAGTCTCACAGCAGACAACAAAAAATGTCTGATAAAGCCTGGAAAGTGGTCATTTGAGATGTCACCCAACTATGGCAATACAAACATCTTGATTTACGTAGGAAAAACCCTAGCTAGAACAGTAATGCACACACACACACACACACACACACATGACAGGAACCATAAATACCTCACAGGAGCAGCTGAAGGCAAATCCTAGAGAGGCAGGAAATGCATCTCAGAATAAAGCTGCCTACACAGCAGGCATAACAGGGGTGAAATCTAGCAGGTTCTGGAGAACCAGTACCAGATTTTTTTTCCCCCAAAATTTTTTATTTTATTTTATTTTTTAAGCATAAAACATAAAATACATCTTTTTAGAGCAAGGGTTTGGTCCGGCATAAAATGAGTACAATTATTCACATTCCCTCAATCAATTTTGTTCCAAATTTTATCCATTTTTTATCTTTAAAAAAAAAGAAAAAAGAAATCTTATTCTAAACATTTATCATTCTAATATTACACCCAAAATTCTAAACAATAAACACCATTCTAAACCTTTATCATTTTAACAATCAATATTTCATATGTATTCCTCAATCCTAAAACCCATTACCTCAAATCTATATTTTACTCAGGGCCGGATTTTCCTATAGGCTAACTAGGCTTCAGCCTAGGGCCTCAAGATCAAGAGGGGCCTACATTCAAATTGTTAGCAAAATTAAAATTACATTTTCACTATAGGTGAAAGGGCCTCATAAGTGGAATAGCCTAGGCCTCTTTTCATCTAAATCCGGCCCTGATTTTACTTCTTAAATGATATCAAATATCGATTATCTTGGCAAAAAAGTATTTTCCTCCTCTCTTAAAGTCATTTCATAAACAATCAACATTTCCTTCTATAGTTTGTTACTTCCACAATACTTTATTTATTTACTTCAAGTTTATTCTCATATTTTATTGAATCTAATTTTTAACTGGTTCATAGTTTAAATATCTATTTCCCAGCTGTATTTTCTAATACTCCTGTCTGTATTTATTTAAACTAGTTCACTGTTTAAATTCTCCAGTAAAATCTCTTCCACTTCCTCCTAAATTTATTTTTTAGCTGGTTCGCATCTTAATCAGCTGTTTTCCAGCAATACTTTCCTCCACTCCTTACCTTAATTATTTTAGCTGGTCCACAGTATAATTTTAACTGCACACCAACCTTCTCCTTAACTCCTCCTAAATCTATTATAAAACTGGTTCACAACTCAAGTAGTTGCCTTCCAGTAGCAGAAATTTTGAGTAGTTCAGAGAACTGGCAAATACCACCTCTGGCTGGCCCCAGAGTGGGGAGGGAATGGGGATTTTGCCACGCCCACCAAGCCACACCACACCCACCATGCCATACCCACAGAACCGGTAGTAAAAAAAATTTGGATAACCAAATTTTGGTTATCCAAACCAAACCACTGCTTTATATGGGTTGATAATTTTCCTGGCCTGATAAAATAATGAAGGCTAGTGGGCAACAACAAGAGCCATAGAATGTAATGATAATTCCATCAGATTGGATGGTTTGAGATGCCATGTTCTATGCCTTCCCCTATTTCTTAATGATTGTCTGAATCAGGATGTATAAGATTCAATTGAATGGTCTGTTATGAATGTTCTGTAGGCCAACAGGACAAGGCCTTCTGTAGTAATGGTGTGATTTTGAGAATTAATTTGTAGTTGTTCAAAATAGGATAGCCAGCTACTGATGGAAGAACATGGGTCACTTGAAATTAAGCTATCAATGGGCAGGGCGACATCCAAATTGTTGAGTCTTATTTTACCTTACACAAAGTTTCCAAGTTAGAGATTTAGTCCAAAGAAATTAAAAAACAGATAAACAAACTGCTGGTTCACTATTAGATAACATAAAATTAAAAACTGCAATATCAGCCCACCTAGATATAGTACTATGTGATCTAAAGCTAATTATTCTGTACAAGCTAAGACTGATTATTAAACAATAAGTGTTTCCAGAAAGGCTGCAGTATGCAGTTAAGTGTCTCTAATTCTGTCAGGTGTGACCCTATGCTGTCAGTACTGTGAGGACTTGTACGTTCAATCCTCCAAATGAGCTTAATTTGGTTTGCAAAACATCTGTGTTCAAGGCATTCAAGGACCCTGCAATCATGCCTAATAGCCCCAGGAGGGTTTCTCTTACTCTGCTCTACTCTTAAGGTAGAATATAGAAAATCACCAGATAAGAGTCACGTTTTATATGCATATGACTTTCATTTATAGGAATTGATGTTAATTATGATAATTTTAATTTAAGATAATAATAAGATATTTTAACATGAAAATAAATAAGAATGTTTGTAGTTTCAAGCAATACCCACTATATATGTTCTTTCTCTTCCTATTCTTTGCTTCCCGACCAAACTTAATCATTGGTTTCTTTCAATATAATTAAGACTATATTTCCATAGAAAGTCTACAACTCTATATCCTAATGTGTAAAAGGAAAGATGGATTTGATCAATAGAATCAAATCTGCCTTTTCTTAGAAGGACCACAGAATCATCTGTTGAATGTGGGATCTAGTATACCGTCTCTGAGACGTGATTTCCTAGCTTCTGTTTGAAGATCACTGCTCAATGATGCCCAGAAACACAGTCAACCTAGCTAGTCTTTGCACCTTTGGTGGTTAATTCTCTTTCTTGTTGTTCTTACCCCTCTCTATGTATCACTCTATGTGTCTCTGTCTCTGTCTCTGTCTCTCCCCTCTCTCTGTATATGTGTGTGTGTGTCTCTTTCTCCCCCTCCCTTCGGGCGACCATCCTCCTCCTCCTCCCCACTCCTCTCGTGATGCCCTGGCCAGCCATGGCTGAGCCGGGAGTTTGTGCATGCATGGGGAGAACCTTCCCAAGCGAGCACCAAAGCTTAGGAGGGTCTTAACAGGACATGGCTTCTTTTCTGCACTAATGCTTCAGCCATCGCTTTGCCGTTTCATCCTCCACCCTGGCAACTCTTCAGCCAAGTGCGGAGGGTGCAAACCCCAGCCCGAAGTGGCAGGAATCAAAGGCTGCCTTATGTGCAAATGTGACATGAAGGCAGGTACAGGGAAGCTTCACTCCTGCATTTTCCTCCTCCTCCCACTCTCATGATGCCCTGGCTGGCTGTGGCTGATGCCCGGGGAGACCCTCCTTAAATGAGCTGCTGCCCGCCCTGGGTGCACTTTTCCTGAGCTTCGGCGCTTGCTTGAGGAGGGTCTCTCTGCGCGTGTGCAGCTCACAGCCAGGGTGTCACAAGAGTGAGAGGAGGAGATCTGGCGATGGCCAGATCATTAGTGCAGGAGAGAAGCCACATCTTGCTAAGACCCTCCTAAGCGAGCGGCCACCCACCCCTCATGTGCCTTTACTGCGCGTTGGCGCTCGCTTGAGAAGGGTCTCCCTGCACATGCGCACGGTCCGGGCTCAGGGCGGGAGGAGAGTGCAGGAGCGAAGCTATCCTGTACCTGCCTTCGTGCCACATTTGCATGTAAGGCAGCCTTCGCTTCCTGCCGCTTCAGGTTGGAGTCAAAAAAAGAAATAAGAGGGGTGAGGGGCGGGGCCAACCAGTGATGGGACAGGGAGCCATGTCAGAGGGCCCAAAAAGCTGCATGCGACTCAGGAGCTGTGGATTTCTGACCACTGTTCTAGGAGAAGGGAAACTCTGATTACAAACCTCCACTGCTTTGTGGCTATATCTACTACTGGAAAAAGCTTCAGGAGTCAACCTCAAAGAAAAATCCAGAGCCGGAGTCCCGGAAGCAGTTCATGACTGTGTACAATCATGTTCTGGTAACTTCTGCGACACAGCTGGAACTAATCGTATCGGCTTTGCCGTTCCATTGGACTATTTCAGTGACGTGGAGAGGGGGGATCTGCTGCTTGGGTAACAGTCTATCCTCCATATTGATCTACCCAGGCCTTGTGCTCTGGAGAGGACACTCTAGCTTTGCATACAGCATTGAAACAACATAGGAAGTGGCAGTTACCGGTTATAAGTCTTTGCTTGATTGGCATAGAGTGTGACGCCAGGGGCCACTTTCATCAGTGGGAGAGGTCATTGTACCTCATTGGGCAGCTACTGCCCGCCTTAAGCTGCG